>NW_028263370.1:3301663-3608663 GCF_051168715.1 Poecilia mexicana | reverse complement strand
GCTGGGAGGTCAGGAGGTCACCGGACGCGTTTAGATCAAGTCAGCGGGGGGTGGAGTATGAGACACGCAGATCCCTCGTCAATCATTCCTGCATGACTGTCTTATCACATGAACTAAAAATAAAATGTTTTGGTTCTTTTCGGGAAAAGTGAGCCGGAATCAATGTGTATGCTTTCCTCAATCTAATGTAGTCCTGATGCCAAAAAATGTGTCAAAAAATATTCTGTATGTCAAGATGTAATAAATCTCACACCGTTCCATGTATCTTTGATCATGCTAAGCATTTATATGTTGATCTAGAGCACAGGTGTCAAACTCCAGTCCTGGAGGTGCCTCTGCCCTGCAACCTTTAGATGTGTCTCTGCTGCAGCACCTGAATAGAATAATTAGGTCGTTAGCAAGGCTCTGACGAACTGATCTACACAATAAGGAGGTAATCAAGCCATTTCATTCCAGCGTTTTGTACCTGTGGCACATCTAAAAACTGCAGGACAGCGGCCCTGGAGGGCTGCAGTTTGACACCCCTGGTCTAGAGATTAATAAATGAAGGCCAATAAAGTCTCGCCTCTGAACCTTTAATTTGAAGCCAGTAATTCATAAAGCTTGCCAGTCTTTGCTCGTTGCCATTTTTTTTCTTTCACTGTTTATCCTATGCCACCGATCCCTATTAAATAAATATGTAGCGTGCATGAGGAAAGTCAGTCAGGGCCAACTAAGCAACAGAAATGTGTCCTGAGTTCTGAGCCGTACTGTTCATATAAAAATCGGTAATATTTGCAACTCCTTGTGCCCTCCTTAGAAGTGTTTTCCTCTGTGGTTAATAAGGTATTTTTGAATTAGAATTTAAATGAAATCTGCCCAGTACATCTCAGCCACTAACGGGAGCAATAATGAGATTTACTCTAAAAGACCTGCAGCTGTTGTCACGGATAAAGCCTTGACTCCTGGGGACTGAACACAAATGCACACCACTTTTGTATTATATTTTTATTTTGGAAATATTTTCAAATCGTGTGTCCTTTTCCTTTGACTTTACAATCACACTCTGCTTTTTTAAATGTTGAACATTTAAAAAAGGGACAAATATTAATGCAAGACACTTCATATGAATATTAGACTGGCTCTGCTTTTCCAGGATTCGGAAAAGGAAAAGAACAGTGAAAATCCTAAACTGCTCACACAATTAAAAAGGTGTTTAGCTGAAAGAACAGTGCAGATCATTATCACCTTCGGAGTTTATCAGAACAAACATCATGTGTTTCTAAGCACCCAGATCAGGTATGGAAAAATCACAACACACTCTCCATCCAGTGAATTTTAAAGATTCTGTCCTGCTGTGTGAGAAAGGATGCAAGTTGGTTGGTTGTTTACTCAGATGGTGACAGTTTTCTACCAGAGGTCTCTTTCTCTTTCTTCTCCTTTCTTGTTGGCTTTGTGTCTGAATGTAGACCGAGTTGTCTGTCAGTCAGTCAGTTGTTGGCCTTCACACCTCTCCGTCTGTCTGAGCCACGTGTCCCGTTGTCTTTTCGCTCCGACTCCAGCTTTGATCCGGTTTGATCCTCGCTGACAGAAAATAGCCGTGATTCTCTGGTATCAGCCCAGGTCATCTGTCAGACGTCTCCCAGTGCTTACATGAAGTCATCTGAGAAACACATTTGCTGTGTTGTGGTCGGGCCTCTGACAGGTTCAGTCTCCTTCTCCTTGAAAAGCCGCTGCAAATAATTTCAAATCTCTTTTTTCATATTCCTTTTAAATGTCCTAAAATGAGAAAAAGGAGCTTTACGCTGTCAAAGCTCTAACGCCTTGCCGATGGGTGGGTTTGGGTTTTATTAAAATAGTAAGATACACTTCAGCACCCTCTCATCAGTGGCATGGCTCTAACTGTTGTTGACATCTTAAAGTGTATTTTGACATTATAAATCTGGAAGAGAAGGGTTACAGCTTGCAGAAGTAAATTAAACAAACATTTGTTAAATCCCCATTTGTCTTGATGTCAATGCGAAACATGTTAGACCATTTATACAGAAGATCTCAGTCGGTATGGGGGGCTTGGAAAATTTAATTGTTTCTTATAAATATGTTTTGTTAAACAACTTTAATGTGGTAAAAAGAACTGGGTGTCTTGCAAAAGTATACGACCTTCTTGAAACCTTTCACAGTTTTTCGCTCCATAACCCCAAACTTTAATACACTTTATTGGATTCTTATGTGAGAGACCAACGCAAGTAGTGAAATGAAAAGGAAAGATTAAACCTTCAAAATAAGAGAAATAAAGACCTATAAAGTTTGGTGTGCCTTTGTGTTCAGCTCTTGTGAGATAATACAGGCATGCAAATTGTATTCAGAGATCGGTAGGCAGAATTTTATTCATGCACATCTCAATTGGTGACTTATAAAACAAATTTATTGCCTTGGACTTTATTTACCGTTTCAGAGTAAAGGGTGCTGAATTCAAATGCATATAAAAATGTTCAGGTTTTTGTAAAACAAAATTGAAAACCATGTGTTCTTTTCCTACCACTTTCTTGCCCAACTATCACCTAAAAATTAACAAATTAGTTGAAGTTTGAGGATGTAGTGCAACAAAATGTGACAGGGTACTTATATACGTACTTCAGCCATAGCACTGTAAGCTGTAGTCCTCTATTACCGCCTGTCTTCATCATCAAATTAGCATACTAATAAGCAATCTCAATTTCTGCTATTTTCCACAACAATGGAACTGTTGAAACTTTTTATTCTGTCTATGCTCCCAAAGTGCTCTTCTGCTGCCTCTATAAATTTAACGATTTGCAGTATTTCAACATTTGTAAATTTATTTGCCTTCAGAATAAACTGTTAGCACGTTCTTGTTGTCTTCCTGTCATGAATCACTCAGGTTAATATCTTTCCATATTTATTTGCGCTATCGGAAGCGAAACAAAAAAGAGAAAGAAAAACAAATGTTTTGAGAATACAATGTTTACTGTGAAGCAAGTTTTTCCCGGCTTGAAATGTGATTTGGTCCTTTAATTGAATTTTTTTGTGCTGTCTGTAACGAGGACAATAAAGTTGATTCAAACAAACACCGTGACGTCACTGCAAACAATGGCAGCCAGCGGTTCAGCTGTAACGGTTCTGACTCCAAACGGGAGAAGACAAACAATTAAAGTGGCTCCAAACACACCTTTGTTACAGGTAAACCCGTGTACAAGGAGCAAGCGGTGCTCTCAGGCACGCGGAGCTTTTTATTTCTATTCATGCCTGAAAACACCAGAGCGAACAGTTCTCCAGCTAGCATGCTAGGCTAACACCTGTTAGCCAGTGACAGATCAGTTTTTAGCCTTCGGGCGAATTAATTCAGCGTAACTCTGTTCATATCTGACTTATTTTGATCTGTTGCAATCCTGCTATGTTTCCCTTTCGCAGGTATTGGAAGATGTTTGCAAAAAACATGGATTTAACCCCAATGATCACGGTTTAAAGTGAGTGTGACAATATATCTCTTCCTTTCTGATTGTCTATCTGAATTGAAAGCTATGAAGGTAGGAGCATTATAAAATCTGATGAGATAAAGTAATTTCTAAAAATAATAATAAAAAATAAAGCCAGACTTTCTTCGTCTAAAAACAAATCGTGATGAATCATTTATAGCCTGTGCAAATGTTTTAGGTAGCAGGAGTCTAAGCAATATCTGCCTTGCAAATAAATTGCTTTTAGAGTAAGGATTTTTTTTCCAGTTTAAAGCGGGATTCCTTATTTACATCAAGTGTTGAAGCTGTTATCATCTAAACTCTTGTCGCATTCTCAAAAAACCAAAAAAAAAAACCAAAAAAAAAACGTCTAACTTGCTCACAAATATCCACTCCATTTATTAGTTAGTCATTTGCTCCAAAAAGGCAGTGACGTCACAGTCACACCATGTTGTCTTAAAGTTTGGACCTGCTACGAAGCAAAAGGACAGACCTGAGGGAGTAGGTTTAATCTGCAGAGTAGAAGATTGAGCATGAGAAAAAGGATGCAAACAGATGGAAGAAAGATTTGTGGGAGAGCCATCTAGGACAGAAACAGTTGTTAGGAAGAGCAGAGCTTATAGGTTAGAAAGCATTGAAGTATTTGAATGCGATAACAGAGTTTTGAGGGAAAGCGGTACAAAGTACTGAAAATAATAGAGATGTGCCGATCAGGTTTTTTCCTCCCAATACCGATCACCCATGAGGGCCGATCACCGATACCGATATTTTTTTTTTTATCATAAACACTACCGGTTACATTATGTGGAAAAAGGAACCATGAATTCACCTTAGTTTAGACAAAAACTTGTTTTTAATAACTTTTTTCAAGAAGAAAACTAAACAAAACAGGCGTTGTGCAAATTGTACTGCTATTGATATACTATCTTTAACAGACTGAAAACGTATGAGGGCTCTGAAGATGCTAAATAATGCAAAGAGCCAAAATAAAACCTCTCAACATTGCCAAAAAATTCAAGTATAAAACTTAACATTCAAAGGCAAAAACAGGTTCCATTACAATAAACAATCCAGCGTTACTGAATGAAAACTTCCTGATAGCATGGCGGCTAGCTGATTACTGCTAGTTCTGATTGGCTGTTTCTGACTGAGCGGAGTAATTATGCAGAACAGGGAGGAGATCGATTATTTTTTTTAGAGATTATCTGTCTCATGTTAGGACAGTGAAAGTTTTAATACGTATGTAAAATTTATTTTTTTAGGTTAGATGCTGCAGCTTTAATCAGAGGTTTGGTGTGAGAGTCACTACCAGGTGGAGCAGAAGCGAAGCTCCGTCTGTGAAATATTACTACCTGTAGCGTAGCAGCGGTTCAACAGCGAGATCAGAACCAGCGTCTTACATCGCAGCTCGAAGACTTAAATAATTTTGCGGGTTATTTGTTTAGCTTTCTGACCGTCATGCTAATCCGGGTGAGTGTTTGTAGCTGTGCGCTGCTTTAGCTGCTATCTGATCCTCCGTATGTCTTTTTTACTGCAGTGAGCCTCGATGTAGCCAAACTCCGTCAAGTATGGCATTGTTTTTATGTCGTATTAGCTTCGTTGTGTTGATGCATTTTGACTGCTTCAATTTTCCGCCGCAACACGCAAACTTCCCCATTCACTCAGTGCGTTATAGTTACACATCGCTTAGGATTTGTTGCTGCGCGTTTGCGCAGAGGGAAGGAAAGAGGAGACCAGCTGCACAGGCAGGCTGCGAAATGAGATGATCGGTATCGGCAACAAGAGCCAATGATCGCCGATCACCGATCATGCACTTTTTCACGAAAATCGGCCCATGATCGGTGACCGATCGATCGGCACACCTCTAGAAAATAAGCAATCTTTCTCTCTGTAAGCGCTCTAAAGGTTTGAGTAAATATTTCCAATATACACATGCCTAGTGAAACTGTATCCAAAAAATGAACCTTGTTTTCTGTGACTTTGTCTTTTTGTGTGTTTATGATGTAAACCAGTTTAAAATGCCTTGTTGCTGAAAGGTGCAATACAAATGAAATTTGATTTCATTTGATGCTTTTGGGAGACTTCTGATGTCTTTGTTTGCAAAATGTTGCCAGGCTTGGATGTTCTTCTTTGTGCATAAAAGTAAGCTTTCTGATCCTCTGAACCTTTTTGTAATTAGTGTGTAAGTCATTTTTACAGGTGCCTGCTGTCTTATTTCTGTTGTGAACTTGCTGACAGGTTTCAGAGGACCGTTCTTGACCTGACGCTGCCGTGGAGATTTGCCAACCTTCCCAACAATGCCAAACTGGAAATGGTGACGAGTACAAGGAAACAAAGTGGAGCTGACAGCCAGGTTAGTTCACTTAACTATTAAAAAAATGTGTGTGAAAGAATAGGAGAATAGTGTTAAAATCTGGTCATCACCAGAACCATTAAGACATCGCCAGTGGCAACATTGAACGTGTCATTTAATGGTAAATCTTCATGTCTGCATTTACCTGTGAGATTTTAGCTCCACAGGTGAGTTTTTTTTTTTTTTTTTTTTTTTTTTTTTTTTAGACAATTTTCTGTACTCTAAAACAATTCAATTCAAATTCAGAAATACTCTATAATCCCTTCGGGAATGTTGTTGTAATTTATTAATTTAGATTCTTTAAAGAGTTACTGAAGATGGCTGTTGGCAGGAAAGATCTCCTGCAACGGTCTGTACTACACTGAATCTGAAGAAGCCTCAGAAATTAATTGAGAAATTCACTTAAATTAATATACCATAGGTAATTTTAAATCTCTAATCCATGAATATTTTTTACGTTGTTCTAAATCCATGTGTGTGAAAGCTCATTTATTGGGTGGGTCTAGATAATTTCTTTTGAAGAAATCAGCAACTCGTCACAATTACGATGTCGTCAAAGTTGGTTCAAAAGCAGTTTGTCGTCCAGAAAGGATTACATCAAGGCAAACGGGCGGAAATGTTTTTTTAAGCGTAATTAGATCCTTTAATAAATTTGAAGTATTACAACATTACCTGTTACTATTAATAATAATAGCAACTACTAGATTATGACCTTTTTCTTCAATAATAGTGGCTTCATTGCATTCAGAGTTGTTAACAGCTTTTTTTTCCAAACCTCAAATACTAATCAAATGGCTGGCATTTTTTTTTTTTTATCAATGCTCTTCCACATGTTTCAAAATTTGTAGCTGTAAAAAGTCTGTTGGATGAAGAACATTTAGTTTTAGTAATATTGGTGTTTGTGGTCTCTGGTGTACGCAATGAAAGAGCGTATTAGGTAAATAGTTTTGCATGCAGTTGTTTGTAAGCTGCCTGATGAAGTAAGGGTCCACCTGGATTTAACTAAGCAAACGGCCTGAACTGGAAAATGATGCTGCATTTAAAATTGTTGCAGCTGTTAACCAGTTAATTAACTAACTGATGTAGTCACTGGCTTCCTGTTGTTTAATGAACCTTCGCTTGGATTTGAAAGAGTGGGAGAATCGATCTATCTGTTCGTCCAGTCCGATGTTCGTCCAACTAAAGAAGTCAAGTTTATTTGTATGGGACATTTCAGCAACGAAGCAGATCAAAGGGCTTTTACATGATAAAAAATCTAATACAGTAACCAACCGTGAAACAAGCGACAAACATTGCATTTTGTCAAATGGCATCATTGTTGTCCATCATGTGTTGATCTCTTTGTCTCACCATCCATCCAACCATCCATCCGTTTCACAATCTAGAACATCCGTCATCTGTGTGTCCGCTCGTTTAAATTATTTATAAAATAATTGTGAAATTCTGTGTTTATTCTTCCAAAATATACAGAAAACCCTGGAAATCTGAGTCTGGAAAGTTAAAAGTTTGATTATGAGCATGTGGCTGGCAACCCTGTATTACTTGCTGATAAAAACATTTGTACTTTATCTCCTATATTAGTGGCTCACTTTGGTGTGTGAGTTTCATCGTAAATTTCTCTGTTCGCTCTCACTTGTCTCTATAGCAAAAACAAACAAACAAAAAACACACTTTGTTGCAGCTGAGCTTTCCTTTCCTCTGACATCACAGCTTGATGATCGGATCCGTAAACTCAATGCTGCGTTTGATCTGCTGCTCTGTTCGTCTGGCGGATGGTTGATTTGTTGATCCCTCACAGATTTTTATATATGTTCACATGACCACTCGCCTCAGACAGGCAGGCGTGTGTGTGTTTGGTGTTGACAGCAAAGTCTCTCTTTTCATCTCTCCCGGTGAGCCGCCGTTTAGCGCTCTCCCTCTTCTGGACAACGGCACCGTTGAGTAAACATAAACAACCCGTAGTGTGACTCAGAGGCTGAGAACATCAGCCTTGCTCTGTTTCCGGGTGTGTTACTCATTTTCGCGCTGATGTAGGCCCACATGTGCGACCAAAACAAGTCGGGTTATCAAAGAGTTTATTCCTCTGAGAAAATGGCTCCAGATCAAAGAGCCAATAACTTTTCCTTAGATTTCATCAATGTGAGATCCTTGAGGCTCAGTAATGTAGAACATTATTTTTAGCTTCTCTAATGTGAAGAAAGACAAAGGAACAAACTTCAAAGTGCTTTATATTGCCCGTTTTACCCTGAAAGTAGTGTTCTGGTATTTTATTTGTTTTTTTCATTTTGAAGTTTATTGTGGATGAACTGATGCTGAACATTTACGGGCGCTAGTTACTTCTGCATCATGTTTGTTTTAGTTGGAACGCGTGTGCTCTCTGACGCAGCTTGTGTGTTCTTGTGGCTCGCTGCGCATCAGGTGCGGATCGCGCTCCAGATGGAGGACGGCTCTCGGCTCCAGGGTTCCTTCTCCTCCGGACAGAGCCTGTGGGAAGTGATCGCGCATTTCCCTGTGATCAGGTGCGTGTCGAACGTGCAAGAAGATCGGGACGGGACCGAACAGATTCCCTTCTTCAGTAGCAAGTTGTTGACAGATTTAGCGTTATAAACTCAGACGATGATGAACTGTTAAAACTACAGCAGTTATGCATGAATCAAAGGGAGCTTATTTCAAATTTGAACATATTTTAGTAATTAGATCAGAAATAACTATTTGAAAGGAGTATTAAATGTTACATTGTAAAAGTTGATGAGCTAAAATTAATTACATTTATTTACTTTTTTTTTTTTTAACATGTCCTAAGTTATTGTATCAGTGCTGAGGAGAAGCCCGGTAGATTTACTTTCACTAGTGGAGCATTACAGCATAATATGAATGAATTATAGGAAGTAGACAGTTTGTCCCACATGTGCAAAAACGTCGTTCACTGACATTACCATAAACAAAAAACTAAAACACATGATAGAAAAACACTAGAGCAACAGATGAAATTACAGTAACATTATCTATAACAAAATATAGACGGTAAAATAAAAAAATCAAACAATTTTTGAATAAATAAATGACAAAGAAGAGGTTAAAGGCGATGCTGCTGCACAAAATGAACATACCCCTTATGGGTTCTGCAGATTTCGGCTCGCCGTTGCATGAAAGATGAACACGGGCCAAACCGACATCCTCCGTCAAAGCCTTTTTTTTCCCACACATCCTCTCCCACCTCTCATACTCATGCAGCTGTTACCCAGTAGTTCCAGCTGTGCGGTGCCAGGTGCTCCTGCAGTCCACCGGCCTTCATCACGGCTCTATTGAATTACGTCACTGCATATCCTGATTCTCTGCCAGCAGAGTTACGCTTCTGAGAAATGTGTATTGGTTCCACATCGACGGGGGGGGGGGGGGGGGGGGACAAAAATGTAGGGAATGTAGGTCGGCTTTGATTTTCAGGAATTTAGGGGAACAATAGTAAAATGTTTAGTTGGTTTCTGCACGACATTGTAAGCACATGGCTTACACATGCAGCGTGCCACTGCATACCATGTGGTTTTATTGGTGCACCCCTCTTAAACAGGGGGATAGCAATAAAAAGAAATGCGTCTTATTTTTTGTTGTCACAGTGAAAGTAAGCTATTACCATTTACCTTTGGTTTTAATCTCGGTTTCACTGTCACTTCCCTGGATCCTGACAGAGTGTCGGAGCTGACCGAGTCTGGAGCCACTCCTGCATGTGTTTACATGAGGGACGAGGTATGAAGCCTTCCTTTAACTCTCCCTTTCTCAAGAGATGAAAGTGAGCTCTATGGAAACACAGCTGCTTGTCCGTGTGTGTGTGCGCAGGTGAGTGGGGAGGAAGCGTTAAAGAAAACCACTCTAAAGTCTCTGGGTCTTACAGGCGGAAGCGCCATTGTCAGGTAGGCCGCAAACATCAACTCTTATCACGCTGGAATATCGAAACATATTTTTGTTCAATTTCTTTTTATTTATTTCCACTCTTTCTTTGAGCAAAAAAACAACTAGCTGACCTCTAGCCTGAATCTGAAGTAATGTCTGAATTTCTCTTAAGTTTAAACAACAAACCACAGATTGGGATTGCTGTTCCAGCCTCTGGTGTTTGCAAAAAAATATATTTTTTGGCCTTTAACTGCACTTTATTTTCTGTTGGAGTATTGTTAAGGTTTAATGTTTAAAAAAAACAACTAACTCCTAGACACACGTTGTTGAAATTCATCCCATTTAAACACCAAAGAACATTTCTGTATCAGACATAAAAATAATGACTCACCAATCAGGACTTAGTGGTTCATTTTTGTCTTTGATAAACGCTTTGACCTTAAATTTTACAATCCAAGTAGATGAGCACTGAGTATATTTTTTTCTAGCCTTTCTGCTGTGTGATCAGTTATTTTTATTAGAAGAGCCAGCGTTTTCCACTTTAAAACAACGTTTTACTATTTTGAAATAAAAACAAAATCATTAATGAAGCTCCATTTTTAGCGATTAGCGCGTTTAGCACGACAAAAACAACAGCTTCCTCTATTCTAGAGTATCTACAGTAGAGCCTTGACTAAACTTTACCTGAAGATTGTCAGCTTTTTTTTTTATTAAACATTTAGTATAACAGAAAAGTAAAAACTAATAAAATATGGTAAGCACAGCATTGCTGCTTTACAGCTAACCTTCCTATTACCTGCCAAAGTCCTGTTCTCTCTCACTTTTTTGCAAAATGAATAAATCTCCAGGTTGTCTCAACATAGCGTCAACAATACAAGTGACCAAATGGAGCTGAAATATGTTAAACAAAAGCTAACAGTTGAAGAAGTTGAACTTCTTCCTCAAATTATCGTCTAAAAACAAAAGCTGTAAAAGGTCAGTGGAAAGTGTCCGGATTTGGTCACTGGTGAATTTTTCTGGTGCCCGTCTAGTGATCGTTAGACGTTTGTGGCTTGTTTACATTTGGTGTTGTTGACTATAACACTTCCTGTTCCAGGTTTCTACACAAAAAGAATCAAGCAGCAGCAGAGGAAGATGGACCGCCAAGCACACCTGTTGCAATGGAAGCCGCTCCCAGCGAATCGCCTCAGCCTGACCCCACGCCGTCGATTCCAGAGGCGTCAGCTGAAGTTGTGCCAACCAGTGAGTCGGATCCACACGAGCCATCGCAAACCCCAGCTGCGCCAGCTGCGCCAGCTCCAAGCTCCGTTGCCGAAGACGTTCCTAAGCCTCAGGATGTGGTTCGACCCAAAGTCCAGAGAGCAGTGGAAGACGGACAGGAAGCCGGACCGTCAGGGTTGAACTCTCTCCCGGCCGCCTCTGCTCCAGCAGCTGCTTTCATTCCTTTCTCTGGCGGCGGTCAGCGACTCGGGGGTCTGGCCGGAGAGATCGGCCACTCGCTGTCTTCGTCCTCGTCCTCGTCTCTGGCGGCTCTAACCCCGACCGTGCAGTCGCCCAAAGCCAAGAAGGCCAAATCAAACCACAGCACTAAAGTGAGCCCCAGCAGCACGCCACATGCGTTACATTTTTAATTAATACACATCAAAGTAGAGGGGAACAGCTTTAAAAGCTAGCTGTCATGGAGCATCAGAAGATGTTGAAAACACAAACGCTTTAGAGCGAGTTTCACCTCCGCCCTGATCAACATTTTGTTTCTGAGGTAGAATGAGGAAACGTCACTGATGAGACCATAACAAATTTGATGTCAGGATGTTTTAAATCACCTTGAAATGATTTTCACGAGACTTCTTGGCTTTACTGACGAGCGTAACTTTTGTCTCGTCAGTGCAAAGCGACTGTCAAATCGGCAGACCGGGATCTGGATAACACAGAGGAGTTTCTGGAGGTAAACATTTAATTTCTCTTTTTGAGTTATATTCTCTTTATTTACATAAAGATTCTTCTCCTGCATCTTCTGATTCATTACATTTTCAACAGTGTTCATCCTTTTCCCATTCTGTAATGTTACACTCACAAACATTAAAGCATCTTTTGGAGGTAGATGATCACAAAGTAGCACATAAATGTGAAATAATAAAAAAAAAAATAGGGTGTCTCTCTTTTTTTATTTTACAAATGAGTACATACAGGGTGTGTAATGCATTTGTAGTTAATGCCTTCAAAGAGCAACTTTTTCCTGCAGTTACAGCATCAACTCCTCAGTTTTCTCTCTACTTTGCCCAGGTTTTTCTGCTGAATAGCTCAGGCTCAGTCAGATTGAATGGATAACATCTGTGAATTTTATTTCTTGTGACAAATTCCCAAATTCATTCAAATGTCTGAATTTTGACTGAAACAGAGGGCAGAGACAAAGTGTAGCCACTGCATGATGTTACCATCGTTTCGTTGTGGAAACGGTTCTCATCATTTCATCCGGCTTTTAAGTCACTGATGATGGGATGTAAATTGTTCACACACAAGTCTCGTTGCAGTTGTCTTTAATATGTTATAAGAACAACGACAGAAGAAGAAAAAAAAGCATTAAGACCTGCTGTGTGAACTTAGACTAAGATTTAACAATACACAAAGTTATATTTAAGGGTGTCGGAGTAAAGTGGGATCAACTCAAATGCCTGCCATACTGCTCTAATTTTTACTTGCTAAAGGAAAATCTGAAAATCTTCTCCACTGTGCAGTTTTGCGCCTCTTTGTGTTGGTTGAAGTTTGTGGCTGTTTGTAGCAAAATGTGGGGAACGTTCAGTGGGCGTGGACGCTCCGTCAGGGTCGCCGGCGTTACGGCGTCGTCACACGTTGTCGCTTCTCTCTTTGACCAGCCGGTCGACAGGGAGCCTCTCATCTACCACATGGACTCTGTGTCCCGCCGGAGCGAGGCCCACGCCGATCTGCCCGACGAGTTCTTCGAGGTGACCGTGGACGACGTGCGTAAGCGCTTCGCCCAGCTGAAGAGCGAGAGGTGAGTGGAAGGAAACGACAAAACCGGCCGATTGTTTGTTTGCCAGTTTAATTTAAAAAAAAACCGCGTTGCCACAGAAACCCATCTGAATCCGACTTCTGGTCCTGCACTCTTTGAAGCAGATAATTAAGTCGGTTTTGCATGTGGTCCTGTGGTGTTTTGCCAATATGTAACTATTAATTGTCGAATACCACAGCAGTGATGCGAGGCCACAGGCAGGAAGAATGCCGGGCATCTCTGCGTGTGTTTAGAAGGTTTTTTAGTTTTATTTTTTTTTCCATCCCGCCTAATATGAGTTTGAAGTTCTTATTTATTTATGAGCACTTCCTCAAAACAGATGGGGCCGAGTTTACTCTGCCGTCTCTGGATGCGGCCGCGGCGGACCGCAGCTGCGGAGACGTTGTGTGTGTTTGCAAACATGGTTCCTTTTATAACACGCCCCACACACACTACAAAGGCCCCACGAACGCAGTGTACTGGCAGCAATTAGTAAACTCTGTTCTGTGTAGCCCGGCCAGTCAGCGGACCAAACGCGATCAGGTTGAGGCCTCGCCGAGCGCAGACCTTTAATCGGCACCGACGTGCTGCCTCGTTGCGACGCCGCTACCATGTCGTTGACTGCAATTACCGAAGCCGGAGTTAAGCCGACCACGGCAATTTGTCTCTGCCTCCGACACGCACAACACGCATGCACGGCCACACACGCGCTCGTCTGTTTCTCCGCAGCGTGCTTCGTATCTGAACCCGTGTGTTTGTCTCTGTTTCCTGTTTTCTCCAGGAAGTTATTAGAGGAGGCTCCGCTCCTCACTAAGGCTTTGAGAGAAGCTCAGATGAAGGAGAAGATGGAGCGCTATCCCAAAGTGAGCGACGTCCAAACGTTCCTCTGGTCTGCATGGCTTTGCAAAAGTATTTGTACCCTTGAACTCCTTACAACAACAAACTGACATCTGTTTTATTTGGATGTTTTGTTAACGTACCAGCATGGAGTAGTGCGTAAGTGTGAGGCGACAGGAAAATCACAGGATTTTTAGGTTTTCTTACCACTACAAATCTAATAGACTGACAAATTTGTTTATTCTCCTTTATGCTGGGCGTTTTCACACCTGATAGTCCAGTGGACTCGGTTCGATTGGGGACCAAAATTGCAACATTTGTTACATTTTCAGCTGATGGGGTTTGCTTTCACACTGTGTCAAACAATTCAAACCCCTTGAGCAAGCTGCAGCGGTGCTGCAGCAAGATCTACTGAAGTAAAACAATACAAAAACCTCTGAAGAAGACATGAACCTCCTTCTTCACAAAATAGGGTCAGATTTTAGCGGTTGTGGGATTTCTCTTCTGTGTTTCTAAGCCATTTCTCCTGCTAACACTAGACTCTAGCGTTGTTTTAATTTGTATTTACCCAGAATGCCCTGCGCTATAGTCCTCTTTCTTCTTTTGGAGTGGTCTCGGTCTGTTTGGCATTCAAAACTGAATCAACACCTGCGTTTTAAGGTGGACCAGAGTTCGCTTTTTTGGTCTGCATCAGAGTTTGATTGCGTATCAACACCTTTCTAGACAAACGGGTTAGAGTTTGATTAAAGCGGACTAAAAACGGCTGGTGGGCAGTATAAATCCAGCTGCTCTGTGAAGGCCTCAGACAGGACACAGCACCTCGAAGACCAAGATGACAACCAACAGATCAGGGAGAAAGTTGTGGATAAGTTTAAAGCAGGATTTAAATGATAAAATAATATTTGAAGCTGTGCACATCTCACCACAACCCTACCAAGATATGACAGGCTGGTTGAGGAGAGCATTGATCAGCTGATCAGCCAAGAGGACGATGGTAACGCTGGAGGGACTGCAGAGATGAATAAACCTGGCCTTTATAGAAGAGTGAAAAAGCCGTTGCAGAAAAAAGTTGAGTCCTTTGAAAGTTTGCAGGGAGCGCAGCAAACATGTTGAAGAAGGAAGATCGAAACCGAAACTATAAAACATTACCTGGAGTAAAACTAACACTCCTGTTGTAAAGAGGCTCTGCGGGTGCAACTTAAGGATTTCATTTCTAACAACCGAATCGTGAAAAAATCTTTAGAAACAGTCTCTTTCCCCAACATATTCGTCTTCCTTTCATCAGTTTCTTCCATATTGTTTGACCGCTTCCACATCGTGCTGGAATCCGTACCATTTCCTTACATGATCAGTCCCAGTGCAAGACCTCCTCTTAGAAATATTCTCCGACCCAGATGCCTCTGTACGATCAGACACTACCCCATCTTTTTAAAGAAAGGGGAAACAATTAATTCTCTAGAGACGCGCCCTCAAAACATTTGCTCCTGTAATTGCAGCAAAAGACTCCACTAAGTTTTGGCTCATGGATTCTGAATACCGACGTGAGCCACACTTTTACTTGTACAGACCGTTTCATTACGCACTGTCCTGTGTTGCCATAAAATCTCCTCAAAACACACTAAATTTAGATTGCAACCTGGCAAAATATCCAAGTTTCAAGTGGCATCAATACTTCCACAATGAGTCAATCACGTGTTTTTTAAAATTCAGTGTGTACATCCTGTGCGTCTCCAGGTGGTCCTGAGGATCCAGTTTCCAGACAGACATGTTCTCCAGGGCTTCTTCAGGCCCCTTGAGACAGGTGCGTGTTGTGTTAGTGCTCATTTCACCTGACTAGCCACAGGTATGGCTGCAATGCGACGTTTACTCGTGGCTCTGTAAACACATTCACGACTGCAGCCGCAGCAGAGCGATATAGACGGAAAGAATGAGACGGGTCTGTAATTCCAGGGATTGTGAGCAACAGCCATCTGACAGCCAGCACAGGGGAAAAAAACAAGTCGAAGGAAAATTCCTTCTGAAACATCAATTACAGTCCACAAACTGAGTGATGGAGGTAGAGCTTGTTTTTTTTTTTGTTTGTTTTTGTCCAGTCGGTGCAGTGAGACACTTCCTGAGAAGTCACTTGGAGGATCCTGAGATCAGTTTCTACTTATGTAAGTGGCATTTAATCTCCTTTTAGTTATTCCATGTATCCAAACTCGCCCTTTAAGACGTCGATCCACCTTTCTGCTGTTGTGTAAACCTTTAAAATCACCTTTGAGTACTAACAGACGACACCCTGTTTCTATTCAAGTCAGTTTATTTACGTAAAAATGAACAACAAATATCAGCCAAAATGATTTGCTTGATGGTCGGGTTGGGCCAACATAAAGTTTTCTTAATGTACTTATGGTAGCCTTCATAAGTAGATTAGCTCTGCTCTGCTCTACTTCTATCAGTCACACGTCCCCAAATATTTGCACCTGACTCACCCTGCGGTTACAGCAAATGACAAAACGGATCTGGAAGATGTTAAACACGAGCTAAAGACACGAGACGTTACACTGCTTACTCAGATTCCGGTTAAAAAAACTAAAGCGGTAAAATCTTAATTAAAACAATATGTAGGGTTTACTTCGGGCTGTGGCCTATAATGGTAATTAATTAGTCAACTAGGGTTACATTTTCTTTTAAGCCTTATCTAGACTCTAGTTGGCAGCAGGCATACATTGCAAATAATACATAGTTATAATACAGTGCAGCTAAAAAAATGTTTTTTTTTATCCATCTCCAAAGAGGTTTTGTCAAAAATGAAGTTTCTCTCCAGGTTGCATGTCTTAATTCAGGACATGATGATTTTATAATTATTATTTGCCAAAATTAGCGTGACATCCACAGCTACACACACATTGAAAGCAGCTGAACACAAAAAAAACTAACAGATGAAATATCTTCTGACTTTTTAAGCAATAGCTTTTCTTTTAACTGCTGCTTTTCTAAATTCCTGCAACAGTCAGCTGTGCTATAATGCTTAGCTTGAGCACAAACAAGATCTGTTTTTTTTTATCCTCCACTATTACTCACATTCAGCAGAATTGCTTATAATAAAATGTGACGCTTTCACGGTTTAAATGTGTTAAGTTGCTTCATCTTAACTTCTTATGCTTATTGTTTGTTTTAAATTGTTTTTTTTTTTTCTATTGTCTTGTACTTAAAGCAGTTCGGTGATTAAAGTTTCACATTCTAAGGTTTGTGTTGAAGCAGAGCAGTGCAGCTCGTGGTAACGACGTGTCTCTCAGGCCAACAGCGGTGATTCCAGGATTCTGATGCTGCTTAAAACCACAAGGAATCTGAGCAAATATGCAAAATTCATTGTTTCAGTTTTCAACCCATAATTTCCACCGCAGTCTAATCTTATCGACGACTCGTCTGCAACACTTTTTAGTACGTTCAGTCTCGGCTGCATTCAGAAGCTGTGCACCCAGTGTGTGTGTGTGTGTGTGTGTCTGCATGGCCTCCTCTGAGGGTGTTGGAGCAAGGGAGAGGAAATTAAAAAAACGCCATTCACAACAAAAGTCGTCCGTCTCCGAATTAAGTCTTTGTGGATGGGACATTTTGATTAAATCTGAGTGTTGATGGATTATACTTAATGCTTTAAATCTTTTGATGTACTTGCTATTTTGTTGAAAGCAGTTATTTGTCTTTCTTGCGAGTGGTCACAAAAGTTCAGAGTATCAACAGCTACGTTCGTTTGGGGTACAGCGCCTTCCAAAAGTATTTATACTCCTTTAGGTTTTCCACATTTTGACACATTACGACCTCATACTTCAGTGTTCGTTATTCAGATCGCATGTGACGCAGAAGAAGAAAAATAATCTTTACTTTTCAGGTTTTTATTTTTAGTAAGAATCTGGCAGCCTTGGTATTTTGTGTTTACAGCCCCACAGAGTCAAAACTTTGTTTAAATAAAAATAATAAAACTTTCACTACAACTTCAAATATTTTGGGGTATGGTTGCACATTTAAACACTGTTTCCAAGTCAAATTTGCAAAACCACAAAGATGTTTTCTGTTTACTAAGTAGGTGATTTCTGAATAATGAACAAATGTCACCTTTCTTCAGTTTTATGTTGTGAAACAATTTAAAACCATTTATCATTGTTCTTCCTCTTCACAATGACACACCACTTTGTGTCGGTTGCATAAACATGCATTGAAATGTGACAAAGTGTGAATAAGTTTAAGGAGTGAGAACTCGTGCCATAGACAGAACAAATCCACCAGTGATTCGTGCTTTATATTTAAAGTTAGGTTTAAATAACTGCTGATTTGATCACGAGTTCAGTTATCAGTTTGTGATTTCCTCCTCTCTCCTTTTCCAGTCATCACCCCTCCAAAAACGATTCTGAAAGACCCTTCAGCTACTCTGGTGGAGGTAAGGTCATTCACCTTCACTCTGGCGCCGGTAAAACGACTGATTTGCCTCAAAGTTAAAATCCAACAAAACAACAAATAAAACTTTTTTTTCTCCCGCCTCTCTCTCAGCACACACTATAAAATGTTTCGGCTGGCTCTTCAAAGCTCCTCTGCATTCTTGGCCCCTCCATCCCTTTTTGTTCACTTCAACTCATACTTGCCCCCCCACCACTACCAACCCCCCAACCCCCTTCTCTCCACTGTCCTTGACCCCAGCTGGGCTTGATTTTTCCCAGACTGGCACATGGGGTTAATACAGGCCTCGCTTTGATCTCTCTCACACACACACACACACACACACACACACACACATATACACGGAGCAGTAGGCAGCCAGGATGCTTTGTTGCCTTTGAGTTTAGAGGGAAAAGGTGTCAGAGTTATAAAGTAGTTACTTCAGTTCCTCCTCTTGATTTTAAATATATTAGTTGGAGTTTCGTACGTATTCGACACCTGAAAAAGCTGCAAATCAAAGGGGGACTGGGGGAGGGGTGGTCGTTTGAAGTTTATCTTGTTGTGATGATGATGATGAAGATTCAGCCCTCAGTGGGGCTGGTTACGAACGATAACAATCCTTCAGGAGAAAAAAAACCCCTTAAAAGCCCACTTTGAAATGTCTTTGTTGAGGCCCTCCCGTGTCGGGATCTGTCTCGGTCAAATCAGACGCTGCGATGTTCGGTAACTGTCTTTGTTCTCCGTCTCCCGAGTCGTTACCCACAACTCGTCTCCCCCCGACCTCCCCGCCTTCCTGCACCCCAACTTCAACGGTTTCTTTCCGTTTAGCCTCCAGCACCCAGACGGTCCCTCTCTCGCTCTTCCTCTCTCTCTCTGGCCTTCACCCACATGTCTCTATCCATTAGGGACTTAAAAGCATTAAAGTGCGCAAAAACAAAATCTTTAATCTCCGCGCATACTCAGGCACGTACCGTCTGTCTCCGTTTCTGAGTCTATACATCAATCTTTGACTCGCAGAAGGAATCTTTAATCTTTCTCTGTCATGCCACACAGACATCCGTGCACATGTGCCTCACATACACACACACTAACGTGCACTTTAATCACTTTGTGTCATGTCAGGAAAGGAATGTTTCCACAACCCAGAGGCCCTTTGATAGCAGGCGTCCCCTCCCTCACCCGTCTGCCTCTCGCTCTTCCGTCAGGACCCGTTCCGCCTCCTCCTCTGTCGCCCTGTGTTTTTTACTCAATCCCCCCTGTCCGTTCCTCTCACACACCCACAGGTCTCCTCTTGTCGGCCCGTGTCTTCCGGAGCGCGGCTTTGTAGGGGACGGGATTGCAGGAATGCTCGTTGTTCTGCTGTAACGCATTGCTTCCTGCTCACAGGGCTCTGGTGACAGCAATTAGGCCAGCGTGTCCCATTTTAGCAACCAGTTGCACAAAAGACGGAGAGAGGACGGTGCACGTGTGAACCCACGTGACCCCGGCAGCCACCTGCCCCATGTCGCTGGAGAGTAGCTCCGTGACGGAGCTGAAACGATTAATTGTGATGAGCTGGTGATTGAAATAATCGCCAACTGCTTCTGTAATCGACTAATCGTTACGTGGAGAGCGCGTACTCAAAAAAATGCTGCTTCTGAAAGACAAACTCAGAGCAGTAACTAATCCAAAACTGTACAAAAAGTATATATGTTTTGGGGTGTTGTGGTGGCGCAGGGGAAAAGCACAACCCACCCATTGAGGCCTTGGTCCTCAATGGGTGGGTTGCATCAAAGCAGACACCAATAGACTGTCGTGTCTGTTTTGGTTGTATTTACCCAGAATGCCCTGTACTACAAGGTCCACTTCCTGCTTTTGGAGCGGTCTCCGGTCCACTTGCATCCATGTATGCATTTGAGCCGCACTAGAATTCACTAAATAATGAGATTAATTAAAACGGAAAATGTACATTGAGGCATATTAATCATGGAAACCTGAGGTCTGCCGTCTCTTCCTCTCCACATATTCTTTATTGGTTCAGGCCTGTTTCCTGGTCAGCCAGTCAGAGATGCCGTGGTTATGAAGCAAATTAGCTAAATATTGTTTGAAATGGCCATTTTTGTTTGCTTTCTTGTGTTTTCAAGTGTTTAGAGCCAAGAAGGAGACTAAATAAATCACTCATTTTGTAGTTCTTGATGTTCTGGAGGAGTGAATTATGACCGACTTTGTTTCAGTTTTCTTGTTTTTACATCAGGATTATTGAAATGTTTCAGCCAGTTCTGTGGTTTCGATGTTTCTGCTTAACTGCGATCTCTAATTAAGATGAAAGATAACCTTCCCGTCCCAATTTTATCCAGTTGTTTTCCGTTTACAAAAACGGCCGTTCTCTCCTCCACAACAACCATTTTGTGTGTTTCTCGTGTGAAGGAGACATTTTCTTTAGCTGTTTTTCGCTTCTGTCCTATTAGAGTGACAGACGTGCTCCCCGCCTGCCCATCCGTCTGTGTTTTTCACCTCAAAATTACACGGTTGATGATATATCTTCCTGCCACTGGTCCATTATAACCATTAGGACCATCTACGGTGGAGGAATGTGGAGCTTCAGGGGTGAAAGTGTTTTCGCTAACCATTTGATTGGTGCTCATTTTGTGGTCCGCTTCAAAGAACGGTGGTTGCTGGTTCACATCTCCCCCCCGAGCCATGAATCATCCCAGGAAACGAGCTTAATTTCTGCCTCTGATTTGCCAGGAACGTTTGGTTTGCTTGTAGCGGGAGGCAGCAGCAGTTCGTTTTGTCTGTTTGTAGAAATTGACGAGAATGCCAAACATTTTGAAAGCTTCTGTTTACTCGCCCGCTCTCTGCGTCTGTCTTCAGGCCGACTTGTTTCCTGGTGCTTTGGTGTACTTCGGCTCTGACGTCAAAGCAGGTTTTTGCTTTTTTTTGTTTTTTCCCGCTTTTACTCACATTTTATGCCAGCTTCAAATAAATACTTGTGTTTTTGCAGGGGACTTTAATACAACCCAGTTTTTCCTCCACAGAGTTTTACATAAAGAGAGATCTGCTTGAGACGTCCGTTTCAGCCCTGCAAGCCAATGAGTCCATTGCGAGGTATGTGGAATCTCTTTGAGGTTTTGGTTATATGACAGGTGCCCCTATTCGCCCTCATTTCCTCCACACACACACAGACAACACACACACCATGCCCCAGTACTTTTAAAGATAGAGCCTTAAAAGTGACCCTCAGCTGCTGGAACAATGTTGGCACTTAACCTCGTCTTAGCTGCCCAGCCTGGACAGAGTGCATCCTTAATAAGTCTGAATTTTTGATACATTAATTTAAGACTTTTAAGACCTTAAAATGTCTTAGATTCACTGGAAAATATGTCTTAATTAAGTTAATCGCTGGTCTTAAATTTTGTCGAGTTTAAGTACGTATAGTCCATGTAGGTTATTTTTCTCGTCTGACTTTACTGTCAGGCAAAAAAACTTTGCACTCAGACATCTTCATTCTGTTCCTTGACTTGATACGTTTGAAGCTACCACTAACTAGCTGCTAATGATCCCTTGCTAGCTAGCTAGCTTGTTTTGCATCTTTCATTGATAAGGATGGCCTTTATCTTTGCCACTGGCTCACCTCTGTTGCTAACCTGCTATGCACATTCTGTGCAAAAAAGCTCGGTACAACTACTATATAAAATATCAAATTTTCCATTGCGATACAAGTCTTAAATTTCATTCATAATGGTCTTAAAAAGCAGAAACTCTAAAGGAAAACAATCCAGCTCTGATCAGACACAAACATGCCTCAGTCAACACTTCCCCTCTGAGGTTTTCTGCCTCTTGTTTCCTCACTGCAGCTGCCTGCTCCAGTCCCCAGAGACCACACCCGGCTCAGAACCCGTCGAGGAGCCTCCGCCGCCCGCAGAAGCGATGGACACTGACCCAAAGTCTGCGCGGGAAGAGCCAGAAGCGTCTACACAAGCACATGGCGCTAAGCCGGTCAGAGCTGAGCCGGGCAAGGTGCCCAAGTGGTTCAAACTGCCAGGTGAGGAGAGGATGTACGGCCACTGGAGCAAACAGTGGGTATGCACTACACGCAGCGCACATGGGTGCTGTGCTCAAGGGGGCGCCAAAATGGTGGCGCAAAAATTATTTCTTGTTGGCGTTTTCTGTATTTAACAACTTTGTGCATGACGTAACCAACATCAGAGGGGCTTCAGTTATTATTTTTAGACATGCCCCCTTCCTCCCCACACGCTGAGTTATTCTCGAGGTTTGCGTTGAGCGTGCAAGCCAATCAGGCGCTGCGGCTTTTATACTTGACACATGGCGCTCCAGGACTTCAATTTTTTTTTTTTTTTTTTTTCTGATTTCGGCGTGCGATTTTTTTTATTTTTATTTTTTTCCCCATTTGAATCGTGTTGTCACCTGAGCTAAAGATGGAGAGTCGGAAACAAAAGCTCTCAGGGCACAAAACATAAAAACAGTTGAAAGTGATCGAAAGACGGCAGGTAAATTATATTGGTGCATCAAGAGGACGCTTGTAAATGTAAATTTTGTTGTGCAGACATTCATCATTTGTTGAGTGAAATGGTGAGTCATAAAACCAATAAATTACAGAACTTGGCTGTGATAAACCTGAGTTTAAATACCGTCACTCAGTCTGACACGTGCTTTGATGCATCTACTTCTGATCAGAAGCAGCTGTTCATCCAAACGGATATCAGTTAAAATCGTGTTTCTTGTGTGGTTTGACTGCTGTATTTTAAACCTACTTAACATGAAGTTCATGTCATTCAGCTGAGAGGATGGAGAGAAAGAAGAGAAGAAGAAGAGAGAAAGAATCACAGACAGGGGAAGGCAACAGGTTGGTCTGATGTTAGGCAGAAGAGAAGGAACAGCCACTTAGTCTCTGGTGATTGTAATTTAAAAAACATAAGTGTATTAGAAAGAGCTGTAATTTGTTTAAAACTAATAGTTTGTTGAACCATATGACTTGTAAAATCTGGTACAAACTTGATAACGTGCACACACAGACGACACGCAAACAAAATTGTGCCACCAAGTGAGGAGAATCTTAGTCGCTCTAAATTCAGCTTGTCTGCTTTCATGAATATACAAAACATGTTTATATGCTGATGAGTTGGAAATAATTCCAGCACGCCGTCGCTTTCTGCAGCACGGCGTTGCGTTTTGATGCTCTGCAGGAGCGCGTCTCTGAAGCCCAGGAAAAGTTTCTTTACCGGCTCGTTCATGTTCTGATAAATTATTATGGCCTTTCCTTGGTTTGCAATGTTCGGGCTAAATAAGCAATATTTATTATTATTTTCAAATCGTCACATAAGGATCGGCGGTAAGACGAAGGTGAGCGTGGAGAGCACAGAGGTTTTGAGTTTTACTTTGATCGTTAAATGTTTTTACTGTTGGGTTTTACCTCATTAAATGAAACGTATCATTATAATCACTTTCTGCTTCATTTTTCTTTTATGCCCACTCTGCTCGCCGACGCTCATGATGACACAATCCTCGTTTGAACAGGGCCGTCTGCACCGCTGTCACTCCTGCAGTGAGTTGTGTTCAACACGCCCCCTTTACCGCGCTCGCGGTTTTATTCTTCGTACAATTTGCCTCTCATTTTAAATCTCTGTAGATCAGGCTCTAAGTGCTTAAAATGTTCCATTGCTGCTGAATTGAGCGTACAAAGCTTCATTAAAAAGAAGCGAAAACGCCATTAGACACTAAACATGGAAATAAAAGCCCACTGAGATCAATTACGTCCCTTTGTCTTGTTGCTGTGAAAGAAGTTTTTATCACTGCAGTTTTGCGTCATTAAGCTCCTAACAAACTGAGAACAGCATTCACCAGATTGCTGCTTCTAAGGAACAGAACGGCTGGTGACTCACATCATCGGGATGGATGTTCGGATCAAGCAGTTGGTTCAGGGCGGTCGTCCGCATCCCGTCCTGAATGCCACCACGCACACGCGCACGTGCTTGGAGTGCCCAGGCAGAGAGCCTCTGGTGCAGCCGCTCCTCTGATGTCGTGTCGTAGGGTTTCTGCTGGTCACCATGCTGGTGTTTTCCTTCAGGGTACTCGCTCTGTTTGCGGCCCCTCCCCCGTGTTGTTTGTGTTTTTGTGAGTTTTATTTCTGGCTGATCTCTGTGTGTGTCCTCTCTGAACCCAGCTGTGGCTGTTTTCTCTTTCATGAAGAAAGTTAAAAGAAAAAGACAGATGGGAGGGCGCTCAATGAGGATTATAGATTCCATGTGTGGACCGGTGCACGGAAACGCGCTCGCTCTAGACTCTGCTCGGTGTGTGTGCGTGTCGCGCGTTTGTCCGTTTCTGAGGGGATCAGCAGTGACGCGTCAGGAGAGCATCCAGGAGGAACGAACCCTCAACTCATTTTGTGTTCACACTGTTTTATTCGTGGCTTTGCTCTTGTCCTTCATCTCCATGATGAGCGTTTTTCCAGTGCGGAGCTCCTGCACTTCCCACAAATGTCTGGAAATGAACAGTTTTCCAGCTTTGGATGGGTATCCATCTGTCTAGCCATCCTTCTGTCAGTTTAGCCATCATCCTTTCTTTCTTTCTCTCTTGGTTCCTTTCTCCCATTTCTTCACAGTTGGACATTTTTGCAGGCTGCACATTTAACGTCTGGCCACTCTATAGATACATTGAAATCCATTTGTAAAATTGGACTAAATGGGACCGAAAACTTTAAATTTCAATCTTATAGTCTACAGAGTTTGGATGTAGAACTGTATGGGAGCCCTGATTATACAACATTTTGTAAGTCAGTCTATTTTCTGAAGCAGTTCATTGGCTTTTCTTACCAATTTATTTACTTCCTAACCAGCTGCTTTTCCATTACAAATGTGTGCAAAACTTTGATATTCCGCTAATGTAAAAAAACAACACAATTTTGCAATTGTGGTGTTTCCATTAAAAAAGAGGCTCAGTTAAAATCACCTGTAAGTGAGAGACGGAGAAAATGACACGTAGCTGTCAGTATTTTGTACAAACATCCAGACAGGTCGGGGGTGAAGTTATGGAGACGTTTCCAGGTGGATCGGGTTATAAAACCACATCCCAAGGATTCATGTCTGATGGCGTTCAATCCACCATCAGACATTAGGAAGTCATGACCTTAAAATCAATCTGAATACAAAAACAAATGCCACAATTTCCAGATTACTAAAAAAGCATTTATATCCTTCCTCCCAACTATTAGACACTTCTTCTTTGTGTTGCCGTCTCATGAAATCCCCCAGAACCAGAGCGTACATTGAACAATGTGAAAAAAGCTCCAGAGTGTTTAAACGCTTATTATTCCTAAGCTTCCTGTGGCGTATTTAACCGTTTCCTGTTTGCTACCCAGGTAAGAAATGAAGCGTGTGCTGCGCGTTGAAGGAGTCGGAGCCTCATCCAGACCTCTGCTATGCTTCCACCGAGGTCCTGATCCACCAGAACCAGAACCTGCTGCCTTTACAGACGGAGATGAATAGCTGAACTGATGAATTTGAAGGCGATTGCTGTGTTTCATTCCAGTTTGTTCCTGGGATAACGAGAGCGACGTGCTGGGAACGGGGAAGATGATTGAATAAAGAGTCTTGTACTAACAGGGTTTGCTCTTGTTTGTCTCTTATTCTCCAGCTCTAGAAATATTTCTGTCTTCTTGATCCTAGAAGGTTCTAAGTTAGAAACCATTCTGCTTAGTTTTTGGTAACTCTTAAAGCTGTGACTCCTGTGTTTTTAGCAGATTGAACACAAAATAACGACATTTTTAATAGTTCAATAATTTATTTTGGATGAATATTTGGTGTTATATTTTAGCACTAAGAGTTCATTACGTGTCTGACTGAGCTGATGGATTATTAGACTGAGGCTGTCAGACTGTGCGACACCAGGAGGGGGAGACAAAGACCTAAAAATATAAACAAAGCTGTTTTTTAATTCATTCAAATTACATCGTCAAACCAAACGGCTTGATTTTAGTTTGAGTTGGGAGTTTGCCTAAAGTGAGGCTGACGTGACATTTGCTGTTTTCTCCACCTTGAGGTAAAATTAGAAAATCGGATCTCTGTCCCGCTTGCTGTGCTTTTTAACTCACAACAGCTGCTGACGATTTACCTTTTGGATCTTAATTTTTAAGCGCGTCAAACTTTAAATATATCTTGAGATACTGTTCGCTGACCCAGTCTCAAGTTGCAGAACTCCAACCTCACACAGCTGTTGATGATTTCACTGTCGAGTCCAGTGTGAACCAAACGGCACAACTCTACTCTGCGCATGTGTGAAAGTTTTCATCCATCCAAGTCATTCAGACTGACGTTTCTATCTCGGTTTCACAAACTGTTCAGAGTCTGAAGTATTTCAGATTTTTTTTTTTCCTCAAACTTTTTTCTTTTACTGTAAACATATTTACAGTTGTGTAAATCTGTAGTATGTGTGTTAAATGAATACAAACAGATCTATCCAAAACCTTTCAGCTCTTATAAATAAAAACAAACGGATCGGGCTTCAACTCATCGGTTCCTGGTTTTCTTTGAGTTCTGCACTGCAGGTTGGTTTGCAGAGGAAAGACTTTGAAACCCAACAGAAAATGAAAGGCTCACAAGTTTTTGCATAAAAGCAGAAATCCCCCAAAGTAAATGAGCCTGAGTCTGTGCACATAAAGTCCTCTCACCGATTGTCAGTTGGATTAAGGTCTGGACTTTGACTAGACGCTTTAATGTGCAACAACTGTGCTGTCAACAACTTCCTTGTTACCACTCCTCCATTTAAGACACATTTCTGGATTGTAAGACTCAATGTTGTCTTGTGGACGGCTTCTCCCGCCTTTGGATCTATGCAGCTCCTCCAGAGTAACCATGGGCCTCGTACCAGTTTTCTTTAATTTCTGTTCAGATATGAGCACTTTGACCTCACGTCATGGTAGGTTTGCAGATGTTTCATACTCTTTCCATTTTCACATGATGGATTGAACAGTGAATATTCTCCGTCACGTCACAGTTATGCTCTTAGTTTTAGTCCGTGGCAGAGAATCTCAATAAAATGTGTTGAAATTTGTAACCCAACAACAATCTGCAGACTCATTAAGCCGTTGTAAATCATCACATCCTGATCGTTGTATTTTAAAGCGACGATGTTCCCCTTCATGTGGTCAGCAGAGGGTCTGCAATGTGTCTGCATTCCTCCAACTCCACACCCAGCCTGGTGGACCTCTTCACGTGGGGACAGCCCAGCCCCAAATAACTTTCATTCTGCTCCCGCTGACCAGCAGCGACCCCCGCTCTTCACCACACTGGGAGGAGAAAGTGTGTGAGGCGCAGTGCGTCTCTGGGAAAGTAAGAAGATGAGAGCGTGGATTTTGGTCCTGGAAGGTTCACCTGGAGCGGATTGTGGAGTTTTTCTACGCTGAGCGTCGGGCCTGGACCCGGCGCCGATGCTGAGGAGCTCTGAGCGTTTTGCCTCATGTGATCGAGGGGGGTGGGGACCGGTCAGCGGAGAGGTGAGTGTCCTGCTGCCGGCCCAGGCTAAGTTCTCGACACAACATCTCTGAAATGCGTTTCCCCTCGCGTCTGTCTCGGCATGCCGTGATTCGTCAACACAAAAATAAATCTCGGCGTGGCTGAAACAGCTGAGACCAGAATGAAGTCGTTCGAAACACTTTCCTCCTCTTATCGCGACACATATCCCAACCTTTTGAGGCGTCGGGTTTTGATCCGGTCACAAGCATTTTGTTTTCATGGCTGAAGCGTTCGCGTTTACATCGATCAGTACCGGTGACGTGAAGTCCAGCTGTCCAAGCAGGATTTTCCTAACTTCTTATTCTGCTTCGTGAACCAGAACAGGAACATTTAGTTTATATAATTCACTCAACCCAGAACAGGAATCAAACCAACAGTTAGAGCAAAAAGATCCAAAGGTTTTCACTCAGTCCAGAGCAGGAACTAGAACAAACTTAGAATCCAGAGAAACTCTTATTAGTTTATCTAGAGAAACATTATCAGAACAGGAATCCAGAGAAACCCGTCACTAGTTTACAAATCACAACTTCTCATCCTTAAACATGGGGTTATACTTTTATTGTTTTCGTTTTCCCTTCTTTCCTTTGGTTTGCTGTATTTCCTTCTAATTCATGTAAAGCACTTTGAACTGCTTTACTGCTGAAACTGTTGCTCTATAAATAAAATTACCTTATCTTACTTTTTACTAATTTTCTTTAGCTAAAGCTTCAGGATGCAGAGAAATTATAGAGCATCTAAATGCCATTGTACAAATGCCTCAGTCTGGGAGGAAGATACATTAAAATTCCCATCATAACGTACCATGACAGAGGAAAAAATTGGGATAGACAGAAAAAAGTCTTCAAAATGAATGAAAACAGAAACTAATGCAAAAAGGAAACCGAGGAGCTGCAGAAGTTTCCAACCATTAACTCCAAGGATCCTGACAGACTCTCACCAAAGTAGACTGAATGCTAAATTTAAACCAGCGTCTTTCACCAAAGTATTAGTTTCAGGTTGTGCAGATTTATGCATTGCTCTTATTGAAGCTTTTTCTGTTTTATTCCATCTATTGACAATTTGTTTTCAGCTGAATTTTACAGGATTTACGTAAAATTACAAATTCAATTTGAAATGTTTTGTTGTGATCTACAAATCTGGGGTTTGGCTGATTTTTCTACATTAATTTAGATTTTAGACCCATTGTGTTTTGCTCCCAAGAAGAAAAGTATTTTTTTTAAACAATAATTTGTTAAACAACCTGACATTTGAATCATTGAAAAATAAAATGGCTCCAAGCTCAAGGGTTGAGTCAAGACAGAAGTTATTTTTATATCGGATCTTTAGGCAATTTGTTCCCACTTCTTTCACTGGATCGATAGAAAAGCACCACAGATGAAAGTTTGACAAAGCAGCAACAAACCTGGCATGGCCTTCAGTTTTGATAATGCGAGAAAGGATGCAGGTTTGAAAAACCGTGTGCAGCAGATGTTCCTGAAAGTCACTCGGAAATGGGAGAGACTCCAGCAAAGACCTGATATATCCATCAGTCTTCAGTCGATCACCGACTGCGTGCCAAGTTTCCAGCTAAAAACGGACTGGGAACCATTTTGTTGAAGCTAAATCGTTATTTTCATATCTGGTTGAGTGTCATGTTTCACTAAAGCAAAGTCTAGGAGTCGCACAGTGGATAGAAAATGAGGGGAAAAAATAACCAATTAAGATAGAAATGTAAGAAAACCCCTACAAGTCTTAAAATGAGGAAATGTCACTCTGTTCCTTTGCTTCACAGATGTCCTGAAGAAAGAAAATCCTCAACAAACCCGTGTTGAACCAGAAACGTGGAGCTGCTTCTGGACGCCAAGTCGTTTTCCTGTCGGCCATGGACTCCCAGGGGGGTCCGTACCTCAACAAGGGGGCTCTCTGCTCCACCCTGGGTGGCGCCCGGATCTGCCAGTTAGCCATGGGCTGTGCTGTGATCGCGATGGTGACCCACAGCGCCGGGTACAGCGGCTCGCAGGGCATCTTCTGCATGGCGGCCTGGTGCTGCTGCTTCGCCGTGTCGGCGGCCATCTTCTTCCTGGACGCCACCCGTCTCTACAGCTGCCTCCGGGTGTCCTGGGACAACCTGACGGTCACCTGGGCCGCCTGCGCCACGCTCATGTGGGTGACAGGAAACACTGGAGGGTCCACTCACGAATTAATCATTCAACTCAAGTTCATTTCTATAGCACATTCCAGCAACAAGGCTGTTCAAAGTACTTTACGTCATAAATATTATTTCATAATACCAATTAGAAAACAATCAGTAAATGTTGTGTTTTCTCAAATACAATAATCAAAATAAACAAGCAAGTAGTTAGATCCTCTCTGGTTGGTCTCTGGTTGGAGAGTGTCCATAGAGTGTTGGAGATGTCGGGGTTCCCCTCATTTCCCTTTGACCGACCGAGCGCTCAATTTCTCAATCAGTTTTTAAGCCTTGCCTTGATTTGCTGGACCTGACTGTGCTTTGACCTGAGAACCCAGACAGATGAACCCGTCTTCCTGTCTCCTTTCTGCAGGTACGTGACGGCCTCCGTGGTTTACCCGCTGTTCTTCGTCAGGTCCGAGTGTCCGTACGAAGGCTGCGAAGTCCGAGACTTCCGCATCGCCGTCACCGTCTGCTCCATCCTGGGAACTCTGGCCTACGGAGCCGAAGTGGCCCTGTGCCGGGCCAGACCGGGCCACATCGTGGTGGGCTACATGGCTACCGTCCCCGGCCTTCTGAAAGTGGTGCAGGCCTTCGTCGCCTGCGTCATCTTTGGCGCGCTGGCCAACGGGAGCCAGTTCTCGCGTTACGCCGCCACAATCTACTGCGTGGTCGTCTACGCTTCCTGCTTTGCTCTCACCGCCCTGGTGGTCATGATGACCGTCTGTAAACGCACCAAAACTGTCAGGTGCATGCCCTTCGACCGCTTCGTGGTGGTGTGCACCTTCCTGGAGGTTTTGCTCTACCTGAGCGCCTCGGTGGTGTGGCCGGTTTTCTGCTTCGACTCAAAGTATGGGTCTCCATGGCGACCCTCGTCGTGTCCGCAGGGGAAGTGTCCGTGGGACAGCAAAGTGGTGGTGGCCGTGTTCTCCTGCGTGAACTTTGGGCTTTATCTGACAGACCTGCTGTACTCACAGAGGATCCGATTTGTCTCGTCGCGCGTTCCCACCAACTCGCGGGTGTAGAACCACTCAGAACAACCCACCTAGAAACAATGACACTTTGACAGACATGAATCCAGTTTCACACGAACATTTCAGGAAGCCAGGACATGTCTTGTGTTTGGTGCCAGTAGCTGCAGAGCCGGATCATCTGTAAAACCTGGGCCAGGGCAGCAGCTCGGATCCCAAAGAGTTTCGGGGGCCCCAGATACTGTTTTTTTTTGTTTGTTTTTTTTATGAATACATATTTTGTTTCTACTTTATATACAATTTATAGGCTCATATTGTGGGGATTTTTTTTAATAAATATACATGATACTCAAGTGTTGGAAATTTATAAAGTAATTATATTTCTGGGGGCAACAACATGGATCACTGCTCCATGTTGTTCCCTCCATTTTAAACCTAAATGCATCAATTATTGTATGTGACTACATATTAATCTATTGTAATCTGCATTAGTAGATGCAGTGGATTGGGCACCAAAACTGACTTCAGCCCACAGCCTTGTAGACCCGGCCTTGTAGAAAACTGTAAAACATTTACATTACTAAATAAATTCAACTTTTCATTATCTTTATGAGTCACTTTTTTAAAATAATTTCTTATTACTTTGCCAAAACCAGGAAAGATACAACATAAAAACACCAAAAAATAGCTTTACATAACATTATGCATGACATTTTAGAACTTTATTTATGTAAAGTTCATCTGGAAAGGATGGTATTTTATGCAACATCCTTTTTAAAATGCTTTTTTTTAATACCACATAATATTAAAGTGAAAAGGTTTGTGTGGGAATAAAAATCACATGTACATAAGTATTCACACCCATTGCTGTTTGTATTTGTAGGACATCAAATACAACCATGATAAATAAACTGATACACAATAATTAAGCATAAACTATGGGAATGAAAAGGTTTGTTTATGGGTAAAATAAATAGAAGAAGAAATGCCCTAAATAGCAACATGTGGGAATTAATGGCAAAAAGGGTGAAATGATCCCAAGCCTTTCAGTGGTTTCTTAAAGAAATACATTTTCCTCATAAGACGATGAAGTACTGAACTAAGAATTAACATCTGAAAATTTGGGAAAGAAAGTTTTTACACGACTCGAGACAAACCGCGGTTTGGTAATGATCTCAACCATCTGAGATATTTGAAATAAAGTGGCTAATCCTGACATGCCTGGAGGCCACTGCTCCTGAAACACACACACACACACACACACACACACGCACACACACACACACACACACGCACACACACACACACTCCAATCCAAAGAACTGCTGAGGAGTTTCTCCTCTCCGACGCGCCCCACAGAAATGACATCCTACCTCTTTAAATGATCCCTTGACCCATTCCTGACCCAAGCTTTCTCAGACCTGCACATACAGAAGTAAACTGTCCAAGTACGACACTTTTTGTCTGTGGATTAACACACACACACACTGTCCTGCAGTTTGATTGTCGGTGAAAACGGCGCATAAAGTGTGTAGCATAAATCGTACATCTGGTAATGGCATCTGTACTATGCCTGCCATCTGCAAACCCCACACCCAGCAATTCACAGGCTGCCGAAAATAAACGCCAGCCGTCTGCAGTCGTTCTGAAGCAGTGACACTGCATTTATAGGAAGCTCCTGATGTCAAAGCTGCTCTGGGAATGTTTTCGTTCATACAAAGAAAATGGACCGCCGTTTTTTTAGAAAGAAAGCCGAGGACATTTTCTCCAGATCACCTTCGGTTTGAACCACCACGTTTGGAAACACACCAGTGATTATCACACTGACAACAAGGTCGATGTTTTCCGAGCAACATGTGTGTGTTTACACTCCAAACACGGCGCTGCCAGGTCAAATCTGTCATGTACTCTGGCTGTTCGAACGATCTCTGAAGATAAACTAGAGACACGCAGAGTTTGTCAGCTGATGAGCAGAGACAGTTCTTTAAAAAAAAGTACAAAATAGCAGAGAAATATCATTTAAAGAAATTGCTTGAATAAATACATTAAAAGCCAAACAAAAAAATAGCTGAAGAATCAGAATCAACTTTATTGGCAAAGATTGTGAAAACTTGACTCACAGACATAAATTATAAAGATATAAACTTTGCAGATGTTAGATTAAGGATAAAGAAACAATGTGGACATGTATTTGCAGCCATATTTTATATAATTAAAACAAAAAAAAGAATTATGTTGCAGGTAAGCCTAAGAAAATAGGACTGTACCCGAGTGGAGGGTGACATCACAGAAGATGGCATCTGATTTGTGGATTCCTCGTTGGCGTGGATCAAACTGGTCAAACTGGGACGGATTACACAAATTCTCTAAATGAAAACTTTTCTGAAACATCCCTGGTGTATCATATTGGATTTTTTTTTTAAATCAATGTGACAGTTATTTATTTTTATAAAGACCGGTAAAACCCTGATCTAATGTATGATCAGTGTTTTTGGATATATATAAAAAACTGTTCAATAAGTTATATTCCTCAGAAAGTGAACGTGGAGCAGCAAACATCCTGTAAAACTGTCCAGCCCGTGAATCCGACACCAGCTGGCCACTTCATTTGTTCAAATCTGACTAAGACTCCCGAGGACGTCACTGTGCGATTTAGAGATTTGCTGCTTTACTCATTCTGCCAATATTTTTGAGTTACAGAGTGAAAATCGGTGACTAATGTGTAATTGCAAACAATTAGAGACCAAAGCGACGGAAGCTTTCGCAGTCGGTGTCAGCGCAGTGTCTGTCACAGCAGATACCCCCCAGTTTTTAGCAGCTGCTTCATGCATAGTGGTCTTCCTCCCTGATGGCCTCCGTCTCAAGCAACAGAGACGCTCTGCAGACGGGGAAGAGCTGTGACAGGTGTCCATCATGGCTGTCCCCTCTGGATCTCCGCACAGAGGGACAGGGGGGGACGGCTGCTCTGCGATTAATCTCTGATGTCACAGGCTGCTGATGCGGTTTCCTCCCTGAAGCTCTGGGCTTTGGCTTGACCAAATGTGTGGATTGTTGCCGGCATCATCTGAATCCTCTCTCTCTTTCTCTCTCTCTTTCTCTTCCTCTCTGTCTCTCTCAGTGGATTCATGACAACTTCACATGTAAGGATTACTGTGGAGAAGAAGCTGAACACGCCACAGTAAACGGCGACACTTCTGTGTGATCTGTTGCAGGCATGAATGGAAAAGAAGGATCAGAAAGATCACATTCGCTACGGAGGGTTTTGATGAGAATGTGCAAAAGCAGTATTCTATGAGCAATGTCTACTTTTATTTCATACCTCTGAGCTTTTCAGCTGTTCTATGAGACTAAGCTCCTTATGTGTTTCATTTTCATGTTATTTGAGGAATAATTGCCTGCGTGAAGTTGGGCCCCATCTTCTTCAAATGAAACAGAATTAGTGTCAAACGTTTTTGTGCTACTTTTGTGGAGCAAAATGTTTCAGTTTTACGGCTTCATTTTAAAGATATTACTAGATATTTCCAGAAGTCATCAAATGTCGGCCTCCCTCCTGCCACATTTCTAAAATCAAGCAAAATTTGATCCCAGTCAACATAAAACAGTTATTTTATATGAAGTTTCTTTGATTTTGTTCGTGTGTTGGGTGGAGGTTGATCTCTGGTGACCTCTGGTGACCTCTGGACACTTTATTTCTAATCTTACCAATTATAACAGCACAAACGTAGCATAGTTGATTGACACCATATTTCTTTAGATTGTGTAAATGTGGACTGGCTGGTTGACCTTTGATGACCTCTGAAATGTTTATAAATATCTTTAAAGTGATAGCGGGACAAATAAAAAAAATTTGCAGCACAAAGCAGCACAAGTGTTTGACACCAATCTTGTTTAATTTGAGGAAGGTGAGATGCTGACTTCAATCAGGTGGAGTAATTTTCTGGGGTTGTGCTGAGTAATTGTGAGGAGTCAGTATCTGTGACACAATGATTATATACATTTGAGAGCTTAAATTTAAATGCAGTGTATAAAAAGAAATGTAATCATTTTTCCCCATAACTGCCATTTCTTCTTTTCAGTCATATAGGAGTTCGCTCTCTCTCTCTGAAACAAATTACAATTCCCTTCAACTAGACCACGGCGATCAAATACTTATTTCTTGCAATCAATTGCTAATTAATTCTTTAACAACCATGCAGTTTCTGGATGTTGTTTTAGATTCTGCTTGTCACAGTTGAACACTACAATCCTCTCCGCCTGCTGGCTTGCTTTCGTTGCACACGCACCAGAACACACCGACTCGAGCCTTCAGTTGCCGCTAGCAACAATCTGTCGTGACTTTTTCTCCTGGATCTGCCAGCTTAATACATTCCAGCTCTCGGGTCATTTTTAGGAATCTCTCAGGGTTTCATCAAACAACAACAACGTCATGTCACGCCTCGGCGCTCACACAGAGTCTGAGTCATCGTTAAAAGGGACAGACGCAGGCAGTGGTAAACTTTGTACGTCAGTCAGACTGAGAGGGAGAGCCACAAAAAGAAACTGCAGAGAGCTTCAGCTGGTGTGAACTAAGTTTAAAGCTGCTGTATGTTGCTTTAATTAAAAAAAATATATATGTGTGTGTGTAATAGGATAGTGACAGTTTAAACAAATATGTAAAAATATATTCTTTTTAATAAAAGCTACATACTGCAGCTTTATAGAGACATAATTTAAGTTCTTTTGCACCTTCAGTTAATCAGAAAATAAAGCATATAGATGATTCTTTTTTTTTCTATAAATATGCGACACCTGACTGGTTTTTATTTGGTTACATTAATTTGTGTAAACCACAAAAACGTTTCTGTTGCCTATACTTTTCAGAAATTATTTGCCTCAAAAGTATATTGGCAATATTTCTGTTTAAATAATTAGGACAGAAAATTGTACAACAAAGGCTGAGATAGGCTCTATAACTGCAGGAGGAGGAAAACTTACTGTGGGAAACTGAATTAAAAACATTTGAACATCTGTACAGGCAGAAGGTCTCATTCAACACCGAGCCAAGAGGCCTGAGGACTTAATTTATGTTTTTTTTATGATGGATCCATCCATCCGTAAAAAAAAAAAATCCTTAAATAAACGAGCATGCTTGTCTTTGGACTGAGGGGGGAAAACTCCAGAAATGCAAATTAAAAACCTGCACACTCCAAACGAACAGCCGCTGTTGGGATTCGAGCCCAGGAATATTGATTTATGAAATAAATCAACTTTTAAACTGAGTTAAATGAGTAGAGGTGAACCGACAGACAGAAGGTGGCACAAAGACTCAACCAAATCCAGAGTGAACAAGATCGCTGATTTAGACTTTACTTGTATTTTTGTTTTAGAACAAGAAAATTCTGCTCCCGTTCGACTGACTTGACGAGGATCTGAACAGCTGAAGGTCCCGGGCCATCAGCTGCATTCAGCTTTAAATATAGACATGAACATACAGCCCACCACCCCACGTCTGCATTCCTGTGAGGAAATAAATGTGGCACCTTAGGGAGGCAGACATACCAACTTCCTAATGTATAGAGTAAATTTAGCCTTGTGAGGCATGAGAGACATTAAAGGAAGTAGTTGGAGAGGAGCGTTGATCCCTTTAATGTCTACACAGGGAGGAAGAGGATGCTCTGCTGGGATGTAAATTAAAAACGGTCAGATTCACGGTTCAGGTTTTACAAAAGTTTGCATGGAGCAGCTGTGAGCGGTCAATACAGACAGAAGTCACAAATTCACATGAGGGAGTCATGCTAACACGCAGACCTAAAACAAAACAAAAAAAAACACTATTACAAAATTCACAGCTTCTCTAGCATTTGATGCAATTTCTATAACATGTACATTGCAGCTCATGAGTTTTGTTTTAGACAGATGTTTGTTCTGTTGCTGTTTTCTTGAGGAAATGGGGACTCAAAAGTTGCTCTTTGGTTTAGCTTAGAGAGTCCTCCTACATCAGCTCTTCTGTTTTTATTTGTGTGTCTCCGCTCTGTCTTCTCAAACCCTCAGCTGGTTGTGACAGATGGTCGCTCATACCAGGTCCTGCTGGAGGTTTTTTCCTGTCAAACGGGAGTTTTTCCTCCTCACTAGTGTCGCTACATGCTCAGTAGTGAATGCTGGAAGTTAGTGACTCAATGAAATGGCTTTTTCTGTAAGGTGCATTGAGATGACTTGTGAATTGAATGGAAACAGATGAAGAGTCTGTGTTGTGCTGTCTTACTGCTTAAGACACGTTCTGTATAGAAATGGTCTATAAAAAAGTTTGATTGACTGGTCAACAAAGTGGTACATTAGTTGGTATTAGTCTATTATGTTTGCATAGATAGATAGATAGATAGATAGATAGATAGATAGATAGATAGATAGATAGATAGATAGATAGATAGATAGATAGATAGATAGATAGATAGATAGATAGATAGATAGATAGATAGATAGATAGATAGATAGATAGGTTTGCAGTCAAACAGCACTTTCTACACAACATGACCTACTTTTACATCACTGTACTTGACATTATCCTCTTTAGCGCAAAAACTCAGAGGAATGATGCAACTGGGTGTAGCGAACATTAAGTCCCGCCCACATCTTACACTCCCCGTTTTTATTGGTCGAAACCTCGGAACGTCTGTTCATGATTGGTCTAATCCCTTTTCTTTTGCGTACGCCGCACACATGGGGGTTGAGTAAAAAAAAAAGGGGGAAGCCACGTTGACACAAGAAGTGGATATTTTTTTGTGTCCCGGGAAATAAAGGTCACGTCGACAACTGTCTATTCAGCTGAAGCGTCGACAGTAAGACATCTGTTGGTTTTTAATGATTAGTAGTTTAATCTCCAGAAACCCGGGCTAGCAAGAGGCTACCTGGTGCATTCGGGAGTGCTAGCATCATAAAAGGAAGAAACTAGCTGTTCTAGCTCCACGGTATTACACGGAGTTAAGGGTATAACTGAACCGTAGCACAGTTTACAATGATTTATCTTTTATTTTGACTCATTAGAAGGTATTTCTGAACTGACAATGAAATAAAGCATGCTTTTGTTGTTATGAACCTAACTGCTAAAACAGTAATGTTTCTTTTCAGGTAAAATAATTTACTTCTAAACGATGTTGATGTGTGTTTATGGACTATCTGAAGAATTTTCCCCTCATGTTTGATCCCCATCAGCTTTATTTTTACTTTTTTAAATCAAGCTTGACTTGAAAACCTGTATAGAAGCCGCTGTGTGTTTTTAAAAAAGGGAGGCAGATGTTGATCTGCAGCATCTGTCTGCTTTTCCGGACAGGTCGTGAAAGCCACATCATCTGCCAGGATGAGCGTTGGATTCATTGGAGCAGGCCAGCTGGCTCATGCACTTGTGAAAGGTTTCACTGCTGCAGGTAAAGATTTCTGCAAATATTTATCTGTTTTTCAACTATTTTTTTAAAGTTAGGATTCATCAACCAGGACATCTTTCTTTCTTGCAGCGTAAAATACCAGCTTACTGGAAAGCACAGTGTTATTGTCTGGCACTGGAAATAATGGCATCTGATTGCAATACTGCCCACGTTGATATCGCAGTAAACTAAAGATATCATGATAGCTTTAGTTTTATTAAGGTTCCAAGCAGGTGCTTGTAATCCGTGAGAATGTTTGAATTTCAATGAGGTGTTTTCAGTGAATAAAGACCTTTTGAAGTTCTTAATATTCAAACTGTGTAGTTTTGTAATAAAGTGCAATCTAACATTTGATTAAAAGCCTACATTTCGGAAACATTATTTGCAGTTGAAGCCAGATATTTAAAGACAACAAAAAGACACAGACACGTTTTCTTTCTCCCCATCTTCTTTTAAATCAGACTCAACTTTTGTTGTTTTAAGTTAGTTAGAATTACCAAAATTATTTCTATTTGCTAAATTTCAGAAAACGCAGGGAGGACATTCTTTAGAGTTTTTTTTTTTTTTTGTAGCTTTCAAGAACCAGTCAGGTGCATACAGTGTTATTTTAGTTATATTTCTTTCTGAACAATGTAGAATACTATCAAGATAAGAACATAAATAAATCATATTATAAAATAGCGAAGTTATACTTTTTTTTATTTAGTTCATTTGTATTATTTTTATCTCCAAAGCGTGGAAACGTTTGAAAACTTACCTTGAAAAGTTTCTGAATCCTGTTTAATGGCTAAACAGAATCATAAGGTAATCTCAGATCAACTGATATTGCCTTTAGTAGTTTCCTGTGCAGCCCTACTTATTTGAATGTTTGTTTATCTTCTCTTCATCCTTTCCTTCATCATCAGGTGTGATCGCAGCCCACAGGATCACAGCCAGCTCCCCAGACACAGACCTGCCCACGGTGACGGGGCTGAGGGTGAGGCTTGGCTGTGTGGTGTTTTGAAATGTGTGAAACAAAGAGTGCGCCTTTCTTTCTTGCAAATTTTTATTTTAAGGCCCATGTTTAACGGTTTTTCCTTTAGAAAATGGGGGTGAATCTGACCACGAGCAACAAAGAAACGGTCAACAGGAGCGACGTTCTGTTTCTGGCCGTGAAGCCCCACATCATCCCCTTCGTCCTGGACGAGATCGGACCGGACATCGAAGACCGCCATCTCATCGTCTCCTGTGCTGCGGGCGTTACCATCAGCTCCATAGAGAAAGTAAAGCTCTTAAACATGCAGGATGTTGGAACGTTTCCCCCAACTACCAGGATCCTTTTCTACATCCTTCCTCTCGGAGATCCGGTTAAAGCTCTGTTGTGACTCTCTTTCACACACCTGATGTGTTTTTTTCTCTCTCTCTCTTCTCTGCTTGATGCAGAAGCTGCTGCAGCACCGTTCGACTCCCAGAGTCATGAGGTGTATGACCAACACTCCTGTCGTGGTGCGAGAGGGCGCCACCGTGTACGCCACGGGAACACACGCAGAGGTCAGTGGCAGGATCGGTGCGCTGCTCCAGCAGAGAGAAACTGTTCCTGTTTGGAAAACACGATGAATATAATCTGAAAAGTAGAGCCGAACGTTGACGTTACGCATGTGCGGCTTTGCTCAAGGTGGAGGACGGGAAGCTGCTGGAGCAGCTGATGGCCAGTGTTGGGTTCTGCACAGAGGTGGAGGAGGACCTGATTGACGCCGTGACTGGACTGAGTGGCAGTGGACCCGCCTACGTGAGTGAGGCTCTGTTTTTCAGCAGAATTTGAACCACGTGAAGCTAAAACCCCCAAAATTCTAAATTCTAGTCTAAATTCTACATCTAGGCTTTAAGTATAAATTGATGAACTTCATTTTCAGTTTTCTATGTGCAGTTTTAAATACCACTGGAAGCTAAAAGCTTGACTTTTTCCTGTCAAACAATAATTTTTAGAGGGCAGCATAATGAATAAAGCAACTGTACAGATGAATCCCAGATATTTGTGATGCAGCTTGAACTAGTCCTTCTCTTTTTTTTTGTTTTTTTGTTGTTGTTTTTTTAACCAGGCCTTCACAGCCCTGGATGCTCTTGCAGATGGAGGAGTGAAGATGGGTCTGCCCAGAAGGCTCGCCGTCAGACTCGGAGCTCAGGCTCTCTTGGTGAGTTCTCTGATGTTTGTGCATCAGGTGTTTTGACTCATGTTAGAAGGCAAAAAAAAAAAGATCATTAATGTTTTGCAGCATTTAAAATGACTGACAGAGGGACGTTTCTTTTCAGTATTAATGATACTGCAGAGAAACTAAGAGGTATAGTAGATTCTGACCTAAAATAAAAGGATACATTTCTTGTTTTTTTTTTTTTTTTTTGTTGCATTTGACTTATTTTCCGCCGTTGTGAAATGTCAGAATGATTTCAGCTGTTTTGGTTGGAGCTTGAATTGTTACAGCTGTGTTGGTCCTGATGTTCCTCAGGGAGCAGCCAAGATGCTGCTGGACTCTGAGCAGCACCCCGGCCAGCTGAAGGACAACGTCTGCTCACCAGGGGGCGCCACCATCCACGCCCTGCACTTCTTGGAGAGCGGCGGCTTCAGAAGCCTCCTGATCAACGCGGTGGAGGCTTCATGCATCAGGACCAGGTGAGGCTGTCGCATCACAAAATCCATATTTCACATCAATTTTTGAGATGCACAAACATGATATTATTTTATTTTTTTTATCCAAATTTAGAGCGTCTTGCTAAAGTATTCATACACAAATGAACCTTTTCATACTACTTTGTGTCACAGACTTTAATTTTGTAGAATCACGTTTCGTTGCAGTTGATCTTTTGTGTCGTTTCTTCCAGCTTTGCACTTGGAGACCAAAGTTTTTGCCTAATTTGCTCTCCAGATTAAATTGAACTCAGATTTTTCATTTAACCACTTCAGCCTTTTTGATACAATATTAAAAATGCATTAAAAGATGCAATTGAACTAATAATTCAGTTTTCTTTTTAAATAAACATTTTCTTGCCTCGTATGCAACAAAGTAGAATTATTTTATTAAATACTTGCTCATTTCTAGCTAAGGATGCGTCTGCCAACATCAGCATGTGAAAAGCTTGCTGCTTGACTAAACACTAATATGTTTTTTTTTAACATATTGATAACTTCATAACAAAATGTGCTTAATGGGAGATTTTCTTTTTACAGAGTTTGAACCAGATGAAGTTAAAAATTATGCCACTTGAGTCATCATTTTTCCCTCATCATATATGAAACATTTATGTATTTATTGTTTGAACAGTTTTGGCTCAATTACTGTTCGGAGTGTTTTGTTCTTTCAGCAAATGGCATGTTTTACAGTCTGCATACTCCAGTTCATAGTCAATTACTAAAGCAGCTGACGATTATTTCAATAATTGGTTAATCTTAATTAATCCAATTAATTGTTTCAGCCCTGCTGTTTACTAATTAACTGACTACTGAAGGCAATAGTTGGTTTAAGAGTGAAGTGGGCTGAATACAAAAGCCTCTCACAATTCTCTTTGTTCTTTTTTCATTTGTGAAATATTTGAAAGTGAGCTATCTTTTTGACACAGTTAAATTCTACTGAACAACTCCTGATTGGGTGTGTTTGTTTTTACTTCTCCTTGCAGGGAGCTGCAGTTCCTTGCGGACCAAGAGCGCATCTCTCCGGCAGCCATTAAGAAAACCACCCTGGACAAAGTGCTGCAGCAACCTGGGGTCGCGGTCGGTGGAGACGCCGGCGGGAACGGCCGGTCGGGCCTTAACCTCTTCAACAACCGCACGTCTGGGGTCAAAAAGAAGAACTGAGAGCAGAGAGAGAGGCTCGCCGAAAGACAGACACGCTGCCGGTTCACGTCTAAACATGCAGACTCTCAAAGGGTCTCCAGCCCCCCGTCCAGCCGTAGGATTAAACAGTGGACTCAGGACTGCTTTGGAATCACTAACAAATCAATTTCTGGTGTTATTTATTCATACGAGAGCCAGGAACACACACATTTCAGACAGGTGTATTCTCCACAGCCGGCGCCTCCTACTGTGATTATATACGAGCACAAGTCCAGTTAGAGAAGCCAGAAGAATCAAAGGTGCTACTCAGCTGTCTTTACAGCCTTAAACCTCCATCATGTTCCACATTTTCTTCAGATATTTACTTTTGGCATATAGTTAACAAAGACTGAACACATTTTGATCATCCAATGATATCTGTCAGGGATTTTGTCCCCTGTAAAAAAAAAACCAAACAAATCTGTTTTTTCTGTTATGTAACAAATAATTTTGTCATCCTATCATTTCTCGGAAAGCCCAAAGACAATTTTTTATGTTTTTCTTTTTAGCAAATGTGATGTAATTACCTATAAGTGCTACAATAAAGCTTAAATAAGGTAAATTAAAAAGCGCAGTTTATTATGTAGATTTATGAATTTCTCTCTAAATAGTAGTAGTATTTGTTTTCTCCACAGTAAATTCATTACATTTTATTCAGAACAATTTCTTTGGAGTCTGAGCCTTTAAAAGTTTTTATTATTTCCAGTAACTATAAAAGTGCTTTTACTCTGCAACACGCATATATTTGTCACAAAACATTGTCTGCTTTGTAAAGCCAGACTAGTAAAACAGAGCCCTCGGCATGATGCTGCCACTGCTGTGTTTGACATTCAGTTTCCTTGTTTCCTTGTCCGCTTGAAGAACAATCCCAAACTGGTTATGGGACGGATGAAGCAGACTGCATGGATGATCTTCTCCAAGCCTCAACCTGCATGTTAAAACTGAAGAAAGTAACTTTTATAAATATTTTTTTATTTAACATATTTGTCAAAACTATCACTATATCGTGACAGTACACGATATAGTGTGATGGTCAGAAACAAACAATCAGAGCCAGGACTTTGTGCTGTCAATCACCTTGTGTATGAGCTGCTCACAGCCTCTCACTTGCTCTCTGATATTCTACAGCTGGTTCACCACAATCCTGTGATGAATGCTGAGGCTAGTTATGATGACTGCTGATGATGGATAAACTTTGTTTTGGCTCTAGTGGCCTTTATTTGATAGTTAATTGACAGGAAAGTGGGAAGACATGCAGCAAAGGTCACCAAGGCCGGGAATTGAACCTGCAACAACTGCATTGAGAACTAAGGCCTCCATATGTGTGTTGTGCTTAACCCCTGCGCCACCACAATGGATAAATGTTTATTTGGAAAAAAAAAAGTATTTTTTGCATATTTGTTAAAACTCATTGTTGAGACAGATAACGATTTATTCACTGATTGCAGCGGGTTAGCGGTTTGCCTGTAAAGGTAAGTTGTTTCCATTAGCAAGATTGCATCCAGTCAGAAGAAGCAAGTTGGTAAAATGTACTTTTCAGCTATGAAAAATGTTAAAAATCTTGGGTATAACTTTATAGAACTATGTGTAGATTAAAAACAATCCACCATAAATTAAACACCATGCCCCCAATTTATTTTTTAAAATCATTGCTGTTCATTTCACTCTGAGGAAGAAACAATTCAAATGCATCAAACACTTAATAAATTCACGCCAATTCAGATGTGAATTCAGCTTTTCTTTCACATCTGTTAATCAGTTAATAGGTTTCCAATCTGTCCTCCAGATGGCGCTCTTTAATCAACTTGCCTGGGATATAAACAGTTAGGAGGATCAAATCACCTTCATGCCACTGCCAGTTGGGAGTAACTTTAACTTGACCCTAACCTTGGATTAAATATAGCTTCACCTCCATAATTATCAGTAAACAGCTTCAACTCCGTTGCTACGACGACATGTTTCCCCCTCACGCGCCATCTGAATCTCTGCGGTGTTTTTATTTTTGCCTCCTCCTGTGGGTCAGCGCCTCCTGAATTCTTTCCAATCAAATCCTCTCCTGCTAAAATTAGCACCGAGATGCTTAAAAAAAAAAAAAAAAAAAGAAAGAAAGAAAAAAAAGCGTAAACGTGTTTTTATTTTTTGTCCTCTTCAATAGCCCCGAGGTGAGCTGTGATTGGCTGTTTTAAGAGGAAACACAGTCCGGTTTTAGAAGGCCTCTATCAGCAGGGCCGAATGGCCGCTCAGGGCTTTCTACATGGATACAACAAATACCGGAGGATTTTTTTTTTCAAGCTTACCAAAACGACACCAAACTTGTTGGCTCAATACGTTGTTATTGTTTTAAAGCAAAAGCTTTTTTTTCAAGAATGGGGTTTGTAACGGTTCGGAGGGTCACCTGTAACCTTTCCACAATCACATGAAAACTTCAGGAGAAAACCATGAAGAACAAATTTCTTCTTCAGGGTGTCTTCCACAATCTTACCGAGTGTTTTTAGTCTAACTTCCAGTGTAAACATTTCAGTACATTTGAAATAATACCAAACTAATGCACAAGTAACTTGTTAGCAAGATGCAAGCAACATTAATACAAGTAACATTGTCTTTTATTAAAATAATAATAAACAATGTTATTATTGCTTTAAGCCAATAATAAAACTGGGAAACAGTTTTAGAAATAAAATAATCAGTGTAGAAGTAGTATTTTTTTAATCGACTGATTTAAAACAACTTCCTGTAGTTTGCTGAAAAGTTTCTTGTAAGTTAGTAACTTTTAAGCTTTGCTTTTTTTTGGTAAAAACTTTCCAAGGTTATTTCTTTCCTAAGTAGATTTAGAAGAATAAAACAGATTTCACAAGAACATGAAAGCAACTTAGGAATGCAGAAACGTTCCTCTCATGCGTCTGGCTGTGAGCTTAAAACCTAAATATTAGAGAGTTTTCTACGAGTTTGATAGTCGAGGACAAAGAGCAGCAATATTTTGGGGTTTAATAGGAGAGCAGCTAGAGCAGAGTGCTGCTCTTTAAGGCATTTTCTTTTCTTTCTTTTTTTCTTTTTTTTTTTTTTAATATTTGGACCCGTTCCTGTGCTCCGGGCTGCTACGTTTTTGGATTAGCAGCCGCCACTTTGTGCTGGTTTGAGATAGGCTCACGGATGTATTCAGGCAATACAGGTACATAATGGCGAATGATGAAGAGGAGCGATGGTTTGTGAAGAACCATGTCCTCATTATAATTGGACAATTTATAGCTGTTGTAGGATTAGTTATTTTTCCCCTCTTAAACTCACACACACACACACACACACACACACACACACACACACACACACACACACACACACACACCAGTGTCTCTTTAAACTGCGCCCCACGTGCTCTTGGTGCAATCTGGCTGTTTATTTGTGCGTGCAATAGTTTTTTTTCTCTCCCCCCCTTCTCTCTCTCCCTCTCTCTCTGCTGCTGAAGCGTCTTCATAATCCCCCCTCTTATTCAACACTCACCCCTGCCACTGTCCGTTAAGATTAGCCTTTCGAGGAGAGACTTCTATTTGCCTCTCATTATTAGACTTCTGCCACCTTTTCCCGGTTTAAGGCGTCATTCTTCCTTCAAAAGGCGAGGCAGATGCTCTCTGTGTCACTCATCCTGACACCGTGAGGGTCTGAGGCGGCAGTTCGGATGCTGATAATCCTGAGCTGTACGTGTGTGTGCGTGCGTGCGTGCGTGCGTGCGTGTGTGTGTGTGTGTGTGTGAGATGGAGCTTGGCGTGAGATTTCTATCCACAGGTAGGCCAGATGCTGTCTGTCATTTCCATTCAATCAATGCAATCAGTGACCTTTGCAGTAGCATGATTGCTAGCAAGGAGAAGCAGGAACAATGAAGAGTGAACTGCAGAAACAAATAATCTTATCGAGTATTTTTAGCCTGGTTTCCACTGAAAATAACTTAGTACACTTGAAATAAAACTAACTCGCAAGGAACTTGTTACCAAGACACAAGAGCTTGTTTCAAATTAAGAAAAATGTTTTATGAGAGAAATAATTTGCTAGCAGAACTAGCACTTTTTGAAAGTAATATTAAAGGAATTATAGACTTAAAACAAGCTCCTATATCTTGCTGAAAAGTTTCTTGTAAGTTAGATTTGCCTTATTTTTTCAAATGTACCTGTATATGTACTAGACTAAAACTACTTGGTAAGATTTTGTGTTTTTGCAGTCAGTGTGAACAGAAGGAAAGCTTCTTTTTCTTGTTTTTTTTTTTGTTTTGTTTTTGCAAACACAAAATTTTCTCCAACATGAAATGTACATGTACACTTACAGAGGTGTTTGTTATCCCCTGGGCTGTCAGCAGCGTGTGTGTGTGTGTGTGTGTGTGTGTGTGTGTGTGTGTGTGTGTGTGTGTGTGTGGGGGTGTGTGTGTGTGTGTGTGTGTGCGTGTGTGTCAAATGGAGACCTGTGCATTACATTGATCTTGGAGCTGATACAGTATCAGCTTCGTGCAGCTGTCTGGTGAAACGGTCACAGGAACAGGAACCTCCGACGGTTACCACACAGTCGGTGAATCTGCATTCAGAGCTTCCCTATGCTGACAACTTGCACAGACCTTTTCTTCCCTCCATCTTCAGAATGTAATTGCATGTCTGTGCCGATATGTATTTTTTTCCTTCTTTTTCTTGAATGTTTTATTCAAATGTCTTTGCAAAAGTTTTCACACCTGATGGGCTGTTTTATGTTCCAACCGCTGGTGTCGATGTATTTTATTGAGACTTTGTGTTCCAGACCAACACAAAGTCCTAAAGTTGCGGCTTGTATTTATATTCAGCCCCTTCTGCTCTGATACCCCTAGATAAAATCTAATGTGACTAAGCACCTTCAGAAATCAACCAATTAGTAATTAGTTCACCACAGGTTTGTTATAACAGTGGTTTTCCAACACCTACTTACGCTCATGAATGTGAAATTAAACTTGGCTATTTCACCTTTTTTTCTTTCTATTTTTTAAAAATTAGCTATATAAAACTTTTGGTCTTCAAAAACTGACTGCCATCGTTTTCCTTTCATACCTCTGTGCAAGGATCAGATTTTAGGATTTAACATCTTAGCCATATTCTCCAAAGTGGCTTTTTTTTTTTTTTTTTTTTTTTAGCTCAATAGCCTTGTGGAAATCATTTCCTCTTTCTAAATTGGTCTGAAAACTCTTAAATTTATCACTGTGGATGAATTTTAAGCCTTCAGAACCAGACTTCCTTTAAAAGACAGCCTTTGTGTAAACTTAGTAAACAAAGCACGCAGCAAACCTGTGCTGAGTGAAGCACTTATATTTACTTACTTTTTAAGCTGCATCTGTTTGCTGAGCAGGGTGAGTCTGTACAAGCACTGCTGGTTTTAATGTAGTAATATTTTATTATTTGTTCGATTTTATTACTTTATTATATGTCTTTAGCAGTGAAAGGACAGAATGTCAGAGATGATGGGAAGATGGATGGATTTAAACAGACAAGCCTTTAAGATACTTTAGACTGCAGGCTGGTAAGTTCACATCTTAGCAGGTCGACTGAACGTGCAGCCAGAGCATAATGGAATGGACTAGATCTAAGCATAGTTATTTGATAAACGGCCTAGTCAAAGCCCAGACCTAAATACAATTGAGAATCTGTGGCAAGACTTGATGTTGACAGATGTTATCAGTTGAATCTGACTGAGTATCCAGTAGGCAAGAGTAGTAAATATGCCCTTTATAAGCGTTGGGGGACATGTGTGCACTTTTTAAGTTTTTTTATTTGTAAAACATTTTACATATATTTTTCTTTTTACCTCATCAGAGTCATGTAGTACTTTGTGGTGATCTACCCCATTGAATCCCAGTGAAATGCAGTGGCATTTGTGGTTGTAATGTGACAAACTGTAAATAGGAGGTATAAAAATGAATCATTGTCCTTTGAACAATTAGAATCAAAGCGGTAAAAAAAGTGAACATTATTATTATTATTATTATTATTATTATTATTATTATTATTATTATTATTTTCTTATGAGTCAGGGCATATTAGTATTTTTTAAAAATCTTCAACCTGTGATGGAGACAAAAACACTTTCAAATGAATAATGCAACCAATACTCTATCAGCTCTATCTACTTATCATAAATTTAATCCAGCACTGACACTCTGAAATGGAGCATTAATGCATATTCTTCTTAATTATAGTGTAAAGGCATAATTAAGAATATGCTGAAACTTTAGTGTCATATTCCTCAGGTTGTTACAATCATGTCTGGACTGAAACTATATCCAGACTGTTTAGAGTTGATCTTTTAAAAGAAACACCCAGCTGATGCATCAGGCTATACCTCCACCTTCAGCAACCTGCCAGAGATTTACTCCTCAAAGCTCTAACTTGTGTCTAAGTTGTTCATCAGTATATAAAAACAGGCTATTTCTGTGTCATTGTCAGGAAATAGGCTCCTAATAATGGCTGAGTGCTTCCTGGGCTTATACACAGAGTCATTAATTCCTCTGAAATGGAAATGGATAGTGATGGTGCACTTCAGGCCTAATAGGCTGCTTTGGTTTTTGTTGGGATAAATGAGGACTGATGGCAATTGTTGTGTGATGTGTTTACAGAGCTAACGTCTGATTGTCTGCTGGATTATGTAAATATGAGACATACAGTATATGTAAAATAGATCTAAGAAGTAAGAGCAAATTAATTTGCTTTTATCTGGAAATTCAACATGAAACTCATCAGCTTTCCTTTCTGTCAATTCACATCCTTCTTTAAGAGGAAGTGGAAAATTTGTGATATGAATTTCAGTGTAATTTGGCTGATTTTTAATTTTTTTAATTTTTTTTTTAGAAAATAGAAACATGCAAGCAGAGTTGAACCAAAGTAAAAAAAATAATTACAAGAGTTTGTTTTGTTTTGCACAAATACTGCTGATGAAGAATCACTCGCACCAAGAAGTAAAGTTTGTAAACCTGACCTGTTTGACTTACCCAGTGCTCTCTGGTGCCCCCTGTTGGTTTCGGGACCAAATGCAGCTGCTAAGTTTGCTTTTGCACTGGCCTGGCTCTGCGGGAACATCTACAAGAGGAACTTCTATATTCCTCCACACTTTTTTAAAATCTTCTGAGAGGATGCATGTGTCAATCATTTAAATCTTTTTGGTTATGCTGCCATTATGTTGTTGTTTGTTTTAATTTTAAGTACATGTGCATCTTCATAAAATAAGATGAGATTTGTTTAAAATAAGTCGGTAATTTAATTCAAAAAGTGAATATGCGTTGCATAGATTGATTATAAGCAGAGTAATATATTGCATTTGTTTATTTTTGTTAATTTTGATTCTCACAGATGATGAAAAACCAAAATGTAGTTTTTCTTAAAAATTCAACGTAAAACCAGCAAGTAAGGATTTTTGGTAAGACAGAAACGTAAGCCTAGTTCAAACTCAGGCACAAATTACAAATTAAATGAGAAAATGTACTTATTAAATAGATGACTGGATCACGGAGCAACAGTTCAGTTCATTTTCAAGATGCGTCTTGCATCGTCTCTGTTTTCAGGAGTGCATTAGGAAAACAGCAGTCGTTGTTCATGTCATGGATACATCTGTGGTGTATCTTGAATCAGTTATGGATCTGCTCAAACTCTTGATCGGGCAAAATCCTCTCAGCTTATCCCTGTTGATTGTGCGTCTTTTTCCTCCCACACTTTTTCTCTCCACACAACTTTCCATTAACATTTTTGTTGTAGACCACTTTCTGGACAACTCAGCTTCTTCAACAGTTTCCTTTAGTCTTAGTCTAGTCAGCATGCAGTCTCTTCCATGACTACTCATAATACAACATTTACGTGCCCAAAATCATTTTTATTGTATTTTTTTTGTGTGCAATACTCCAATATTTAAAGTAACTGAATTGCATGTATTCATAAGGAGTGAGACATAATCATAAAATCTGACATGTTTAATGACTATATCAAATAGGCTATATAACTTTCCATTTTTAAATTGAATTCATGAAAAAAATAACGCAACCTTTTGTTTTGATTTATCGAGCTGCGTCTCTAACTGTAATACATTTTCCGCAGCTCCTGAGAAGAACAGCAGGGTTTGTTTTGGTTAGTTTTATCCATCCAGGCTGCGCTGTGCTGTCGGATCAAGCCTCTAAGTTTAGAAATGCGCACAGCTGTCTTGTCACACTTTCCACGCCGCCTGTTGTTATAACACGCTGTAGTAGTGTGTCTCTTTAAATGCGGGGTTGCGTAGATCCTTCATGAATGAAACCATGTGATCCAAACATCATTTGACGTCTGGCGCCTCCGACCACAGACTAAAACAAGCGAGGAGGCAGAGGATATATGTAGAGAGACCTGTGAGAAAGCGTGAGGCGGCGGAAAAAAAAAAGAAAAAAAAAAGAAAAGAAGCGCTTCTTCTTCAACTCCCGGCTGTCCTCCTGCCAGCGCTCACACCGTGTCCACACAACAACAAGGCTCCGAAGGCGCCGGCTCCAATTCTGGTGAGTCAGATTTAATTTGAAACAAAAGTGAAATAGCTTAAAAGAAAAGTGCTGAATGTGGCGGTGTTTTGCTGAGTGTGCGCCGCCGCCTCAGCCGTCGCGGTGCCGCGCTGCCGCCGCCGCCTCCGCCGCGCTGTCCCCTGCTCTCCCCTGTCCCCCGCCGCTGTTTAAAGGGCAGCCAGCGCTGCTGGTAGTGCTGAATCATCATCGCTCGGTACAAGCGCCACCGCGAACCCGCTGGGTCGCTCGAACCGCCTCGCTCTACCGACCAGCCGCCGATTTCATAATAACACAGACAAAGGGGGCCAGGCTGCCGGGTGGGCTGTCAAAGCTTAAAAACTATGTGTCGGAATTAGAGGACCGTGAGGAGGAGGGGGGCGACGCTGCTCTGCTCCTCTCAGCCTGGGGATTCCCTTGTTTTGGGGCTGAAACTAAAGGAGCGAGGGGTCGTCAGCGGCAGCTCGGAGCGGTAACTACACCTAACCTCATTAGCGGAGAGGCGGCGGCAGCGGCGGACACAAGCTGGACACATTCAGGTAGGACAGCTGCTCGGTACCTGCGCCGCCTGAGGTGGGTTTATTTGACGTGCTGACTCGTTGCCTGTTCGCCCTTTGTTAAGTTCTGTGACTGAAACGTGCCTACAAATCGGACTCTACGTGCAGGCTGTCATCCCGGAGAGTCGGTAGCTGTCAGACGTCCCAGCAGCTAGCTTAGACGGAGCGGCTGTTTTGACATTTGCTTTGTGTCAGCCACCCCCCCGACAGGCCTTCAGCTCATGCGTCTGTCAGCGGAGAGGATTTATTTTTCCTTTTTATTGTGTGAGTGAGCGTGAGTGTGAGTGGAGCGACGTGTGGAATCGGCGGGTTCGTCTCCTGGCATGCCGGTGTTGTAGCTACACCGGCTGGGCTGGCGGCAGAGATGCTGATTCATCACAACGTTGTTATTTCTCAACGTTTGCGCGAGCGGAGCGGAGGCATGAGGGAGCCATGGCAACACGGCGGCGGCGGGCGGGCGGACAAAGGTCTGGAGCGAAGGAAGAGGAGCTCAGCTCATATTGTGACGAGGGAACAAATACGCTCCGTTATGTCGCTGATATTCACTTTTTTTCTTTCTCTGGTGATAATTAAAGCATTTCTGTGTCGGAAGAATCTGGTTTTTAAAACGGAATTTGAGCTGAATTCGTTTGTTTTCCGTTCATTTGTTCCGCTGGTGCTTTATAGGCAGAGGCTCATCAAACGGCATCGTACTGTAAACTATTTTAGTCACCATGTTTTGACCTCTCGGTCGCATTTATTTAGAGGGGTAGACCGTTTGTTCAGGGAACCTACTCATTTACCGGATTTTTGTAAATATTGACATTAGCTATCATGAACGTATTAAAGGCATGATTCTGAATTTTATTTCTTTTCAAGCCCCCAATCTGACAGGGACCACACTGAAAATCAGCCTCTATTTATAGCTAATATAAACCGAAGTGCTGCTGTTATTTATATCCACTGTCCCCTTTTAATTTATTTGAAGTAAAATAAAATGTTGTTCTGGTGAACATTAATAAATTAGAAAATAACAGGGAAGCTAATTCTCCATTCCTTTTAGCTTTCCATTAATATATCAGGATATGTTTCAGTGATAAACATCATTTTTTAAATGTGTCTTATGTAATATTCATATGTGTTTCAGCTAAATTTTAATTAGTTTTTTTTTTGGGGGGGGGAGCTTAGCTTGTGATGAGGAATAAAAGATAGGTTCTGGTATCGAAGTGATGTTCGCTTTTTTTGGTGATTGTGGGGTAATTTAATTTGGTGGTGGTGAATCGTAAATTAGAATATTGCCAAAAAATATATATCTTATTTCAGTAATTCAATTCACCTTTCATACTTTTTCCTTCCACTCAATTTTCCATTAACATAGTAGTTGTATATATTTCTGAGCTCAATTATTATTTATTTTGGTCTTATTTAATCCATTTTCAGAAAAAACTGTATTCCATACCCATTGAAATGATTAGAAATAAACTCTTGGAATATACCGCCCGAAATGAAATTCAACTACAGCTTCAGTTTTGTAATTAAATCACTGAAAGATGAAATCAAATTTGCCGAAATGCGTGTTTTAGAAAAATATCAAGTTTTAAGGCTTGAATTTCAGTTCTGTTTTTTTGTCGAGTCCCAGGACATTTTAAGACTGTTGGTAAGTAGAAAGCGTTAGCCGTCGACAGCTCTAAAAACTCGATTACTGAACAGCTGAAATCTACAAAGATACAAAATATAAAGAGGTTAAATGATGCTCAGAAGATGCCTCTGCTCATAAGTGCAGTCGGTAGCTGTTCATTTACTATAAAGTCACATTATCTGGTTTATTGGTGAAGACCAGACAGAACCTCAATCATCTTAATTTACTTCAGTCTCAAAAACGTCATAAAAGTTTGGCTAATTCATGAATCTTTGAACTGTCTTCATATTTGGTTAGAGCTGTTATTTACAAAGAAGCTGATGATTATTTTCATGGAAAATGGAGGTTAGCGGCTATGCATCTCCAACTGTGTGAAACATCTTCTTTTCTCCTTTTAGATGAGTCCAGTTGCTTAATCGAAAAACTCTTTGCATGTTCTTTTATCAATGAAGACTATTGGTGGTGTATCTACTTTTATTTCTCTTATATTATATATTGTATCTATTTATTTTTTTTTTTGGTTGGTGATGTCCACTTTGGTTTTGGCTTCTCTCAGACTATAGTTGTTTATTTCTGGACCAATTAATCTGGATTAGGATGAAAGACAAAGAGAGTTATCTCCTGCAGGTAAGAAACTAAGTGCTTATAACTTTTTAACAGGAACTCACTTAAAAGTTGAACTATCCCTTTAGACTGATTTAAAAAGCAGGTTTTTAACCTTCTTTAGTTGATTGATGTTGTGTTTATTTAAAAAAAATAGTAAGTACAATAATGTATTTGATTACTTTCATAGAGAAAATCTTGATAAATATAAACTTACATCTGCCTCTGATAAACTTTAGTATAATTAGCTAGCATGATTCTTCTTCTCTCTTTTTTAAGATGACAAAATAAAAATCTAATAAATTACAATTTACAAACATGCTTTTGCCTGTAAACATTTATTCAAATTGGGTGTCACAACATTTGAAAACCTCATATCCGTTTCTCTGAAAATATTGGCTTTACCTTAAGTAACTCCCCCGATAAAACAAACAAAAGCCCGAGAAAGGGATTGACTGTTGTGGCAGTTAATGAACCCCGCAGACCTGAGCTAAAAAAGGAAAGCGGCTCAGTGAACTATAATGCCTTGCAACAGAATATCTCTGATTGATCTCTTGTGGATAGGCCATTATCTGCTGCCTGGTAGCAACCTATGAGCGGTGCAACTCTTAAACACTAAAGAGTAATAGGGAAGCTCTGTGGGCACAAGAAAAACAGAAACTTCACCCCCTAATGACTCCATATCAGCAGCTTTAGTTAGAGTCAGCACTCTGCAGAGTGTATCAAAAGTATGTAGTAAGCAAGTTGGCAAGTACTGTAATAGAGGGTCATAATGATGAAACAGTTGTATCAGTATTGGAGGGAAAAGCAACCCCCCCCTCCCAACCCCTTACCACCACCACTGTCTTCACACACTTTCCCCATTTCCTTTCTCTTGTTGAACGTACGCACACACAACCTAAGGGGCTTAGCTTTTTATACTTGGTATCAGTATTTAATCAGTGCTTGAAGTGCATTTCTCTGTCAAGTACTTTCCCATCCTTCCCTGGTGTTCGCGGTAATTGAACGCTGACCAATGCTTATGTGTGCAACTTTGCTGATGGTGGCGGAGCGGCAAGACGCGCGGAGCAAGGGGGATGAAGGAAGAGGGAGGAAGAATGAGAGATGGGATTTGCGGAGAGATTGAGAACAAGGACCTTTTTGTCTTCAAGGCATTCCCCTGAAAATGCTGAGGCGAAGCAAATGCGCTCTCGCTTGACAGATGGCGTTTTCACTTGTTACTTACCACAGCTAGTTTCTTTGCCCTGTTTTTTTTGTGTGTGTGTGTGTGTGTGTGTGTGTGCATGCGTGCACGTGTGTATGTGAGAAAGAGAGAGCGAGTGCAAAGAGGAGATGGAGATATACAACACCTACAAGAACCTCAGATCTACTTGTTGTTGGGCATTGTAGCAGCGAAGTTAAAAAACACAACGTGTCTTAGTTCCTTTTTTTTTTTTTTTTTTGCAAAGGGAAGTGATTTTACTAGCAGTTGGTCTTTGAACATTTCGCACTTCTTTCATTTCCACCCCGTCACCACGTTTGACCTGAGCTGCCTCCTTCCAGGACAAAGTCCAAAGCATTGAATTCGGTTTAACGTCGCTCTGTTTCGCCACATCAGAGCAGTTTGTGTGTCTGAGTAAAGAGCAGCTCAATCCCCTGCGTGTACGGGGATCAAGCTGATGAAACGCTCCGTAAAACCTCCTTTGAAGGGAAGACGGGGGTGAACAGCTAAGACAGGTGTTTGCTCTACAAGACAGAAAGAAATTTGTTTAGATTTATGGCAGAAAATATTGACAAGTATGCTGTTAATATAGCCGTCTTTTTCTCTTTGTGTGTGTGTGTGTGCTTAAAGGCAAGAAACTTTGGTGTCCATGAACATCTGCTAGAGCTGTATAAGAAATAAAAGAGCTTAGCTATTATTTTTTTTAACTTTGACCTTAGTTGTGTCATTAAGTTGCTAATAAAAGCATGGTGGCCTTTATTGCTACCCGTATTTATTGGCAGACAAGTAAAATGCCTTAAAACAAACTCATCATCTTTCATTGCATTAGAATAATCTCACACTGAAAGATTGTAGAAAAATACACCTTTTAATTCAGGTACCTTTCCTCTGTGGTAAAGAAATCCTTCTCGGTGCTTCATTTCAGGGTCCTCTTGTTGTTCTGTTCACTTCAGCACCCCAACAGAACTTAGTCTAAAGTCGAATTTAAAATCATATGGGATTTCAAAAAGTTTATGGTTTACGTTTCTCTGCTTTCTAATAAGGTCCCCAGGATTTTTGGAAGAGAAACACGTCCACAGCATCACAGATCCACCGCCGTACTTGAGAGCGGACACTCCAAACCCAAATCTTCGTCTCGTCTGAGCAAAGCACAGGGTTACTGTTAAACTCCTGATCTCAAACATGGTAGATGGAGGTTGTTATGGAGACCTGGTGACTCAAACATGGCACTTTTTGCTGTAAACGCTCTCTCACAGTGAGTTTATGACATCTCAAGCATTCTCCATCACTGTGAGTGGTGGCAGATAAATATGACTCCTTGTCCAGGCTGCTGATGAGTGGCTAAGATAATTGTACATATGTGAAATGTGGTGCTCTAATGAAACAATTAGACATATACTGAAACTCAGGTGAATTTTTTTTTTTTTAACTTTCAGCTTAGGGAGATTACGCTGGCACTTTAAAAGATGCATTTATTTACAGCGTTTTCCACAACTTTACCAGGAACGCCTACAAATAATGACTGCTGTTGAAAGATCTGTTTTTCATAAGTTAATTAAAAGACTCAATAATACCTTTATTTGATTATTATAACATGAACTTAACCTGTGTTTTTACCATTACCTTTGTCTGTGTAATGCCATAAAACTTGTTTTTGCATAGCTTAAAATACCAGAAAAGCTTTCATAACGAGTGTTACAGCCCTGCTTGTTGTGTCTAAATGAGTGTTTTTTTCAGTCCGTTAGGTTTGTCGAAAACCTAATTACTGACGTTCGGTTTTAAGTTGTTGCGTGATGTGGTCTGTTTACCCCCGAGTTTTGAGAACGCATTAAAGAAAACTTCACACGCGCTGCCCTTGCACACCTAAAGCCCTGGATTGCGATAGATTGCGCAGGTGTTCACGATACTCTGTCCACCTTCTCTTTGTGTGTGTTTAAAGGCAAGAAACTTTTGGTGTTTTTTTAACATAATTCACAAGTATCGTCTGCATGTTTACGATCGTCTTTGCAACTGGGATTCCTCTCAGAAAACTCTTGTTATGCTTGCAAATTTCAGAAAGTGTTAGCGAGAAGTAAAACGAGAGATGGAAACGTGGGAATAAAAGACAGATTTGGTGGTGAGTGAGAGAGGCAGGGAGGAAAGGAAGCAGTGGGGCAGATCAATATTTGAGTGTTTTTTTCCTCTCCACAGTAATGATGAAATATGGTGTAAGCAGATCTGGTGCATAATCATTGCTGTGCTCCACTGTCTCCCCCCCACACTACACTTCATCTGCTTCCGCATTAGTGGGCTGCGTTATTTAGACTGTTTATACCCAAACTCTACAAGTGCACTAACTTCTTTTTACATAACCAGACTGAAATCAAGACAAATCTCATTAGGAGACGCACCAGAAGGATTAGCAGACAGAAAACAAGTTCACGGTTTTAGTTTAAGTCGTGTTCAAACTCTCATTTAGCTCTCCAGATCAACGTACGTCTCGAACAAAGTTCCCACATCTCCCCTTTGTGGCAACAGTTTTCTTCGCTTTCGAGAAGTTTCTGTCTGCGTGAGACCCTCTGTGCACAGCGACAGTCCTGCGGCGTCGAGGCCCTGTGAACAGCGCACAGCTTCGACGGCCCTAGTAACAGGAATACCCGCACTACCGGTTGTCTACTAGTTGCATCATCTCAATGCGCCAACTTGCCGCAGTTTTTAACTGCAGTGTGACGAGTCTCCGATTGTGGCATGAATTTGTGAACCTTAAAAAGAAAAGAAAAGAAACAACACGGCTCTCTGTGGATCAATGCCAAGGAGTTGAAAGAGAGGGAACAAAGTCTGCATGTCTGTAGCTCACGGTGTGGCGGCAGCTCTTAGCCGTCACCTGTGTGACATTAAAATATTTCCAAGGAGCTGGAAGCTCTCCTGAGTTTCTCTCCTTCCAGTCTTTTTGGGCTCTCTCACAGAAATAATCTTGTAAAAATAGTAAAAAAAGAAATAACTATCTTGACAATGCTTTTAATTTTTTGGGTTTGCAATCAACACCAAGTACAGTTTATCATTATTATGATAAATCAAAGTTGTTGTAATTGTTGTAATAAGAAAGCTATGATAATTTCCCATCCCTACTTGTTTTCCAGAAGCTGCCAACATTTCCCTTTAATAAAAGACAGACATTAAAACCCCGAAAGAGTAAAACGAAACAATGCTGCTTTACTTTCTTCAGCTATTCTGTTTTCTGCTGAAAGTCTTGCTCTCGCTCACTCTCTTGCAGCCCGAATGAATCGCAGATTGAACATCTGCTAACTTTTTCAGTATCTTCTTACATCCTGGTGCCTCCTCTGATTTCGGGCTTAAACACCTCAACATCACAGAAAATGACAAACTTCTAAGTTTCTTTGTTGCAGTAACAAGTTAGGGATTGTCAATGCGGCAGTGCATTTGCCTTTTAGACATGACATAACATGCTTTTCACTTTTGATTGTAATCCAGCTGGGGCAGAATGACATCAGTACTGCACAGTTCAGCTCACATGACCATCGCAACCTTTGCCCACATTTTCACAGGTCAGGTCGCGTGTTTTCCTGATATCGTCCAACCGTAGGTCAGTGTGAAAACCAACCAACCAGACAAGCTGATCTCTCAGCTTTAACTGTCAAATTTGAAGCTTTTTTTATTTATTAGTTTGAGGAATTTAAGCTGAACATAATCACTAAAAAACAAAACATAAAAGAAACAGAGAGAAAAAGTGTGGAACCTTGTTTTTGTTACTTGTTTTTTTTTTTTTGCTCTGAACTGTTTGCGTAGCGTGACGAGATGAACTCCTTAGTGAAGAAAAAGAGGCGGCGTAGCTGCAGCAGTACGTATGCGTGCTTCTCATACCGTCCAGAATGATGGGCAGCTGATGGAAAACCTTAAAATGGGCACCAGGAATGTCCCCGAGCTGAAGGTCAGAGATCCCTGTGGCACCATGCACGTCTCTGCGGTTTTGCCGAGACGCTTCTCCGTGTACTTTTCTCATCAACGTGCCTGATAAAGATCTGAGCATTTCCGCAGAGGAAAACGGTGCTTATGCGCCGCTCCAACTTTCTTTTTCCCAAACTGCTACTGCTGACCAGTATGTAGGTATAGAGAGAGAAATAGACTCGCTGTGTGCTTTGACTTAATGTTTGTCTCCCCTTGCAGCTCTGTTTGTTTTCCAAGCACACACACACACACACACACACACACGCACACACACACACACACACACACACACACACACACACACACACACACACACACACACACACATACGCACACGCACACACACACGCACACACACACACACACACACAAAGAGGGAAGCAACTTAACCAGCAGTCCAATCTTTCTCTATTCAAAAAAAAAAAGGAAAAAGTGCTTATGAAAAAAAGGGAGCCAGAGCTCAATTGCCTGACAGTGCAGTTTTTTTTTTTTGCTTGTGTTGGGAAATTTGTCATCACACTCCGACTTACTACCTGAAATGGGAAAAACGTGTCGACGCCAGGAGTTTTTCTTGCCTTTAATAACACACTTGTTTGACAAAACACACACGCACGCACGCACGCACGCACGCACGCACGCAGGCTTTTAACTTGCAGAAAAGTGTGAAGATTGTTGTTATTTTTCTCCTTCCCTGTGTTTTCTTCGTCTCCGTCTGTTATCATGCTTATTTCACGCTCTGCATACCTCCTTGTTAATGTCTTCCCTATTTTCTTTCTGCTCCTGCACACGCTCTCAGCTCAGACGGCTGTCCTCTTCTCGGCTTCCCGATCTCTCTCTCCCTCTCTCCATGGTCCTGCATCTCCATCCTGAGCGCCTTCTCTATTCACAGGTTGCCATTATCTCTGATCTGGCTCCTAATTCTCAATTAGCCTCCACACAGTGACCGTCGTTAATTATTTACCAACTCCCTCAACACCCTCGGCCCGCTTTAGATCAGCCAGCTTAAGCGCTGCTTTGTTTTGGTCTCTCTCTCTCTCTCTCTCTCTCTCTCTCTCTCTCTCTCTCTCTCTCTCTCTCTCTCTTTTTTTTTTTTTCTCTAGCAGAAGCAAGGTGGGACCGCAGCCAGCAGCTGTGTTTTTGTAGCTCTCTGAGGTTTTAAACTCACGCTTTCCACATTATGCTGCCTTTGTGTCTCTCCATCCACGTTCCCTCTGTGTCCTGCTGCGTGTCTTCGCCGCCTCACTCGGATGCCATCCTTTGTGATTTCAGTTATTGCTCAGAGAGTTGCCTGAGGGAGACGGCGCAGTTAAAGCAGCTGTTATGGCAGGATAATTCAATAAACACTGCATCTCAAACGACTTGTGACTCTCGCGATCTGTTCTTGATCATCCCCTGAACGCTGCGTTGTTTATGTGCGAGCACACCCACTCGTCTCCCTCCCGGGTGGCTTTTGGAGCATCTAATCTGGACGTTTATTCCCCCCCTCCCCATGTCTGAGCAGCTAGCTAAATCGAAAGTCTCTTTCTAAGAAATTTGTCTGTGTGGGGCAGCAGTGACCAGAGCAGAAGGTTCTTTAAAACAAGATTAATTAGAGCTTCGTCTGAATCAACAGCACACACACACACACACGCACACAAGCTTAGAGTTCATTATCCTGTTAGTCTGCATTACACGAAGAGAAAGGAGTCTTGTGCTCTTCCCTCTGCTCTTTAATCTGTCTTTATAAGCCTCATATTTACCACTCTGACCTCCTGCCACACCTTCGCTTTTCGTACCATCCCGATTTGCTAACAAGGCTCGATGTCAGAGATTATTTGAATTTTGTAGCCAATCCCAATCGTAGTTTTTCTTAAACCTTTGCCTATTTTAGCCAATTTCTTTGTATCTTTAAGGAAGTTTTTGCACCCGATATTCTGGTAGTCTTGACTTGATCCCAAAATTGCAACATTTGTTAAATTTTCAGATGGTGCAAGTCCCTTTCATACTACATTGTGTCAAACAAACTAAACTGTGGTGGCGCTGCATCAAGGACGACTGAAGGACACAACATGAAAACCTCCGAAGAAGACATGAGAACAACTTCCTTTTTCACTAAATGTAAACAATAATGGACAAATGTCAGATTTTAGTGGTTGTAGGATTTCTCTTTTGTCTTTGGCAAAAGACCACCAGCCATTTCTCCCTCTGGTATTAGACTCTCCCGTTTGTTTTGGATGCATTTGCCCAGTACGCCTTGTGCTACAGTCACTTCCTGCTTTTGGAGTGGTCTCCGGTCAGCGTGGTTTTGGATATGATCCACGCCAGAGTTCACTTCAGCCAAACTGAGACCTTAGTTTGTAGGTGAACCAGAGTTCACTTTTTCGGTCCACATGAGAGTTTGATTAGGCATTCACACCTCCCCAAGCGAACCACACTTTCTTGGCAAAGGAACTGGAGTTTGATTAAAGCGGACTAAACAGGGCTGGGTGTGAACCAGAGGAGATGTCACACTGTGTGTATGACAGAGTAGTCACTATAAGACATGCTTTAACTAACACTTCAAAACAAAAAGCTCTTTCACAAAACATTCATTCGGACTACAAATTCCATTTGTAGTCGGAACATGGAAATCCCGCCTTCCAAGTCGGGAAAATCAACTGGAATGCCTCACCCTAGTGGATTCTGTGCAGCTTGGTTATTACTACTGTTCATGCCGTAACGCTGTTACCCAGCGGTACCGGGGTACGGTTGGAACAATAAAGGCTTTCCGACTCTTAACGAATGGAACAACTGGAATGCAGTGAAGTGGAAAGTTCCTCCGACTTCCCAGTTACGAGTTACGTTATAAAAAGGGTCGCACCATTTAGACGCCTAGTTGTCATTTCTGTAGTACCTGGGGGTTGAAGTCAACCCAGCGCTGTCACGCCTCTAAGGTGGTCACAGAAACACAAACCAAGTCTGCTTCTGGGTCAAGGATGTGATGAAAACTAACTGGGATCACTGCAGAGTGCACATACAGCATTCCTTGTCACTAGCAAACTTTAGCTGAGTCATGGTGAAGTGTACTAAAACCACAAAGATCCCTGGATTTTAGCCAAGGGTATTTCTTTCTGTAGCAGTGATGCTTGAGAAGAGGATAAAACTGATAAGATGCCAGCTATGTGCCCTCCAGAGTGGGAGATGTTCATCACTCATTACAATGTTGAATATCAACTCTGCTGAGATCCTCTCCAAATCTCCTTTGGCTGGATTTTTGCGACATGACAAGTGCAATATATTGTCATCTTGATTTGAATCTGAATGGCCAAAGGCAGCTCAGAGAGGGGCTCATCTTTGTGGACTGATGATGGAACTATTTGCGAAAAGGGCTTAAAAATGGGATCTGTCTTATCTTATTTGTGATTAGCGCAGTTAGCTTGGCTTGAATTACTGAAACAGTAGTCTCTCTGTGTGGATATTATAGAGATTGTAGACTCTTAAATTAATAACTCAAACGGATTTAATAAGATGTCTACTGCTGTTAGTTAGGCCTTCCTGTTGTCTTCTAAAAGTCTCACTCTCTCTTGCTCTCTTGCAGCCTGATTGCACTGAAATTCTTCTACATGAAGTAAGAACAGTTTCCTTTTAAACATATTTGTACAGGTTTTGTTCTATACTTTTAAACGCTCACAGAAACTATAAATTCACACCTTCACTCAATAACAACGTTCACACTGAAGAGTGTCTGTGTGATCTGGTACCACTTTTAATTAAGACTTGAGTTTTGAGTTAGTTCTTTTTTTTAATGCTAGTTTCTTGATGCGTTTCTTGTCGATGAGGCTGGCGGTCTCATGTCTGATGGATCAAAACCTTTCTGATTTGAGGATCGCTGCTGAGTTCAGTTTTTTTTTTCTTTTTTAATATCGCAGACTCCAACCCCCCTCCACCCCTCCATCCCTCTCTCCTCCACCTCCCCGTACTCAACAGCTAAGCTCCTACAAATGTGTTGAGGATGCATTTTCACCCAAACGCTTTCCCACCCCTTCCTCTACCCTCCCCGCCGTCCCACTCCTCCTCTCCACCTCTGTCTTCCTCCTCCTCCTCCCTGCTCGCTCTTCTCTTTTTCTTCTCTTCTTTCTCCCTTGTCATTTGCACCCCCCACCCTGTCTTCCCTCCGTACTCAGCATTTTTCCCAACTGTGGGTGTGATGTCTCTGTGTAACGCTAATCAGCTCTGGAGACGTCAGCATTCTTTCAGTCCTCTACTAACAGCACCCCACTCCTCCTCTTCCTCATCTCTTCTTTTCTCCCCTCTGTCCTCATCTGCTCCCTCCCCCCCACACACACACACACCTTAATGTCTTTCCAGTCTTTCACCTGTTTTTTTCCCTCCTCCTTCCAGATTTTTCTTTTCTTGTCTATAAGCCATATTTTGCTCATCTCTAACACTTTTCACCTTTTCACCCATCCCCGCCTCTGGGTCCCATCCTCGGGGTGTGTGCGTGGGTGTGTGTGTGTGTGTCGTCTCTCCACTGTAACAGTAAGCAGCTCTACTCTTGAGTTGTCAGCGTTCTTTAAGTTGCTCCATAAAAATACAGCCTGCCACAGCAAAAAGCCTGTCTGTTGTAGCAACAGCGGCTGTGGCATTGACCGCTCTGCAACGATCACCCCACAACCATTATGGGAAGGACACCCCTAGACTGTGTGTGCAGGTGTGTGTGCATATATATTCACAATATATATTTGTGTGTGTTTTACCATTTCTCATTTCGTAAGACCCATTTCTCCAGAAAATACTACGATGTGAGGACCCACTGCTCCAAGAAGGAGTGCTGTTTTTGGGCTAGTTGTTAGGTTTAGGACTGAGACGTGAACTGGGTTTAGGTTTAGGGATGTACTGGTAATGATTAGGTTCAGGGTCAGGGTTAGGATTAGGCTGCAGAAATGAATCAAAATGAGTGGAAGTCAATGAAAAGTCCTTGTGAGGATAGAAAGATATAATGTGTGTTTGTGCACTGATCCGTACAATTAATGGCGTTGCCTTTACTCTACACGTAGTCGTTAACCTGGGTTACTTCCATGTGGTCTAACGGTCTGAACGTTTCTGGAAGTTGCATGCAGTAGTTTAGTAGTGTGAATTTGAACACATTTTGTTTTTCTTAAGACAGTTTTATTGTGTTTTTTTAAAAATTGAACTAGTAAAAAGCTAAAGTGTTATTACCTTCATTGGCGAGTCACATTTGCATAAAATACCCACAGCTGATTTAGATAATAGTTGTTATGATGCTGAAACATGCAGTGAATGATGTCAGCATGTTTTAATCATTGCAATACGGTTCCATAGATTTTCTTAATATCACACAGCTCTAATTAACTATAGACTGCAGCAGAATTACATATTAATTATTCAACTCTATCACTTCATATGCTTTTTTTAATTATTTATCTTTAGGAATAGCAAATTTTACATTTTAGTTTACTGAGAAAATCTGCTGAACTTTTATTGTGTCCTAAGCCAAGTTTCATTTAACAAAACAGGGGGCACTTTCGGACAACTCGGTTGTTTTATTTTTGTTTCACAGACTGATGACTGGCCAAATAATCATTTTGTGGATTTTAAGATATAACCATTTGTTGGGAGACAGAAACGAGACAAAACGCTGTAGCACAACAATCAAAGATCAGGAGGCAGACGTTGAAAATAAATATTTATTTACAGTAAATAAAAAGACATGTTACCTTTTTTTCCACTGGCTTTAAATCAGGCTAAACCTTTCATGGTTTAAATAAATAAAGATTACTAAAATTATTTTTATTTTCAAAATGTCAGAACAAAGAGAGACAATGTATAATTAGTAATTATTATTATTATTATTAGTAGTAGTAGTAGTAGTATTGTTCATCGTATTAGAAGTGGTATTTCTCCAAAGTCTACATACATTACGATAACTGCAACTTAGAAAAGCTCAGATGATGATGTCATTGCTTCGTGAGCTTCTGATTGGCTAATTCACAACATTTGCAGTCATTGGCTGACCTCTGGCTGATCTACAGGAAGCTGACCTGGAACAGGAAAGATTTAGTCTGATTTAATTATTTTTTAAATTTGCTGATCACTGGGTTCAACATATAAATGAAATAATGAATTGTTGCTAAAGTAAAATCCTAATGTGTCTTTACCGATTGTAATCAGTTCCAGTTGCTGTTTTAGCATTTGGTGAGCTTGATAATTAGGCATGCACCGATAAACCGGCCACGCTCAGATTTCCTTAATTTTGGGAGATCGGTGATCGGCCGATACTTAGATGTGAATCCTGTCATATCCACTGATCTTATCTACCTGGCCAAAGGTCTAAGTATCAGCCTCTGCCCTCTTCTGCTCTGCAGTGAGAGGTTTGACTGGCAGACTGGCTCACCAGGTCATATCTGCATCTTTGCTGTTAACAATAGTCACCCCACTTTTGCCAACTCAGCAACTTTCCTGCTATATTTAGCAACATTTCCGGAAAAAATAAATAAATAAATAAAAATTTGGACCAAAATGGGAATCAGGAGGTCAAACCACATAATACAACTGCTGCTGTAAAATAGCTTTCTTAATATGAATCAGAACTACTGAGTGACCACAGATGGAAACACTCAAAACTGTTAAATGTTTATACGTCATTATTGCACAGTTTACAATATTTCAACCTCTGCTTCTGCTGATTTTTACCATAAGGTCCAACAACCTAACATCTTACAAACACAACAGCTGTGAACGTTGCGATCAACCAATATCTGCCTGAGAGTGTTGGCCTGCAATTATTTAAAAAGCCGAGTAGATGTAAAAATATTAATTGCTACTTTTTTGTATTTAAATTTATTTCAATAATATATTTTATATATATTATAAAATATATTTTTTCCATTTCCAGGTGTGATTTTGCCCGACCACCCACTGCCTTTCAAACAAATTTCCTCTGTGCTCCTGAGCTGTTGGCAGGTGAAACGTTACAAACACACCTGTCTCCATTGTTCTGCATATTTAAGCTGTCTCGGTGTCTCCTCTTGTAATCGCTAACTCTATGATGTTGACACTCGGGCTCTGAGGGAACCGTGCCAGCTGCTTTTTGTTCTTCTTCCTGGCAGTGTTGTGTTAAGGCTGTGACAGCAGTATCTAGCTCCACAGTCGGCTCAGATCCGAGCAACAACACTCTGTTGTCACGTTAAAACATCCTTTTGAAAAGTAACTATAATTACTCCAGGGTGAGGCCTCGAACCTCTGACGTGTGCAGGAACTCAAAGTTTCTCCACATCTGTCGGCTTCTTCTCCAAAGAGCTAAAACGGCATGTTTGAGCGCTGCCGACCATTTTACATGTGTGTGCTTTATTAGACCCCGTTGGCATGGCGGCGGGATAATGTGCATGATCTTGGCAGCAGGCTTTTTGTTTCTGTGTCGATGGAGGGTGGGTGTTGGGTGTTCATGGGGGGAGAGTTCGACACAGGGGAAATAAACCAGCACTTGCCAGGAAATCAGCCTCCTTTTTAGCCCCCCCTCTCCCCCTGTCTTCTCTCACCGCCCCCACCACCGGCAGCCACCCTCAGCCTCCCTGCCTTTGATGCAGCTATTGTGCGAAGATGCACCTCCAGCTGCAGGAGGCTGCATCACAATAAAACTTCAGACTGCAGCAGCGCATGTGGAAGCCCTCCAGTTGTTGAGAACAGTCGCCACGTGCTACTTGAGTTATCCCGACTCGTTAAGAGGAAGCTTGCGTCGTTTCAAGATAAACAGAATAAAAGCGGGAGGACTGAATGAAGCCTCCTACGGCGTTTGCTTTATTCCCACAACCTTAAACGTGTCAAGCAGTCGTAAACAGAATTTTTAAAATTGCTGCGCGTTGACATATTTAGTGTGTGTGCGCTTAATGAGCTGCTACATTTTTTTTTTCTTTGATCTGCAGCTATTTATAAATGTAGGATTTGTGGTACCCTCGCAGACAGACAGAGGTGCATTGTGGGGGAGGCGCACTGCCACACACTTGGCTCCGTGCCTTTTTGATACAAAAGAATAAAGATGTTGCAAGACATGTGGCCTCGTGTCATATAAACCCATCGCTTCCTCTGAAGGAGGAGCGTGTTTTTATTTGTTCACACTCGCAGCTTCGCTTGTTTATTTGATTGAATAATCTCTTACTTTCACTGTAAGCATGGCCCTGTGTGACATTCTCACTGTAGAGCTTTGATAAGAAACACACAAGCAAATAGTGCGGAAATAATACACAAGGACAAAGCTTTGTTTCAAAAACAAGTATTTAGAACCATCTTAAATTTTAATGAGCAGATTTTACTTATTTACTTATTCACTTTTTCTTCTCTTATGGACTGATATGAGTTTTTAGTTGCAAGTAAAACATACCTATGTTTAATGTCCTTTACATTATGACGTTTTCTTGACTACTGATGCAAAAACAATGAACCGTTATCTATAATAATGTAATTGCTAATTTTATTTTTGATTGGTATATTTAGGAAGAAAATAAAAATCCTCTAAATTTAGTATTTTTAGTTTTCATGTAAATGTGCTGATTGCGCTGAATTTTCTATTGGTTGAATAGCTAGATATAATATAATCCTGGATATTGCAGGTATCCAACATTATATTAGCTGAGTAATTAGTCAGGCTCTCTGCTCAGGTAGCCAAGCAGCAGCCAGCTGCCTAACAGAACACTTTTTTTTGTTGTTTTTTTTGTGTGTGAGATTCTGTTATTATCAGTAGCGATTCCCTTTACCTGTAGAAGAAAAAAACATCACATCATTTATGGAAAAGTGGATAAATCCTCAGAGCAGTTAATCAGATGGGCCTCCAGTTTTCTCTGATTTATGCCACTTAAAGTTGCTATAACCTGATTTATTGCTGCTGGAAGTGCAGTAGTTAGTGTTGTTTTCTAATTTGAACAACTAAATTTAACGCCAACTGATCCCGATTCCAACTTCAAGACCTGAAAAAGTTTCAAGATCCTGCTGCAGAATCCCAATCTTTAACACAGATAGTTTACAAAACATTGATTTTTTATTTTATTTTTTTTTTTGGTCAGCTTTTTTCACAATCTGTCCCAACTTGACTTTCTGGTGATAAAAACTGAGATAATAAAAAACCGTTTTGAAAAATCTGCAGATTTTTGAACAACATGACTTTGAAACCCTGTATTGACATGCCTAAACTGGAGAGCAATTTTAATGGATTGCTTCTGTCCGTTTCACGTCATTGACGCTGTTTCCACTAAGGATAGGAGCTGAACGAGTTAACGACTGGCTGGAAAGGCTAAACATCATGACACCTCTCCATTTCTGGTAAGGAAGCAGTTGCTGAAAACGTCACTTAGAAAGACATGCCACGCATAGCTTGGCAACTATAGCAATAAAACAACCTTATCGTAATAAAGGTGGCACTCCTTTGGTTTCCACAGCACTGCCATTTTTTTTTTTTTTTGCATCACTAAGGAAGTTTCCAAATCCATGAACTGAGCATTGTGCAGCAATAGGTGAGGGAGGGGCAGCGCTGCTTTACTTTAAACTCCGACTGCTGGAGAAAACTTGGTTCACCGCAGCACCTTCTCTGCGCCTTTATGACGACAGTTTTAAACCTTTAGGGCGATATGGTGTAACTTTTTTTTATCGTTCTGAAAACTTTGGTGTGCCTTGATAGCAGAGCGTCCTGCTAAAGCTTCGACAACAGGTGGCCTCCTGCGTCTGTTAAGCAGCTCATCGGATACAACTTGGCCGTCTTCCTGACTCTGCTCTCCCCCTGTAGCCTTTCCGTAGCTCGTCTGTTGGTTTGGCCCACTGGTCCGATTTAAAAAAAAAAATAAAAGGTGTTAAACAGTCATCAAAGCCGTGCAGGCGGGGGTGGACGCCACATAAAGTGTCAGAGGGGAGAGCAGAGCGTGGAGGCTGGGAGAGGGGATAAGGGGCAGGTTGGGTTGAGATCAGCAATCTGCTGAGTCATCATGACTGGTCTCATGATGATCTCGCAGCAGCAGCAACAATAGCCTCTCTTTATCTCAGGCACACACACACCGAGGTCTGAGAGATGAGAGGAGGCCAGCACACACACAAAGCTCGTCATTGAGAGCCTGTGGAGACGCTCTTCGCTGGAGCACTGAGCTCCAAGGTCTGATCTCATCTGTTGCACTTCCACGCTCGCTCTTTGTTGACCTCTGATTCACACTTCTGTCTCCATCTTTTTGTTCCTTGTTTGCACTTTGGGGACAAAAGCAAATATATTATTTCATCTGATGGGATTTTACTTCTTTTTTTTCCTTTTATAAATCCTTTTTTAAAAAGAAAATGGATGGATGGAAAATCCGCCGTAGGTAGGGAAGTGGCGTTGAGTGCCTTTCAAAAATATTCACAACCCGTTGTATTTTTTTTTTCTTTCCCTCACAATTTTAGTGTACACTATTAGGGTTTTATTATGTGATGGATCAATACAAAGTGGTGCCTAATTTTGAAGTGGAAGGAAAACCATGCAGGATTTTCAAAAGCTTTCACAAATAAAAAAAATCTGAAGAGCGTGGCATGAGTTTGTAGTTGTGATTTTATCTCGGTATTCATCCACCTGGTCCACGGAATCTGCAGGTTTCAGCAAGTCATATCTCAGACTTTATATGACCTTTTTAATGTCACCTTGAATTAAATTTAAGACCGAAAAGATTATATTTAAAAGGGAAGGTTGGGGGAACCTGCTGCTTTACAATGAAGCGGATCATCCAGAAAAGCTTCCTGGATGAGGATGTTTGATAACCACTAAAAGGACAATGATGAAAACCTGTTTGGGCTCCAAAAGACTTCAGATTGGGATGGAAGTTCACCTTCCAGCAGAACAACAACCCTAAACACGCAGCTAGAGCTACCCTGCTATTTTCATGTGTTGGAGCGGCCCAGTCAAAGTCCAGGCCTATGTCCGATTGAGAAAATATGGGACAATTTTAAAATCTACGTTCACATATGCTCTCCGTCCAGTCTGACTGAGCTTGAGCTGTTTAACAAAGAAAAATGAGCAAACATTTCAGTTTCAAACCCTCAGGGCTCAATACAGAGCCGCAACGTTTTTTTAGAGGGGCCGTCGGGTTTGTTGTTAAAGAAAAAGTTTAAAATCACGCCTCTTTAACAGCCGGTTGCTCAATTATGCACCAAGTTGTGTTACTCCACCAAATAAAGTCCCGGTTAAAAACATTACGTTTTGTTGTTAAACGCGATAAAGTTTGAGCCGTTTGAACGCTTCTCTGCGCCGCTCTCCTTATCTTTCGAGATGGTCTGTCTTTATATTTAAACAGGACTGTAACAGTTAGCTTCCCTCTGGAGTCCTTCCTACAAACTTCACCACTTCCTCTTGTTTCTTGCTCGTTTCATCGCTATTGGCCTCCAGCCAGCCAATGAGAGTTTGAGAGTACAAAGGTAGTGGGCACTGTGAGTGAAACCACAAGGAAACAGGAAGTCAGGGAAATTCTAAGAAGCGTTTGTCACTTTCACTCATGCAGTCTTATACAGATGCAAAAAGTCTGTGCCATGCTCCCACAACGGGGCCAGAATGCTCTGTTCTGCTTAAATTCTCCTTTTTCTCTGGTGGGTATTAATCTGTGATAAATATTGAGTCCATCGGGGGGGGGATTTTTTTTTTTTTTTGGTAAAATGTGGTTTCTTTTGTTTTACGCTTCTTACGCTTTATGCTCTCCTGTGTTCTCCAAAGGTTTGCGCAGAAGAGCAAGGCTCTTGTGGCATGACGACGACTAACAAAGGAAATAAAGCCTTAAAGGTAAACGAAAGTAATGTTTTCATGTGTTTCCCACCCAATTCTCAGCGTTGCGCTAGGTTCGATCTGGTGTTTCACTCCCCTCGTGTTTCCTCCAGGTGAAGCGTGAGCCGGGCGAAAATGGCACCAGCCTCACGGACGAGGAGCTGGTGACCATGTCCGTGCGGGAGCTAAACCAGCACCTCCGGGGGCTCTCCAAGGAGGAGATCCTGCAGCTCAAACAGAGGAGACGCACCCTGAAGAACCGAGGCTACGCCGCCAGCTGCCGGGTCAAGCGGGTCACCCAGAAGGAGGAGCTGGAGAAGCAGAAGGCGCAGCTCCAGCAGGAGGTGGACAAACTGGCCAACGAGAACGCGTCCATGCGCATCGAGCTGGACGCCCTGAGGTCCAAGTACGAGGCCTTGCAGACCTTCGCCAGGACTGTGGCGCGGAGCCCCACCGTCGGGGTCGGGGTGAGGGCCGGGGGCGGCGGGGGCGGAGGGGTCCCGTCGTCGGTCATCGGCCCGCTCATACCGGGGAAGGTGGCGACGGCGACGAGCGTCATCACGATAGTCAAGTCAAAGACGGACGCGCGGTCTTGAGGGGAAGAAGGCTGAAGGGAGGGTGTGACAGGATGGAGCTCCAGCCGCATCAGAGTAAGCCTCCCTCTCTATCGCCCCCCTCTCCTGCACCTGCACCGACTCCCAGCAGCTGGGCGGCACCACCCGGACCACCCCGACCTGTTCCCATCGTCCGTCTCAGATCAGTGCAGATGAAGGACAGGATGGAGGCAGAGGACGGTTTATTGGCTCACAAAGAAGCTTCCGGTCAGAGAACTGGATGAACACACACAGGGTCCCTTTGGCTAAAATGTGGATTACGAATGTCAGAGAATTGGAGAACTTGATCTAGAGTCACGTATTTAAATCTGAGAGTCATCATTTTGGAAAAACACTAGAAAAACCTGGGGGGGGGGGATTTGCGTTTGATTCATGCCAATTTTCTAGTGTTGAGTTTAAATAAAAAGGTTGAAATCTGAAACAGAGATGCACCTATCAGGCTTTTCCTAGCAATATAATTTCTGCTTTTGAAAGATTGCAATTTTTTTTTTTTTTTTTGCTGCAGGTTCATTGATAGACTTTTTTGATCCAAATTAAAATCAAACTATTAAAAATGACCCCTATTTATGCATCACAACATGTGTTGCTAGACTATATCTGACTATATCTGATTATTAAAACCCCCTGAAAGACAGTCAAACTCATGCAACTACTTGAAAATAGTTGGAGTTGATAGATTCGATGCATTTAAAAAAATAGAGACAAAAATCTGCATTTTCGGTATCTATCCTGCAGATTTCAAATCAGAGCCAATCAAGTGATAAATTGGCCAATTCAGATCTCTAACCATGTTGGTTTGGTGCATCTTTCATTAAAAATTAGGTACATCAATTGAAAACCCCAAGCTGTACATCAGCTATGTCTAAGAATAATGATATAAAATAAAAAAAAGTGACGTGCTGATTTCAGTGACCGCACCGAAGCCCAGTCTTGTTTCACCCGAGAACTTTTGCAGAAAAGTACTAATGGAAAAACCTATAATATACGATGGTGGTAACTGTATTTCTACTGTTTTGTACCGTGTTGTCATTCACATGAGGTCCAAGGTGTATTCTCTGTGTGTGAAATGTTATATATCAGGAATTCTGTGAAATTCTGTGGCGAGTGTTTGTTCTGGTATCGCTATGTTTAGGTAGCTGTGTTCTTTTACTCTTTCTCCCTCCTGTTTTCCTTTCTCAAGAGCAAGTGGCTTCCAGTATTACATATTGTACTTCCAAGATTTGTCAGTAGGAGGAGGACGCTGCAAAGCAATTCATACTTAACAAAAAACAGGAAGAGACAAATGCACAATATCCTGTTGGGGAAAAAAATGAAAATAACTTTGGTTTGTGAGAGTTTCTAGAAAAATATGTTTAATACGGAAAAAAGATCAGAAGGGCAAGTACCTTGGTCTTATAACGATGTGCACCAAGAAGAAAGTCGAGAGGAACTGAGGGAGGATGCTGAGGATTCAATGCAGATGTAAAGCTTAATGGCATATATGCTGACCAATCAGGAATCAGACAGTATTTACAGGTCAGGACGCATCTATTGGCACTCCTGGTAAAAATGTGTAAAGAAAAAAATTTCACATTTTTGTTGAAGTAGCATAATCTCAATCTTATAAGAATTAGTGAGAGGGGATAAAACTCAACGAGATGGCCCAGTCTTTAATCCCCCCCTGGGTGTGGGGAATTTTAACTTGAAATTCAAACATTTCTGTTTTTTGGGGGGTATAAATATGATGTGACAGAGATCCATTTCTATTAGTTGCCATCACATGCAATAAATCTTTCAAGTTTAAGGTTTACTCTTAAAGAAGTGCATCAAGAGTGGCATCATTGGGTCACCAAGTAACCATGGCAACCATTGGACACTATCTACATCTACATGTGGAGTTTATTGAGCCCAACTGGGAGTTTAACTGGAACCACTTGGGAAGCTTAAAGTGACATTGATTGTAATTGTTTGAAGAGAAAACTAGGAGAAAAGAAAATCTGTCTGAGTTGTTCAAAATATCAACAGCAGGGTTGGGTGTTCAAAACAATTATTTATTTACAGTTTTTTGGGTTTTTTTTTTTTTTTTTTTTTTTCCTGTACTGGATGAATGCTCTCAAATTACAAGTAGGATTTTTTTTTTCCCCAGTAAGAGATTATTCTGCTGCAATAAAAATGTAGTTTATTTGAATGCTTTTCCTCAGATTTAGATTCATTTATTTAAAATTTGCACATCAATTAATAAATACACCCAAAAACTAATTTCCGTCGGCTCATAGTAAGTTGATGTCGACACATAATAATCTGTTGACACGTCTTTACCAGGAACACCAATAATTGTGGCTGGCACTTTGGTTTGCGGTGCGCTGTTTGAGCTCTGTTGTCATCATCAGAATAAGACTCATTAATGCGACTGTCGGGGCAATTAAAAACAGGCTTACTCCTATTTAATTCTCACCAGGATGGGTCAGATCTGAGGAGGTCAGCTGACTTGTTGAATGAGCTTTTTTTGTTTTGTTTTGTTTTCTTCCAGTCAGTCAAGCAGGTTGATATTTGTTTTTTTTTCTCCCAGGCTTTTACCACAAACGTAGTCCTCCGTGGTGTTCTGTACTCAAAGAGTCTATGTATAGTGGAGTCTGTAATTTTATAAAGACAATTATCTTTGCATTGTTTGTAACGACTTGTAAAAAAAAAAAAGGAAAAACAAACAACAAAAAAAAAAGGTATCACAAAATCCGTTTGATATACAGTAATCTCTCTATTTTGCAATTGTACCAAAAGTGGCTTAACTACTGAATAGCTTTGTTTATTTTTCCTCTAGTGATTAGGCACGTGTGTGTAACGGTGGACTAGCGTGTGGCGTGCTGTGTAGGTATGTAACGAGGTGACTACTAGCTACTTCCTTGGTTATGATTTTGATCCGTTTTTAAGATTTCAGCCTAAACGTGGACGATGACGTCGTGTGTACCTGCACTCTTTCTCTCTGATCGTGTACTCTTGGCCCCGCCGCCGTTCGGCTCCCACGCCGCAGAACCTGCGAGGTCGTTTGTTGAACTGCACTTACAAACAGTGAATTTGAACAAGTTCGCTTGTTTGACAGATTTCCGAGCAAGGCAGCTGTGGCTGTTTTTGGGCCAGTTGCTATGTTGAGGTCCTGTTGCTTCTGGGATGGAAAATACAGAAGCTAGCAGAGTTTAGCTAGCAGAAAAGTGAAACTTGGTGATAGGGTCTCTCGTCAAACTCACTCCTTCAGTAAGTTATTTTTGTACTGTGTGAATAAGGCACTCTGTTTTTCTCTGTATATTTTATGTATATTTAATGTTGTTCTTGTCTTAGCTTTTGAAGATCTTCTGGAAGTGTCAGGGAAGTTAAATGATATTTGTAAGTGTGTATGGTGTTTTTTAAAGTTAAAAAAACAACAACTATATACTGCTATTTAATAGTTTGTCTGTCAGGGTGAGGTTGACCTTTTTAACCTGGTTTTAAAGATTTCTTTCAATGTTATGCAAACTACTTACTGAGTTTTAAACCATCAGGCTTCAGTGGCCAAATCCAATTTCCAATATTTTTGTGTTCCTACTGGCTAATTGTAAGCTGTTGTTTTGCTTTGATTTGTTTTGTCAGGATTGCCAAGTATAAAGACTCAAATGGGTTTATAGAGAAAAAAGGAAAATTTAAGGGATTTATAGATTATTCTCATTCATTATTCATACAATTTGTCCCTAACCTTTCTCTGATGATTGCTAAACCCAAAAAGTGCATCAAGTGTCTCAAGCAATTCCACTCTGATATTATAATGAAATGAAAACAACTTGAAGATTATAACCGGTTCTAAATATTAGACATGCACCCATCAGGCTTTAGTTTCACATTTTTGTTGAAAGATTTGAGGAGATTTTGTCTCTGTGTGTGTGTTTTTTTTTTGTTTGTTTGTTTGTTTGTTTTTGTTGATTTGGAGGGATTTTTTTAACTGTCACATTGAGTTCACAGAAAACAAAAGGGTTAGTCATTCACCAAAGCATATGTCCCCAACTCTTATCAAAAAAGGAATCAGAAAACCTCTGAAAAGGTGGGGATTTCTAAGTGTTGATGCATTCAACAAAACAGGAAAAACGATTTTCTCCCATTTTTTTTAACAAGCAAACAACAGAGTGAAGGAGAAACCGACTGACTGATTGGTGTGTCTTTAACAATAATGCGTCCTTTTGCCTGAACTGCTACGACTCCCTCCAGAAAGGTTAGCGAGCATGCCACCACCTTTAAGAATATATTATACATTTCATTTAAACGGTGAGCAAAAACTAAACAGTTTCTACAGGGTTTTAACAGTTTTGAACAATTTACTCTGTGCCAAAACGGCTCCAGATTTTATTGAATTTAAACCCTAACCTATCCAGAGGAATAGCGCTACATCCAGATTTCAACATCACACTTGAATTTTCATTGGAAAAAAAAAATCACTTTTATATATCAGCTAAATCAGTGAGAACCTATTTTCTGTCTGATCTATTCTGTTGTTTTTCTGTTAAACTTAGAGATTTCTGTTTTCCACTGGAGAGTTTACTGCTGTTTGTGCCTCTGTCAACCTGCGTTTCATCGTCGGCTTGTGAAGGATCCGGTCTGTACAAGCATGAATGTGCTAAACCGAAACTTATTATGCAAATGGCGTAGGGTAAAATTAAAACTCCTGCCTCAGAGGAGGAGTGATGCTATCATGCCTGTGTTTTTTTTTTTGTTTTGTTTTGTTTTGTTTTTTTTTTTGTCTAGTTGTTTGTTTTATAATTGCAGGTGCAATGTGATGTGACGAGGTTAAAAAGCATTTTGTAAGTGATAATGAAAACCGATGTGGGTTTGTCTTTGTTTAATTGCGCCTCAGAGTGTTCTGGCGTCTTCTCAGTTTTTCCTCAAAGTTAACTGTGACATTTGCGACGATAAAATCTCTTTTAATTTCTTTCCAAATGAGAGGATGACATATAAAATAAGCTTTGACACGTGGCTCCCTTCACATCTATTGGCACCACTGGTAAAAATATGTGAAAGGAAAAACAACAATGATCTAATCTCATTTTTTTAAAATCCAATCCGATCTGACTACCTTAATTAAAGGAATCACTGACTTCCTGTTACCTTGGGTCATAAACATGAGGTGATTTTTCTTATCCATGCTTCAAAACGGGAAAGACAAGAAAACATGCCATTTAAAAAGGGAAGACATGTCTATAAGTCAGAAAATGGTTAATAGAAAAGGGCAACCCATTCAAGTCTACAGTCAGAGAATACATTTTCAGGGCTGTGAAAAAGTATTTGCACCCAATTGAACTAGCCACATGCATGGCCGATTACTGCCGGACTTGTAAAAAGCAGAAAAACGCTTAACTAAACTGATCTCAAGATCTCAAAAAGAAGCATATCAAACCCCGAAATAAAACAGAAAACTTAAAGACCAGATTTGAAACAAAGTCTTTGACGTCTCTCTGTCTGGAAAGCTTCATAAAACCCAAAAACAAAAAAAAATAATAAAAAAACCACAGCAGCAAGTGCACCTCTGATCAGTTCAAAAACAAACCAAGTCAAAGTCCAGTCTTAAGTCATTGAGATGCTGTTGGTCAACCGAGACCGTTCATACTTACATGAAGCACGACACAACCTCTTGTCAGCTTGAGAGTGTAATTTTTTTTTTTTTTTGCAAACTTGCTTACGTAGCCCAGGTTGTTTTGTTTGATTACATTTATTTAATGATCTGAAACATTTGATCCAAACCCAAATAAATCAATCAGGGAGTCAGTGAAACATAAATGGTCCCCAGAAATCACTAACGTTACATCGTATAATACGGCTTTTTACACACATTTACCAAGGGTGCCAATAATTGCACTGGAGCTTCTCTTGGGGAAGATGAAGCTCATCGTCTTCCAGATGTGGATTTCTTGTGAAGCAGTTGTGTGGGCCTCTTTGGCCATGGCCAATGGTGTCAAATATTACAGAGGTTTAATCCTGATTCCCCCTCCAACGGACTCGGTCAGCTGACGGCGCCGACCTTCAGCCGTACGAGCAGAGCAGGCGGCGCGGTTTCTTTCCGTGACGCCGTTTACGAGCCGAGAGACACGGCAGCCTTGTTTTCCGCTGCATGTACAGAGGTCACAACCTCCTTACGATAAGGCATTTCATCACTAACCAGACAAACCGCTCATACTTGAACCCATAAATAATTTACAGAGGCTGAAAAGAGGCAGTGGAGACACATCTGATAACGCTCCTAACCGCCTCGCTCGCTCTGTCCTCCTTTCACAGAAGGCAGCGCGAGTCAAACCGGCGGCCCACCGAGCCCTTCCTCAAAACATCCATTTCTTCTGGAATCATTAACTCCTTATCTCGCTGCTTGGCCAATCGGCGAGCACTCGTTCAGATGTTTTTCCTGCCTACTGAATCACGCCACTGGACTCTAAAAGCCCTTTCACCCACCGCAAAATCCAGATCGATAAAAGTAAATGAGCCGAGGATTCCTTTGATCGTTTGTTTGGCTTTTTCATCAATAGCCATGTTTGTTTAGCCTCCTGACTTACCTCATCTGCTGCTGTGTCTTCCTCCCTGCAGCCCCACATCACCACTTGTACAATGTACAACCAAAACTACTTCTTCTTCTTTTCTTTTCTTTTAGCACATTCACTTATTTTAGCCTTGATGTCAGCTTCTTTTCCTATTAATCACCCATCTATGGTTAAGCGAGGTTGCTCATTGGAGCCAGGATGTTTCAATGTCTCCAAAAGTATATGGTGGTTTGTTTAAAGCTATACAGAAGTAGTGAGTTTGTGTGAATATGGCGTAATGTATTCAGAAAAGCCTTTGTGATGAGAAGCTCTGTGTTTTGTAATATTTCTGTATGGGGTGTAATAAATTATTCTGCGGTACAAACGGTACTTTCTATGGGAAAAAAAAACCTTCAAATGTGACGGTCTTTGTAAGTATTTATCTCCAACTAAATTATTGTACTTTTTTTTTTCTCTTTGCAATTTGTAGATAGATATGATGACAAGGTATTGGTAATAATGAAAGTGAACTGTTTCATCATCAGTCCGACGCATCTTATTGATGTATATACTGTACGTTTGTTGATAAACAGCTTACTTTATTTTGTATATGACCAATAAACATGTTTTAAAATGCATTAAGGTGTTTGTGTCCTGCAGATATCCACAACATGGAGTCCGTTGTGGAAGTAGTGCATAACGGGGGGGGAAATGGAAAACAAATCCGGTATGATTTTCACAATCTTTCTAAAAATGCAAACCTGAAAAATGAATCAATTGCTTTGTAGAACGAAATTTTTTGCGGTATTTACAGCTGCAAGGCTTTGGACCTCGCAGCTGCAAGGTCCAAAGCCTGCTTTAGAAACTAGATCAAGTTCAGTCAGATTATAAAGGAGGCATCTGTGAACAACTCAAATCTCAATCAGGTCTAGTTCTGGTCTTTGATTAGGTCATTGTAGTATATCAATATGTTTTAATCTGAATTGTTCTATTATAGCTGTCGCCGCCTTTGTAGGACCATTGTTCTGGCACCATGTCAAGTGTTGTGTTGCTCCTAAATAATGCTGTCGGAGGAAAGGGGGCTGAATTCTGAATTTGTCACAGTTTTATTTGTAAATAAATATGAAACTCATACATGCAGCTGCATGGTGACAGCTGGTAGATCTGTTTCCTTTATAGGGGCAGTATTGTGTTTTTTTTTTTTTTTTTTTTCGATATTTCACTTTGTAGTTTAATGCCTTGAAATTTCTCTGGGTTCTCCCTCAGTCCAAAAAACATGACTGTTGGCTAAACTGCTCACTGTAAGGATCTGTAAACGTCTCACTTTATTATGAGACATAAGTTATGGAAATCTTTCTTGCAGCGTGGATAAAAACTTAAAATGCACAAAACACAGACACTATCAGACAACACCACATTCACAAAACAGTAAAAAAAAAAGTTTGTGAAATATCAGTATAAATAAAAACAACAGACTAAATATCAAATATCACCCCCAATAACATTTAAAATGTATCTTGTCTTTGTGCAGTAGTGGTCTGACTAATACTACTTAGTACTTAGCACTAAGTTGCTACTATTACTATGTTGGAGTGGCGACCCAATGGCTGCTGATGATGGGGATCAGCCTTCTGTTGACGCTACATGGATGGGTGGAAACACATGATGAAAGGATGCATCCTTTCTAGTTTACTTCATAATTAAGCACTACTTTATGTTGGGATTTTTCACATTAGATCCAGACAAAATTCATTGAAGTGTTTAACAAAATGTTTAAAAAATCCAACAGTATACCTGCTTTTGCAAACAAATTACAATATAGGTAAATTACTTATTTTGTAAGCAGTTGGTGTGTCTCAAATCAGTGATGTTACGAGAAGAGCAACAATTGCAGGCAGTTGCAGGACAAGTGGATAACACCTGACCAGATTCACTGTTGGGGTTTTCACAAGGATGGATGCAATTACTCAAAGTAACCCTTCAGCCCAATGCATGCCTACAATGTGGCTCCTATCAAACTCTGTCAGGTGCTCATAGTGCGGTGCAATGCATCTACAAGGCATCTGTTTTTGTCCAGTGACCTTCACTCACTGTCTTGGCTGAGCCTCTGACACCAGCAACTATCTGTTACACCAGTGATCCACTCAAGTTGCCAGCACTTATGCCCCCTGGTGACCAATCCAGACATGCCAGCTTCTTGAAATTGATGGCACCTATTACGGGTCTGCACATGTACAAGGTTATATCCCAGAAAGACTTGATAAGTATAACTAGATATTTTTTGTTCCTTGCTTTATTTTTTTCCCCCAGCCATCTTGTTTTTAACTAACATTTAAAAGCAAATATTCTCCAAACATTTGATTTTTCTGCTGATTAGACAAACTAGAACATTAAAACGACCATGGCAGTCATTTTGACCGCTATGCTATGCTAGTCCATGATTTTCCTAAAACTGTGTAAATTCTAATAAAAAATCCTATTTAGTGTGTAAAAAAATAAATTAAATTCAATATTTTCTACCCATGTAGGACACAGGGAATTTTGCTAGTCTATTGCAATTTTCAGTAGATGAAAACAGAAGGACTACAAGCGGGAAAGTTGACAGCTGTCTGTCAAAGGTTATCTCTACTCTCCCTTGTAGTTTAAAAACACATATTTCAACTTAAAAATATAGAAATGAAGACAGAAACTGAGATATGAAAGTATTTTTGTTAGATTTCTTATAATTGGCAAAAAAAAAAAGGTAAATTACAAGTCGCTTGTCATTTAATACAAGCAGCTTTTGTGTATATGCTACAACACCGTTTGATGATGGTGTTTGATAAAATCTTAATGAATAATTAAACTTTGCTTATTAAACTAAAACAATATTGCTGTCATTTTCTTTGGAAAAACATTGGTTAGTTATAGCTAAATTAAGCATCATTACACTTACGAGATTAATTAACTGAGGTTTAAACGAGCTATTCTGGTGGTTACAGTAGAGTGGCCACCCCAGAGTTACACGGAAATTCTTGTTAAAACCAGTAAAATATTGCAGAGTCACAATTCAGAAGAGTGACAACATAGTAATGTTGCACTGCTGTTTCCTTTCAGTAATCGCACAACAAAACCTGTTTCTCCTGCTGTAATGAGTCAGACAGTCAGTAACACCATGATGAGGCAAAGTGTCTTTAAAATCTTCACTGAGGCTTTCTAAAACGCTTTCACAATTTTTTTTAATTTTTTTTATTATCCCAACTCAATGTGGTTTGTAGATTTTAATACTGTGAGTAATTTAAAAGATAAGATTTGTTGCAATATTTCAATTTAGAGAATAGTTTTCCTCTGGCTTTTGAATATCTGACATTAAAAACGTAACACGGCCTGACCAGAAATCCATCTTTTGCTGTTCAGAATTGGAAGTTTCACAGTTTAGAATAACTTGAATGCTAGGCAATCGAGCCTATAGCAGGGAGTACATTAAGATCAGGTTCTCCAACTTGGCAGGTTAACAGTATATCCGCTTCTGTTTTCTGAAACGTTTTCATGCTTTATTTATTTTGAGCCGCCCCTTGCTTTGGATGGTTGACCCCAGCAGCTGCAGTTCTTGCATGAACGGTAAACCGAATGAACCCCTTCTGCTGCCCCACAGATGGATGGATGGATGGATGGACACTCAGGGAGAGTTTCATAAATCGCAAATTATGGCTTAAAGCATGACATTAATGTAAAATGTGTCACTGTTTGTTTGTGTTCTCACATTAGGTGGCCATAATGCATTAAAAATATTAATTATTTTGTGCACTTTATATTTAACTGCAAAGTTTTGTGACTCTCAACTGTGTTTAAAAGAAGGTCTGAGAGCAATCCAGTTGTTTTTAAAACTGCCTGAAAACTTTTAATTTAGTGAGAATCACAGGAGGAACAACTTTTGTAATTTCACCTTTATCTAACCAAGAAAAACTCACTGCAGTGAAAAGAATCTGTCATAAAAGACACACATGGGTTTAGACACAATTTCAACTTAAACCGTAAACAAGCACACATTTAAAAGGATCTACAATTGGATATATTTATTTCTAAGTCCTTCATGCCAACATAAAAGTGTTCAGAAATACCAGTTTTGTTGTGCTGTACCGTTTGGACGGTGCCACCTCGCTGGGAGTCCGCTCCGGGTTTTCTCGCCGTCCCAGCGGAGTCCAACTGTCACCGTCTGTTGCTCCTGGAGGAGAGGCGGGTAAAATGTAAACACTGGCTCCTTCACCATGGAGACTTTCTTTAGTTGTTACTCGATAGACTTAATCCTTCCTTTCTCAGTAAACCGGAAACCTCTACCAACCCAATTCCTACGTGTTGGTGTGTCGAGCTGAGTAGTTGGTCATGAAATAAACAGCTTACCGACACGGAACGTTATGTTAGCTAACTTAGCTAGCTGCTACTAGCCGGTATCAGCTAGCGTTAGCAAACATTATTGGTGTAGTTTAGTTCTGTTAATACCCTCATTTACCGACTACTGTGTCCTCATGCAACTTGATGGAGAACTACGCAGAGTTTGCACAGCTTTGTCTCTCTAGACTGAAGAAAAATGAGGCAGAAGAGGAGGAACACAGCAGACCTTTATCAGCATCCTCCCTCATCCGCTTCTATGGACGACCTATCCTTCCTCCACTGGTACGATGCTAGTTTTAAGACAGTTGTTCTCTGTTCATCTCGGTAGCAGTCACTACTTTATGATCTAGGCTTCTGGCAACCATTTATTAACATGGAAATACACAAACAATTTCCAGGGAAAACCACTCATTGTACAATCTGATCAGATGTGAAGTTTACTGCTTGGTTAAACATTGTTGAATATTAAAAAGAGCTTGAACGTGCTGTTGCTTTTTAGTTTTCTGCTTTGTTTAAGAATACCAGTGTGTGTGCTTTGTGTTGAAAACAGCTTTCAGGGAAACAGAGAGAAGAGATGAGGCGACACAGAGACGAAGCACAGGAAGCTAAAGCCAACAGAAAGCTCAAGGATGACTCCAAAATGGCCTATGTGCAAACTATCCTGCAGAGTGTTCAGGTAATCATACTGCACAGGGATGTACCGATAAGGCTGGCAAATACCGATTTCTTCTTTGAGGTTTAACCTCAAAGAAGAAAAGTGGAAGACATTTTGATGATATTTGTCACAATACTTATTGAAGATTATCATACGGCAACATTATTTAGTTAAGATTTGTAAGGCTGACTGCTTTCAGATTATCTTTTCTGCTCACAGCATCACCATCCACGGCGATTCTTTAAAGATACTTGGATTATATGAGTTGAGAGAATATTTAGATTACCTTGGGGATAAAAAAAGTATGTTTAAGTTTAATTGAATTAGCAATTTTAAGTGCTTCTGGTTCCTTAAAAGAGGCAGAAGTCCAAAAGAAAATTGAGTGATTACAAAATTACCCTCAATTTAAAAAAAAAAAACAAGCAAAAAACAAAACACGCATATCTAACCTTGATTTGTTTTATGCCAAACTCAAAACAATGTGCATTAAAAGAACATCCAGTTTGTACAGATTGATAAAAGTGAATGTGTTCAGTTTGGTGCATTTTTGGGGAAACAAAATCAAACCTGTCACTATTTAACTTGCTGCTCTCCAGGGAGAGAAATAACTGCCTGCTATTTTAAAGAATAAAGTTTTTCAGAACAGTGGAAACATGAGAGGACAACACTCATAGCTTCACTTTGGTTTAAAACGTTAACATTAGGAACATGCAGTGATGGTTACCTCTGCTGGACAATGACGCATAGATTTAAGTTGTCCAGGGACTTTGGGAGTTGCTAAAGATTTGCAACAGTAGTTTAATAAAGGTAAAACACCCCAGCAGTCTTTTAAATCAGGTCTCCTATGGGGAAGATAAATCAAGAAAATTAGCAGGAACACCACAGAGGATTCCTTGTAGGTATCCGGTAAAGATGAATTAGCAAGTGCTTCCAGTTGGATAAATGCAGTTTAAACTGGTTTAATTTTACTCCCCAAAATCTCTGGTTCTTTTCTCCGTTTTTTTCTCTCCAAAAGTCATTTTTACACTGGCCAAAAAATATTTTCAATTTAATTCTAAAGTATAAATAGCTTCTAAATCCTCTGTTATCATAACACTTTAGTGTGAGGGTCAGGATAGCTTTGTTCAGACTGCTGTGGAGGAATTTGTTAAAATGTTATCTATCTTTATTATTTCTTTCTTTCTTTATACATATGTATTTTGAAGAATTATCTCCACATACTGCTGTCTGTTTCCTTAAATTTGTGAATTTGCTTTGAAACCCAGATCATGTTGGAAAGAAACACCTATTTTGAGGATATTTTGTTTCAACAGTTTGTATATAATAGGGGTCTAGACAAAATAAAAATATATAAAGATTCAATTTGATGATGAAATCGCTGAGAAATTAGCTGAAGATTTGAATTAGAGGAATTTTAGCTTGACCAACCTGTTCTAAACTTCAAAGTCTGATCACTTTCTGGTCACTAAATACCCTAATGGGTAATGGGTTGCGCTAATAGCAACACTCGTCAGTGTGGAAGCCGTTACTGAAGGAAGAAGCAAAGATTTTTCAGTTTCAGTGAGATGTTTTTAAAAATAAAGGCAGAGAAATCTATAAAAATGTAAGAAGACATTTAAAATGCAGCTGTATTCATTTAGGAGACATTTTCACTGGTCATTCATGCAGCTGCAAAACGTGATGAGACTTTCAGCAGATAACAGGAAGGCTAAACTTATTTCTGCAAAGTTCCTCCATTTTCTGCTCTTTATCTTTTAAACCCCGTCATGGAACATTCTGGTTTTGGTAATGGTCATGTTTTGGATACTGCTGAGTATTGAGGGACTACATTCTCCATGAAATACACACAGAGACTGCTGTTTACAGCTGCTGTTGGTAACTGTGCTAATTACCAATAAAATATGTTAAAAAAAAATTGAAATGTCAACATTTTTTTCAGTATATCTTTGTTTTAAATCAGCCAAGCCCTGGAGAAAAGCAAAAAATAAAGTATTTTGAATGCTGTTAATCTTAAAGAGAAGTCAGCTTTGGTTACAAAACTGGTGAATGTTATTCAGTTTCTAAACTCTGATTAGAGCATCTGTAACTTTGTTGCCTTTTATGACATTGTTAAAAAACTTTTCCTTTGGTCTAATTGCTGTATTTTTTTTGTCTTGTCTGTGCAGCTGAGAAAGACACCAACACTGCAGGATTTGCTCCAAGAAATGGAGACTAAATTTGAATGTCCACACTTGTCTAACAACGGCAGGTTCTCCGTGTCCTGCAGTGATGTTTCCATTGGAACCAGGGAAAGTCTTTCACCAGGACCTGCCGGGAAATTAAAGAATGGCATTGCCCAGCCTCCAAAGATTTCCACAACATACAGTGCCTTTTTTCCTTCAAGTACGCCGCCTCAGCAAAGTTTCCAGGAAGAATACCTGACTGAGCGACTGGACTGCCAACAAGGATCACAGCCATGTTCCTTTAATGCTGCAAGCCACCAGTCACTATCCTCAGGCTATGTCACTTGTGAGAATCAAGAGAACGCCACAGCTGATTCTGTCCACACGACAGAAGAAACGAGCAACAACGGTGGCTTTTTCCTCCACAGCACCTCAAATACAATCGCCAAGATGCCTGATATTATCAGCCATCCTCCCATAGATGGAGAGGAGCTAGAGAGGACTGGACTCGAGTCGTTCTTTTGCACAAACATAATGGCACCTAAAGATCTGTGTAGCACCTCATTTCACATCGATTCACTGAGATGTGACCCTTTAAGAGCTGAACAGCCTGCATCCAGTCGTCCACACGGTCGGAACAAAGAGGTCGACATTCCTTCTACAGCACAACTAAACCCTGCCAGGAATAGCAGCACAGAAACAAATGACGGATCGCTTCCTTTGTCAGAAAAAAACAGCCTGTCAGACCATGCAGATTTACAGCGGTCACTAAATCTGACGGAAGTGGTCCATGTTCAGAAACCCCCCAGCAAGGCAGAGGCAGAACCTGCAGATATTGAGATTGACGTAGCTGACTTAAAGCAACCCGAGGAGTCTCGTCCTCTGAGCCTCCAGGCTTTGCTGAAGAAGTCTCAGGAGTATCGGCGGCGCCAGCGGATGCTGAGGAACCAAGCCAAAAACACTAAAATGCACCAGGAGAGAACGCAAGAGAAGCTAAAAGAGCGAGCGGAGGAGCCGAGCCTGTCTGACAAGGAGAACGATGAGTTACATCACAAGGGTGCTGTGACGATAGAGGGCAAAAAGACCAAGGAGGGGAGAGGCACTCTTATCTGCTCGGAGGAGCCCTCGCCTCAGAAACCCTGGAAAACACACAGGTTTGAGTGCAAAGGTGTAGCAGAAGATGGGAAAGCAATGGAACGCCTCAGCATTGAAGAAGAGACATTCTTAAAAAACAAGCTGAACAGTTCTCAAGAGGTCATAGCGACACCTAAACAGGTCAGTGTTTTGATTCAGCAGCAGCAGTCTTTGATGAAAACCTCCCTTATCCAAGGAACGTTTAATGAGCCACCTGGTCTGCCGTCTTTTCATGGAGGAGTTGAGAAGTACCGTTCTGTCCCAGTCCCAAGCTTTTGTCTGAGTCCTGTTCCCTGCAAAAATAAAACAGTTGATGCTGCAGGAACACCAGAACCCAAATCCGATTCCAGTTCTGACTTTAATGAGGTCAGAGTCAAGGACATAAACCTCGATCACCAACGGAGCCCAATGGCGGTTCCTTCTGGGAATGTCATCGCTGGAGACGATGTCACAAGAGTGTTTGCCAAAGGTTCGCTGCACATCGATGAGCTCGAGTCCAACCTGTGCAGTCTGAAGGTGCTGATCTCAGATCTGGAGTCCACAGTCAAAGAGAACTTGGACGATCGCCGGGAACCTGACTGCAGCGTGCAAAGTAATGAGAACCTTGAGAGCAGCAAGGACTATGAGCAAATCGAAAACGCCGGTCCGGATAATTCCTCCTGCTGTTTGGAGGACACACAGGATGCTGCTGCTGCTGATGATGATGATGGCAATGAAGTAGATGACTTATGGCAAAGACAGTCATTCATTCAGTTTATGAACATGGATAAAGATGTGGGACCTAATCCAAGGTCAAGTCTCAGGGATGTTTCCCTACAGAACGGCTCTGAGATCATTAAACTAAGCCAACATAGTCAGGTCCGAGCCTCAGTGAAAGAAAACAGAAATGAGACGAGTCCAGAAAGAGGAGGCAGCGGTAATACGTTGCGTGGTGTTTCCAAAACGGAGCAACTCCCTTCGAAAAATACAATGTCCGTAGCACAGCAGATGCGAATACCCAGTATTTTCCAAAATGTTACCTGCAAAAACGTCCCTGCAGCTCACCTTTCACATCTTAAGGAAAGAGTGGGGAATATAGCTGCTGGCGCTGAGGGCCCCGCCCCCTCACAGTCTCTTAATCAGTCGTATGACGTGGACACGCCGTCGGACCTTTGGTTGCAGGAAGGATCGGGATCCGACCTCGGTTCACAGCGTAGCTACAGTCAGACAAAGGGTCTGACTCCAGAGAGTGGTGGTCAGGATCAGTCGGGGGTGTCAAAGGTCAAACGGCGACTGCTCATGCATGTGACCGAGGGGACTGTGGAGATGAATGAAAGAAGGGGTCGAGCAGTGGACTGTGTGGTCGGACCAAACTCCGGCGCTGCTACAGGTGAGGACAGAGAGGACTATATGAGATATGCAGGTTTTATTTCTCTGAAACAGAACAGGTATGCTGAAGGAGAAAACACAAATAATTATTTATAATAAATGACGTTTAGTAGAAGGACAGTAGGATAAGAAAGTCACCAATTAGAGTTTTGTGACCAATTTCAGATTTTCTTTGTTCTGCCAATAGCAATTCTAGTCAGTATGGATTCCTCTTTAAGAATGATGACAGAAGATACGAGGACAGCATCGAGAGTCATTTTTCGTTGTCTTTTTAGTATGAGCGATCATTAGTTATTTATATTTGCAGCAGAGGCAACATTATAGGGTGCAATTTCTTCAAAAGAGGGTTTGACTAATAGCTAAAAACAACAATAGATTAAGAGTCGATACTTTAAACTAGCAGTGTCCCGATACAACTTCTGATACGATATTGACACAATGCGATATCAGCACGAATCATGCACACTTTTATTACTTATTTTATAGTGTTGCGTGTTAGAAAAGACTTGATCAGAGAACAATAGCCAACAACAACAGGTTTGAGAACAACTGGCACATTTATTATTAACCACTGAGTTTGCATGGGAGCCCTGCTGGATAGAAATACTGGGGCGGACTCGATGCTGGAATGGAGTGCTTCTGTCAGAGGTTTTAGACATGCTCAGTCTGATATTGATAGACTGATTTCTGATATCAATATTAGATTGGGAAAGTCCCTGTTTTAAAACCACTTCAGCCCCAATATTTGTGAGTAGCTCAGTTGGCATAGCTGGCTTTACAGAAGCGGGTATCTTCATGTGCATCTTCTAGACATTTTCGAATGCAGTGAAGTTCAAAAAGATGAAACTTTGCTGTGTTCCGGTTAGCCTTCCACTTATCTGCTTAAAGCCTCGCTCTCTCTTGCTTTCTTGCAGCCTCAGTGAGCCTCAGATGTGTTTTGACAATTCATTTAAAATGCAGGTTCCTTTTAAAACAACTGCTTACTGTTTTCTTTGCTCAGTCTCAATGAAAACTGATAATTATATCTGGTGCACTGTTTGGTTGGAAAATTAACTTTGACTTTCTGACCACCTGGTCATCAGTTAGAGCTGTTCCTGGTCACCGACGGCTTTCTTCTCCAATTACTCTGCATCTGAATTTGGCCTTGAAAGGATTTCAAACTTTTGACCCTTTGTTTTTGTCGTCAACTTTAGCTGGGGTGTATTTGTCTGAAGGCTGCAGCTTCCAGAAACAAGAGACGCTCAAAAGTAAACAAGAGCGACTGAAACAGATCCATGCAGCTCAAGTCCGAGCCCTGCAAGAGGAGCACAGGAAGCAGCAGGAAGAACTCCTGCAGGTGAGATCATTCAAAACATGATTTGGCAACTATGAGGGAGTAATTTCATGTGATTAAGATAACAGATCTGTGCCTACAAATTTAAATACATAAGTACAGACAGTAGTCAGTACTTATGTTTTATTTAAAAGTCCTAATTTCATTTGTTGGCAAGTGCAGTGAGTGCGTCTGTGCATGTGTCATGCAGATTGTGTAGAAACCCTATTGCATGGTCTTTTTTTGTTTGAAAACAAACCTTTTATTTCAAAATATCAGAGTTTATAGGACATGCTTTCACAAATACATTGGTTTCGGATCCCCACCTATTTGTTGTTTAGTATTCACAGATTTCTCTGATTTGAGTGGCGCGTCACTCAAAAGCATTGGCGGAAAATCCGCCTATTTGAGTACTTTTTTTTTCCTAGATCAAATCTAAAATGTTCGAAAGAAAATGCAACTTGGGAAGCAGAAATAACTTGGCGCGATGCTACTTGACACGCCGTTGGCTGGCGTTCGCAAATCCCAGAGCACCATTCGTTGTCCTTGGCACCGATTGGCGATGGACGGTTGTGGTCCACTTAAATTATTCTGTAGTTGAATAACAAGGACAGTCTGTCCAACCAGGAAGGAATCCTGTGGTTGTTCTTATTTTTCAAAAGTGTAGGTCTTGTTAAAGACAAGTTGCCATAAAACGGCTCTTGTTTTGTTTTTATGATCCGCCTTAATCGTCAAATCATGAGACAGTCCTGAGAAGTCAAATTAGATTTTGATTACTTCAATATTGCAGTCGTTTTATGAGCAGGATTCAAGAGAGGACAAGCCGGGGAGACGAGGAGTTTAAACAGTCAGCTGGGAACTCCTCGCTGTCAAGCAGGCGATAAACAGGAAGGTATTAGACTGAGGAGACGCCGGGTGAACTCGGGTTTCTCACGGTCCAACAGCTTCTGCTCTACAAGCACCGAGGAAATGTTTCAACTACAGAATCACAGAAACCTTTTTTCTGTGATTTTTCTGTATTTTTGTCTTTTATTTTAGTCCCAACACTTTTAGTTTGTCTTTAATCCAACTGCTGATAATAACAGTGAAAGCTATTCGATAAGCGAATAAGTACTATTTTTATTTTTGACTTCGCTGTGACAAAAAAGAAATTACTCATCACGTTCTGGAATCGCTGACTGTGAAATTGAAAATAGGGCTGAAACAATTAGTCGAATTAATGGTGATTAATTGATAATCGCAACAATCGTCTACTAATTTAGACATGGAGTAATTTTTAACTGGAATGTAGACTCCTAAAACTGGCCAACAAACTTAAATACATTTTGCATTTAAGATGTTGTTTTACGCTGAACTTCTCGAGTGGCATTTTTAGCTTCACCTGGTTCAAATTCTGCTAAAAAAAAACAAAAACAAACTCCTGTTAAACAACTTTTGCTATACAATTATTCATAAAAAAAACAAACAACAGATTAGTAAACACTATTTTTTTTTAGCTGCAGATGCATCCTTTGCTACAAATGATCAAATATTCACTAAAGAAATGTTGCTATTGCAAATGTTTATCTTCTCATTCTAAAACGTATTTAAATTATTTGCTTGCTTGTATTTTTGAAGTATTGCTATCATTGTGTAAAAAAAAAAGGTGTAAGTGTTTAAATGAAAAATCTGCAGAATGTGTTTTTATCCGATTAATCATCAAAATAATCGATTACTAAAATAAGTCGCAGCCTTAATTGAAAACAAAAGTTAGTGATGATCAGAGTTTTTTTTTACCTGTCTCATTATCCTGCTCGCTGTTTGTGATCATCATGTTTATACCGCATGGTAATAGAAAAAGGAAAATTAGAAAGTAAAAGTTTAAACAAATAGACCAGTTTTAGGTCCATGAATATTCATGGGGTTGTTTGGACTGGCAACAACCGAGCTGCTTGAGGTTCTGTTAAAAACAAGCTCATCTCCAAACATCATTTTGTTTGTCCCCACTGAATAAATGTACTCAAACGAAAAGCTGGATTTTAAAATAATATATACGCTTAAATCAGAATTTATTTCCCAGCTTTTCGCACATCTTTACCAGCGGGGCCAATAACAAATGTGTCTGCATCTGTGTGTTTCTGAAACACCAGCAGCAGTAAAACATTTACTCTGAGGCGCGGTATTGTAACAGCGCAGCATCCTCCCCATTGGCCTGCCTCTTGCATCGGATTGCATCACTTATTGCCGTACAGATTCTGTGCAGCGTAATTCCAGAACGGCACCAGTAGCTCACCCTGCCCGGGGTTCTCGGCTCACCCAAAGTCACCTTTGAGGAATTATAAATCAGCGTCTGGCTCGTCTCGGCTTTGTCTTTTTGGAAAGCGCTTTATGAATTTCTGACTGTTTCAGAAGAATAATCACTCGGGCTGCTAATGTTTCTTTTGAGACTAAAAGCACATAAGCGTCCCTGCGCGGGTCGTGTGCCTACCTGTGAGAGTGAGCTCCTGGGCTGGGGCCAGACTGCAGACGTCTGCTCATTACGAGAGACCTTCAGACTCCCCCCAGTCTGGAGGAAAAGGGGGATTCTACCATAAATGTTTCATTACATCCCTAAAAGACAACCTGGCACTGCTACTTGTTTGCCTGTGCTTGCGCGCGCGTGTGTGTGTGCGTGTGTGTGCGTGTGTGCGTGTGTGCGTGTGTGCGTGTGTGTGCGTGTGTGTGTGTGTGCGTGTGTGTGTGTGCGTGCGTGCGTGCGTGCGTGCGTGTGTGTGACCATGCAAGGCTTCAAGGACGCCCGCTGTTCTCTGGCAACCTGTTCCCGGTTCCGTAGCCCGTGTCCGTATATTTGTTCTTGGCTGCCGTCCTCGCCCTGTTAATTGTGGTCTCTGTTTAATTTATGTATCCTTAACAACAATATAATTAACATAAGCTGTTTAATAAAGAAGACTTCTCTCTGGCTCCGTGATGCGGTGAGAGCGAGCTGGCCGGACTCTCCGGCGGAGGGCGGAAGGAGGGGGGGACTGAGGGAATTGACACAGAAAAGCAAGGATAATTTGCTTAATTCATGAGCGTCTGTGGTTAAGCGCCAGATCGTCCCGCTGAGCGCCGCCGCTAATGATTCCTTCTCCTTCTTCTTGTTCTTGTTCTTCTTCTTCTTATTCGCTCCCTCTCTTTGTTTTCTATTATTCCACCTCCAACATTGTTCTTACTGTCTGCTTGTATTAATTTCCCCGGATCTCTCCGGTCCTCGTCTCATCCTTCTTCCCTCTGTGCCCCGTCACTCCCCTTCTGTCTTCTTCTCTCTACCCTCAATTAATTTCTTCCTCCTGCCTCATTTGCTGTCCTTTCCAATTCAATATTTTCCACCCTTGTCTTCTCCCAGACGCACACCCACCCACCTGTACCTACGCACACACCCACACACACCCATCCTCATATTTGCTCTCTCCTTCTGTCCATCTCAGGTGTTGGCAACACGTTACCGTCTCCTGCAGGACGCGTCTCCCTGCTCTCGACTTGGGGACACGTTGACCTTCTCCAGTCTCCCTCAGGTATTACCACAACATCTCCACCTTTTCACCTGTGCAGTTCCTTATACCCGCTGCGTATATTTTTTAAATCCCAATCAGCACCAATCGCGTGCTATTGTGCCGGATCTAATCAACAACCTGAGTTCCCGTTAGACTCCATTTGTTTAACAAACGTGACCCTTTAATGCTGCGGCTCTTGAATCAACAAGTGAGTGACAGCACATCAGCTGCTTATTATTCTGTTTATTATTCTCTGTTCTAATGATGAGCCGCGAGTCCACTTGCGCCGATGCTCCGAACAGATGCCAACAAAAGGACCTTGAGACGTCGTGGTGGAAATTAATTGGTTGTCATTGATGGAATTAGCATTCTCCTCTGTCTTCCCCCTCTCTTATCATTATTCACCCTCTCTTCTCTCTCTCTCTCTCTGACTTCATCAGCCCCTGAGCCCACTCTCGCAGCGCTGCCGCCCCCTGGTGGCTGCAGCCGTAAAAGGTTTTCTAACTCGCAGGCTGCTGAGGACGGAGAGAGTTGTGCAGCTGGTGCGCACCATCAGGGTGAGTAAAAACAGCAGGACTGACGCCGTACGCTAATCGCGGTTTGATGTTAAAAAGTGGCCGGCAAACGTATTCATGCCCCGAGACTTTTTTTTTCTTCATGTTTTCTTATTTTAACTAACTGAAACATCGATGTACTTTCTTAGATTTTGCATGATTGACCAGGAGTGGCCGAACTTTTTTGTCACGTGTGTCAAAATCGTCAGCTCAAAGCACTCGCAGACAGAAAAAAAATTATAATTTTTAAAAAAACTAAAATCCTATTCAACAATAAACTAAACATGAACTATTAGGGATGGCCTGTTGCAACTTTTTCACTTCTGGAATGATGTAGATGTCGCAGCTTTGATTGTTGGCTGATACAATATTGACCCAATATGGTATCAGCTTGAATCATACGTACTTTTATTACTGATTTTGTTGTGTGGATTGTTAGAAAAGGCCTGATCAAGTGATGGAGAAACAACAGCAATTGACTGATTTATTATTAGCCAGTGGGTCTGCATGTGGGATGCAAGCGCTGCTGGATAGAAATGCTGTAGAGGACTGCTTCTATTGTTAGATTAGAGATTTTAGATGCAAATCACATGTAACCCGACACTCGTTTTTTAGGCTGATATCGGACCAGTTTGTGATATCAATTTCATACTGCGACATCGCCACGAACTCTTTTAATTAAACAAATAAAGTAATCAGATTATTGTAGGAATGAGATCGTAGATCCAAAACTTCAAGCGATTTTTACACGTTTTTCTTGGGCGTCCAGTTTGCTTTTTGTTTTCGGCTCAGTTGAAGAAAACTTAAAAAAATGTTTTGTTTATTCTCAGCAATAAAAACCAGATGCAGGTCAGTGATAGTCATTTGAAAACACTTTCAGTATTTAGCCAAGGTTTAATACAGCAATTAAAATCAGATTTGGGTGCACCAAGGTGTACTTTAGAGTATATGTCAATGAGTAGATGTGGTCCTAGTTACCACGACAACAGCAGGCAATCCAGGAAGCTTTGGAGCAATGATCACTTTGTGTTGCGTCTAACATTTTTGCAAGTAGATTTTAATTTAAAGTCATCTTTTTGTTCTAACTTATTAAATTTGTTCTTGAATTGTGGGTGAGAGGCCACACAAATTGAGTCCAGGGGCCGCAAACGGCCCCCGGACCTCACTTTGAATACATTTGTACACATTTTTAATAAAGTGTGTCGCAACTATCAACTGCTTTGTGCTTTTCTTATCACATTACACCCAAACAAAACACCAACAAGACAAAGTATGGAAAAGTTCAGGCTGTATGACTGTTTTTGCTGTACTCTCTATATGTTGCTGTGTGTGTATCTCTGTGTGTGTGTGTGTGTAGGACACGCAGCAGTTTCTGCAGGCCTTCCAGCAGCAGAGCGCCAGCAGAGGGGATCGCTGTAGTAGGCAAGATGTATTATTGCAGGAGAGAGTCGCTCTGCAGGTGTGAACACAAACACATGCCGTACAGACATCTGTTAGCTCGCGCCGTTACGAGCTAATCATTAAAACCATCTTCTGCTTTTTAATTGTTTCTTCTCTCCAGCTGCGCGCCGCCCGTTACGAGGTTTACGACATATTCTTCAGTCTGCCAGCCGGAGAGCAGATGCAGCTGATCAGATGGGACAGAGAGCTGGCCAGGGAGAGGCAGCTCAGACGGCAGGTAATCTCCCCACAGTGTGCAGTAAATCCTGCGGTGGTGGAATTAGATGCAGGTGCACAACAGGTGATTCTGGACCATCTGGGTCTGTAATAAAGTAACACGGAGCGTACTTGTATCATGGCTCAGTTATTTTATTTTATTTTATTTTTTCATTTATGTTGAATCAAAGTAAAAAATGGGTGTTTCGTTTCTAGCCGTAATGTTTTTATCTGATCACTCTGACCTGGACTTGACATGCAATAAAAAAAACAACACGTGGAATATCATTTGTCGTTTATTTAGAGACGCACCAATCAGAATTTTGTATTAAATTTTAGATCTCCAGTTTCCATTAACCTTTGACCTCTGGACACGGATTTCTCCTTAAAGGGGTGGTGTAATGTAAAATCGACTTTTTAGAGCTTTATACCATGTTCTGATGTTACTCCCTCATCAAAAACATGGATTGCTTTGATTCTTTCATTCATGTTTGAGAAATCCTTGATCTCTCAAAGCTCCTCCAGCAGAGCTTCTGCCTCACAGAGCAGCCCTCCTCCCACTCAGCTCCTTCAGACTAGCGGCAGCAGCAACGAGCAAACACCTGGTGGAACCGGGAGTTTGATGAACTGCTGAGTGAGTTGTTAACGGCATCGTGGAGGATTATCGTTATGCTGATGTACTGAAGGCAGAATTTCCGAAAGAGCAGTAGCTTCTTAAAGAGACACAGGCCCAATTTCAAGACGCTAAATTGCGAAATCAAATTTCTTTTAACTTAAGTTTGACATATACAGCATTTCTGTAACAGCTGAAGGTAACATAGTTACTTGGTTCAGCTATAAAATGGCACTATGTGGCTGGAAAAAACCAAAATACCGCCCCTTTAAGAACAATAAAACAAGAAGATATCACTACTTGTCATTAATAAAAAATATTCACCAGTGAATATCATTGTAGACATTCTTACCTAAACTAGAGGGTGCAGCAAGTTCCTCCTGGGGTAACACATGCAACACTCATTGAAACAGACATAAACTCATCGTCTCAGACCTAACAGCATGTCAACACTAACTAAATTTAGAATAAACTTAAGTATAGCTTTCCTGGACAGATTGCAACAAAAACAATTCCCCTCTAAACAATTATGGCACCATCACTTCAATGATCAAGGCAGGTCTCCTTTAGACAAAGGAGACCAAAGTAGAAATGCCCAAAAATTAAAACCAAACATATTTTATTTTTTAGACTAAAAGCGCCTTTGTGTTTAGAAGACTGAATTACTCAAGTCCTCTGCATATATATTTCTACCCTTTGATACCTCCTATCTCTGCTGACTAAGCTGTGTGTGTGTTTAATCTCGTTTAGAACGGACATGCCGGTTGCACCCGAGGGAAGAGTTCTCTGTCTGCTGCGACGCAGAAATCACTGGAGAGGAAGAGAGAAAGGATGTGAGTTTTCCCTCAGTACCTGAGTTTGTTCACTACAAGTTGAATCCAGCCTGCATTAAAATATATACAGTACCAGACACAGTTATTGGCACCCTAGTCAAAGATGTGTTAAAAGCCTTAAAATACATTCATCTTGTGTTACTCAAAGGTAATTGTTCTAAGCAGAAATCACTGATGGCATATTTATTGGTGCCACCAAGAAGTCTTTTAATCCTTTACTTTGGAAGGTTAATCAGAGTTTTGTAGAACTTCAGATAAAAATCCGGTGGATTCTTACACAGAACTGGAAATGGGTCATCAGATTTGGCAGCAGAGTAATGATTTTCTTCTCCACTGAATAATTTTAATCAAATTAAAAGTTAGATTTTTCAAAGTGGTGTTTCTGGCACTGAATTTGAATTCTTTTTGTCTTGAGCACTTTAGCGATTTTGTGTGGCATCAGTAATTTAAAATTTCAGATAATCAAAAGCATCTTTTCTTCCCTGCAGGATTCAGAAAAAGGCTGCAGAATGTCACAGGGGGGCTGCGGCGCGGACCGGCCCGAAGTCTGGATTCTCGGTCGAGAAAAGGCAGGAGACAAAAAACCGAGGACATTTTAAAGCAAATCCTCAGAGGGTTCCCAAAAGCGTTTGCTCGTCTAGACCTCGATGACACTCTCCTAATTGGCCCCAGTGAGAACTCCTCTAGCAACGCCCTCAGCCAACTGAATAAATGCTGGATAACAAACCTTGTAGATGTAAAATCTAAACGGATGTTGTAGCTGACCGAGCCCAGGAGACATACAGGAGATTTAGAGATGCTGTTTCAGGAAAACTAATTATTTATCTAATCTGCTTCTTGTATTGCTCAGAATTTTCAGGAGAGGAATCGCAGCTCATCAGGACAGAATATTCTCAAAGAGTTGAAAACAAACGCCTCCGGCGGTTTGGCTCCTAATTCATGGCTCACATTTTGGAGCTAGTGATTGCATCTGTGCTAAAACAAAAAACAAACAAAAAAATGTTGTTTTATGTGCCTTCCATCAAAGTCAGGTGACGTATGGAGGGCCAAAAATTATTACATTTTTTAAATGTGTCTGTGCATATATACATATTTAAAGCGTTATATGCAGATTTGTGTATAATTATTTAACTTTTTGTCTTTCATGGTTTCAATGCTGCAGTGCCATAATTTTAAACTGTTTAATTACTTTTTTTTTTGTACAGACTTTGATAACGGAAATGTTTATCTGCAAGGCAAGTCAATCAGCTTGGCGGGAGCAGTGTTAATCCCCCCAACAGATGTGCTGCACATGAGACCATTATTTCCAGAATGACATTTAATCAAATTTGAGTTACTAGTGTCACAATTATAAATAGTTTATTTTCAATTCATTTTTAGCACTCTTGGCCTTCCATAGTATTGGCACAGTTTGGCTCCATTGACTTTAGCTTATTCTGTTCTCAGACATACCCAAATGTCACTCACATTTTAGACATGGGTGTTTTTCATGCTTGGAAGCATTTGTTGCCTTACGGTTTGTACCGTTTTATAATTGCAGATTTGCCATAGTATGTGTAGACTTTTGCTTTTTTACATTCTTGTGTACAAAGGTTCAGTATGTTTGGTATTTATTTGTTTATATTTGATAATAAAAATTTCTTATTGTATTTTTTTTTTCTGTTGGTATGTTTCTGAAAATACTGATTCTGAAAAATCAATTGTATTGATAGCTTTCATAATTACATTCAGATCTGCAAAGATGCATCAAAAGATTCAGATGACAAGATGGGAGTGGTATTTTTTCCAGAATTTGTTTACAGTGGTTCAAAAGGGTGAGTGATGTATGATAGGTCACTTAAAACAATCACTGGTTCAGAAGTTCATTATTGCAAAGTTTACATAACAGTAATTCAGAGGATAGAGGAGATATTCTCAGTTACAGCAGACACTGTATCAAACACAAAGAATGAGGTGTATGGTAGTATTTTTGTGAATACTAGTAAATATTGGGGTAAATGGAAATGAGATGGCAGACAAAATGCCAAACTTAGCAACAAAGCATGGCAATATTGATGTGGAATTAATTTCAGTAGGTTAGAAATTAAAATTAGGGAAACGAGATGCTATCCATTTACAGTTCAGTTTCTTTACTGGTTTATTTGGAAGGATTTGTTTTCTAAACTTTCTGAATCTAAGTGCAGTTTCACACTCCGAGCAGCAGGGGTCGCTGTCGGTCGCCTCGTGTTGATCTACTCTCCTAACGTCCGCCTCCGCTCTCGGTCGCTTTGTTTTGAATAGATTAGCTTGTTTCCAGCTAACCGGAGTCGGAATGGAGGAGGATCCGGAGACCGGGAATTCATCCCGGACGGAGAGAAAAGCGTTGGAAAAAGCTAAAATACTACAACGTGAAAGAGAGAGAAAAGTTTTCCGACTGGTAAGACGACATTTGAAAAGCGTAATTAGATAGCGGTGTACCGCATTAGCAGGCTAATCTAGCAGTCGGGGCTTTAAATCTGTGGTTTCCATGGAGGTAATTCTGAGGGGGTTCTCGGTTGTTCCGCAGGTCGGACGGGTTCTGAAGAAGCCTGAAGCTGAGCGGTCGGAGGAAGAGGCCGCAGCGCTGCTGCTACACAGAGAGGCCGTGGACGAGCTCGGCAGGAGGCAGATCCGAAGAAATGTCCTAAAGAGGAAGCAGGAGGAGGTGAGACCAGTTGATGGATGAATGAATGAGCTCAGCAGCGGACTACCAAATGGAAAAATAAAAATGAAAATACTCTTGTAGGCCAGTAATTTTTGTCACTAGGAGAACAAATACACCGGCCAAGCTGGTATAAATAAATGTATGCCCATTGGTCCCTTTTTTTTACAACCAGAACAGACTCAAAATCACAAGTGGAGTACCTCAGGGTTCTATACTGGGGTCCTTCCATCAAAATGCTCCCATTAGCTGAGATTGTGATGTGCGAATAAAGATAAATAAAAAGTTATAAATGAGCATACGTGTTCTCTTTTTTGCCTGATTTCTAATAAGTCTAGCATATTTATCCTCATGCGCGTTTTTGCAGGTGTTTGACGATGCTGATGAATTGAAGAGTAAAGTCAAGCAGCTGGCTGCAGCTGTCAAGCAAGCCAATCACCTGGTGGTTTACACTGGAGCAGGAATCAGCACGGTAGGCCGGACCTTTCTTCCTCTGTGTTTTTGTGACTTAAAGGTTTCCCAGAAGTGATGACTACTTTAATTTTAGGCAGCCTCCATCCCAGACTACAGAGGCCCTAACGGGGTGTGGACGCAGCTGCAGAAGGGCCGCACCGTTAGGTGAGTTATAGCTGAATTGAAAGCCATTTCCAGAAATATTCTGAACTGATTTTTGCTCTCTTGTTTCTGTTTTCTTTTATAGCTCTTCAGACTTGAGCAAAGCTGCACCAACCGTCACACACATGTGTATCAGGATGCTGCATAAAGAGAAGCTCGTATGTTAAAACCCAAACAGGTGGTGATGTTTGTTCCCTTTCTTCCAGGAACATCTAAATGTCTTCTCTTTTTTTCTCCCAATTTAGGTGAAACATGTCGTTTCTCAGAACTGCGATGGACTTCACCTGCGAAGCGGTCTGCCTCGACACGCTTTGTCTGAGCTCCATGGCAACATGTTCATCGAGGTAACACTCCTCGACCATGGCTTCTTTTTTTGTCTCACACTGATTTTTGTCACTTAAAACTAAAATTATTTCTACTTTCCAGTAAATCAGGATGTTGTTGTCAGACAGTTCAGTTTTTGTTCTTCTGCAAAAGCAGTGGACATTTTAGAATGTCTTTTTTTTTTACATGCTGCTGGATTTTTGACTTCACTGTTTGTGTTTGATTATAGTTGGGATCCAACTTCATGAATACTTTTACCTATATTCTTATTTTGATTTAGGCCTCGTGATGTTTGTTACGGCCTCTCAAACTGACCTGTAGCTCTGGTCAGAGATTTACATAAACCTGTTTTTGGAATGAGTTTGCGGGAATGTGGGAATGTGGAGGTGAGACGTGGCTTTCTTAATTAATAACCAGATAGGATTTAGGCAGGCTGTTCTCATTATTGTTACAACTAAAAGGCATCTGCTTTCACAGATTACAGTTTTGTAAGTAAAGTTTTTTTTTTGCCAGTCAAAATGGATGACTTGTTTCATAAACCGTCTTGCTGAAGTTTCTCCCAAAGTAACCAGAGTCGCCCCGACCGTCTCTGTTTCCAGGTGTGCACTTCCTGTTCTCCTGCCAGGGAGTTTGTGCGTTTATTTGACGTGACGGAGCGGACGTCGCTGCACCGCCACGGGACAGGGCGCCGCTGCAGCCACTGTGGCAGCGAGCTGAGAGACACCATAGTGCACTTTGGGGAACGTGGGACCCTGGAACAACCTCTGAACTGGAAGGGAGCGGCGGAGGCTGCCAACGAGGCCGACGTCATACTCTGCTTGGGCTCCAGTCTGAAGGCAGATTTTGTATTTCTTCCTTGTTGGTTGTTGTGTTTTATTTTAGATATTCAAAATAAATGTCTTCTAGTTCCATTGTGGCGTGTTCTGTGCAACATGAAAGTTTATTAGTCTTTGAGAGGCTGAACTTGCTTAAATTGCTTGGAAATAATCTTAAATCACAATCATTTCTGAGACAGCGCATCAACCAGTAACATTTATTGTTGTGACAGAAAGTCTAGTTCTTTGCTACCTAAACACATCTAACATAAATAAATGAGTTTTGACTTTTTTTTTTTTTCCTTTAACAGGTGCTAAAGAAATATGCTTGCTTGTGGTCCATGAGTAGGCCTGCAAACAAAAGGCCCAAACTCTACATTGTGAATCTGCAGGTACGGTCGATTTGATGGTTGTTGTTTTTTTTTAAATGCCTTCATGTTCTGCACCAGACTTTATGTTCCTGTTTTTGTTTTCAGTGGACTCCAAAAGATGATCTGTCCGTGTTGAAAATTCACGGCAAGTGTGACGATGTCATGAGTCTCCTCATGGAGGAGCTGAACATCCAGATTCCTGAATACGACAGGTATGGATTGGATAAAGCAACAGGGTTGCAAACGATGCTCCGTTTAACTTCCTCTAATAAGGACATAAGTGGATGTTTCTGTTGGAGATGCTGGTAATGGTGAACAGTGCTAAAATAAATCGCATGCCGATATAAATTACAATAACTCGTCTTTGTTAAACACTCACAGCGTCAGTGGCTTGTAAAAGTGTTCGTACCCCTTGAGCCTTTTTCCATTGCGACCTTAATCTTCAAATTTTATTTTATGTACTAACACAACGTAGTTTAGGTTTACGAAGAAGAAGGACATTTGTACATGTTTTTCTTTCTTTAAAAAAAAAAAATCTGAAAAGTTTGGAGTGAATTTGTATTCAAGCCACCTCGGTCAGTCATCATAAAGCCTTTTGCTGTCTCTGTCAGTGTTGCAACATCATTTTTCGATTTTTTTTTTTTTTTCTTTGCGAAACAGCTCAGTTTCAAACAGATGGGAATGAGAACATTATTTTTGATTTGTCACAGATTATCAACTGGATTCAAATCTGGACTTTGACTGAGCCATTCTCAAATACACATATATTATGTGACCTAAGCCTTTCCATTGTAGCTGTCTTCACAGAACACCTGGATTTATACGGAGATTGGTATTCCCACAGGTGGACTCTATTTACTAATTTGATATCGTCTGAAGGCAGTTGGTTGCACTACTGCATGTACAGTTTTTATTGGACTACAAGCCATACTTTGTTTTCATAGTTTGGTCAGTCCTGTGACTTTATTTTAGTAAGTTTGCAATTGGAATGTGGAATCATTTTTACAAGCCGCTATACTTTTATGAAAGCACGCAAAAATGTAAACAACAAAACAAAATGGCTGACTGTCTACGTTTTTTTTTTTTTTTTCTTTCTTTCTTTCTTTCTTTGTGATTGTCTCCTCAGAGCAGAGGACCCTATTTTCAAACTAGCTACGCCTCTTCGCCCAGAAGAAGTCCAAAGCCATAACCGTGAGGTCTTAGCTGCCCCCGACGGCCAGGAAAGCCCCTCCGCCGAGAACCAGCAGCAGCCGTCGGAGGAAACCTCGTCGCTGCAGGGCGGCTGGTTCGGTCGAGGCTACAACAAAGGCAGGAGGAAAAAAAAGAAAAAAGCAGCATAACTGAGGGAAGGTTCTTTTAGATGATGAAGTGCATTCAGGTGCTACCAGTGATTTATGTTCCTTATCTTATTGATGAGCGCAGACTCCAGCTTTAAGATGCTGCTGCTGCCTGTATTGACATTATAAATATACACATGCAGCATGTGTATGAGGGATGAGATTTACAGAAAGCTCTTTGCACTGTTATTTTGTTCTACATTCGTTCTGTAGCAGCAGCAGGAATTAAAAGTAGCTCCCGTCATGTAGCAGTTTTTTTTTTGTTTGTTTTTTTTTTAATGCTACCTTTTTTTTTACAGTAGTTACCAGATCGGGGTTAATAAGAACTGCAATTTTAACCCACTTCAGTTGCTGTGGGATTACTGAGCAATGGAAATTACTATAAAGAAAAATGTTGGTTAAAAAGTCTTAAAAAGATCCTGATGAAAGAAGCTTTCAGGTTCTGGGCAGTAATGAAAACACTCCTGCACTTTTTGCTCATCTGAATGTACCATATGCACACACGGCACCATGTTAGCTTTTTTTTTTTTTTTTTTTTTTAATCTTTTCTTTTCTTCAAGCCTTTGTGCAACTAATTTGATTTAACAATGTTGCCTGCTGGTAGGAGATTGACTAGATAAACATTATCATCGTTCTTCTGGTGCTACCATATAAAGTGTCAATTAGTGTTCGTTTGGGGAAAATTAGACTTTTGTTTGTCAATGAAACGTTTCAGAAGAAGCAAGGCAGCAAAAAAGATTTTGAGTTTTGTACTGTTGATAAATTTTCTCCATGCAAAATATATATTTTTACTCCATTTTTCAAAAGTCGCTTGTTAAAGTCGCATACATTTTATTTTTTGTCACATTGCTGTACATTTGCGTTTACTTTGAAGGGGTTGTAGTTTACGTACACTATTTCTTAAACTTGGTAGTCGTTCTGTAACCTGCCATCATAACTGTATATGTTTTGGGTTATTTTACAATTATCTTAATTTGTTTACGGAGGTGTAAGAAAAGAAGACTTTCATACTTTACTTATATGTTGGTTACTTATTTTATGTGATAACTTAATGTTTTCTTTGGTTAGTAACAATTACATTGATTATTTTTTGTCTCAGGAAGGTCATTTGTTGTTGCGACCATCATGTAATTTATTAAATCAAAAACAGGGAACAGCTTTTATGAGCTTGGGTTCACAGCTCCTAAAACTGAAAACAGTGTTAAAGCTGAATGTGAAGAGGACTCTGCTTTCCCTTGGTGCATTTTGTAAAGCATTCGTTTATAAGACAAAAACAAAAAACAATGTTTACCGTTTAATACTGTAACTCGTTTATGAACACCAGAGGTGCTAGTGTTTATAAAACATTTTGTTTGTTTTCTTGGCATTTTAATGCTAACGGGTTTAATTACAAGAGCAGCATCTTGCTGGAATGTGTGGAACATAAGCAGCTTGAGAACTGTGTATTAGAATTGTATGTTAAGATGGTTTGTTGATGGTTTATTACTACCATCTGGTATTAAACTTGAACATTTTTCTTTTTGAAGATGATATTCAGATGCTAAACAAAAACCAGAATATTAAAAACGTTTGTTGCTTATGTTGAGTTCCTTCTGTGGGTCCTGTCGTGGGAAAAAATTGCTTTAACAAGAGTCTGGATGAGAAGAAATAAGACATTTATTAAAACCTTGCAAGGTGAGAACAGGAATACAGAGTCGAGGGAGTCTTTTTATAGGTTCTGGTCAGAGAAGAGAGACTTGATTAAACAATAGGTGTGAATCTCTGATTGTGATGTACCAACAATTCTGTGGAGCCCAACCCCGATCGCCTAGCCATTTATCTATTAAGGAAAGGAGGTTGTTACTTAACTTATGAAATGCAGTCTCAGTTCTGGGTTGACGAAGTATCACCCCGATTGTCTCCTGGATCACAGACAGTCTCTGCTGTTACGTCACACTATGGAAATCTATAGGAGAGCAGCTTGGCCAATCTCATGATAAAATCATGCAAACACAATCATCTCATCAGACACAATCAAAAGCACAAGAGGGGTGAGGAGCACATTATAAAATTTTCCATTACAGTCCCCCCCCCTCCCAAATATAAACCTGGCTTACGCTAAATGAACAGAATGTTCTTGTGGGTATCAGTACATGCAATAGGATCGTACAAATATCTAAAGTGCATACCCAGTGTTTCTTTTAAAGTTTATAATTACTTTTTTTTTTTTTCATTTAGGGATTTTAAGATGTGTTCTGTACTATCAAGCACATTCATTTGCAGGAACCTTGAAGCATAATTTTTAATTTAAAAAAATGTTTTATGTGTCTTGATTGCTAAACATGTCATTTTTTATAAGATTAGTTGCTATTATATTTGGGAGAAGGAAGGAAAGCAGCATAATATTTTGTATGGACTCAGTTCAATTCTGCCTCTTAAAAGAAATTATATATTGGAGCTGGAGCAGAATTATAGGGTGGCATTACCAAAATTACAACACTTTTTTATTAGTGGTATACATTGGTTCAAATTCGGGCTCTGTTTCTTTAAATCTCTTTTTGAATTAATTATGCAATCACCACGTCATCGTGAGAACATTCGATCGGTGTGACGCAATCGGAGGCGTTGGCCGCTGTTCAGTGACATTCCGTCCGATCTCCAGAAGCGGAGTTGACCTGTTGAAGACTTTTGTGGTTTAATTCTTTCAGCACAGATTGTAATAACTTTCTAAAACACAAAGCAGCTCCAAAGCATTAGACGTATCTCTGTAAACACGTAGAAATGATCAAAAACGGACACCACGCTAACGAGGATCAGAGCGGAGAAGCCGGTTGCAATAAGCCGGGTGCCTCCGCGTGTAGTCCGGAGAAAAGGAAGAGGGTGGTCCGGTTGTGGTGCGATGGATGGTGAGTCGGACTCTGTCTGTTTGTACTGGTATTAGTGGCATAGGTAAGCTCGTCTGGTTTAAAGCTGTCTGTGTGGAAAACCCCAGCAGGAAATAAGTCGGCTGACTAGCATGCTACTACCGTTAGCATGCTACTTAGCAGTTAATGACAGGAGTATAACCGATGTGTTGTGATAGCTTTTCTATTTGTTTCGCATATTAATTGATATTTGTTCACGAGAATACTCTAAATATATAACTATCTAAATTAAATGTAATAAATTATGTTAATCTAGTAGCTCTCTCTCCAAAAAGTATTATGCCCTGGGGTTAGATATGATCTCACAATCCTCCTGTGCCTTTAATTCATATCGTAATGAGTGTTTGTTCTAGGTAAACTATTTCACATTCATTCTGGCAGCAAACAGGCGTTTGATAGCTGGTTTAAATGTAACATAACATGTAGTTATATTCTAATTAGCCTGCATAGTAAGTCCTGCTGTCAGTGGCTCCAGGAGAAACAATATTATTTTTTTCTCACACATTTTACTGGCATAAATAAAGACTTAAACTCGCTTATTTAAGTGCCTTTATAAGCTGTCAGATGGAAGTTATTTGGTGAAACCTTAAGCTCTTGTTGGTGTTATTAGATTAGGAGTTCTGCATGATTTGGCTGCTGCTTCTGCTGCTCAGAAAACTGATTCGTGTTGCAGAATCATGTATCTGTTTTTGCTCCTGTGCGCAAAACAAGGAAGTTATGAATCAAGTTTAGCACATTTCAGCCATAAAAGACACCATACACTCAACATTTGACATAACCAGAAACAAATCATTTTGGTGGGTAATATAATCAAATACACCTTCTGACAGCTTCTGGTTCAAAACTGAATCCTTATTTTTTTTATTTTTATTTTTTTACTTTAAACTGATTTGTTTTATTTTTAATAAATATTCCTTTGAGTCGGGACAGTTTGGGGTTTCCTGGTCATTTCTAAAATGTAGTGTTATGGTATTATTGGGGCCTGCCCAAGCAATGCATGGCAGGAACCTATTGTTCTACACCCAAAAAGGCATTTCTTTGAAGTTATTTGTTCTTCCATCACCCTTAATGTGGCTTGTACCGCTGCGTGCACCCCCACAAAAGTGGTATCAAAAAGTTCAGCTTGATCCCGAGAAGGGAGCTACAACAAGGAGATATGCAAAATTGATAACGGTCAGTCTGAGCATACTACGCGACATTCGCGGGTTGTGTTTTTGTTATTGCACTGCGACGTTTAATCACATCACCCTCAGTTCTACATGTCAGGCTTGTGCAAAGGATGTTCCTGACTCTTTCCAGAGGCGGATGCCTGGTCTAAACTAAAGGGCCCGCCTTAAATTCAGGAATTTAATATGTCTAGTTTTCTAATAATAATCACTTGATGGGTCATATAACGTTCATGTCATTCTGTAACCCCTTCGTTTCTTTCTCTTAGCGTAATCACTGACTCCTAGTCACTCAAGATATTGTATAAAAAGTATATGTGCTTGTAAAATTTGGTTGTTTTGTACAATAAAGTAGAAACAGCCAGGAGGCTGGAAAGTGAGCTGGGTTTGCTGTTGCCTAGCAACATAGCATACATTACATTATTCCACTGCTGGAATCTGATGATGTCAAAGTGTTGTGATGTCATAAGAAAGAGATGCCTTGAATGTTCTGCATCTGATCAAATTTCTACAAATCAAATTTGTAGAAGTAGCAGCTTTGGTTTTTCCGTATTGGATTTAACATTGCATTTTTTTCGTAGCTTTTCTGATACATCGCTTGGACAATCAAAATGTCGCAAATTGACATTGATTTATTAACACAGTCTCAAATTAGACAAATGACTAAAGATGAATTGATTATCTTGGTTATAGATTTTTTACAAAGACTTAGGGAGAGATCTACTTTACTGACCGAGCAGAACCCACTGCAGGAGGATTTGGAAAAAGCTCATGAACAAATTGAGCTTTTAAATAAGAAAATCAATTCAATCACCAAAGAGCTAAACAGCTCTCTCAAGAAAAACAAACACCTGGAAAGTCAGAAAATCCCAAAGACAAAACACGAGGTAGAGAACCGGAGTTCCCACAGGACTCAGTTGTCTGAGGTAAAAGACAACAAAAATAAAGTCAAAGAGCTTCAGACCACTTTAAAAAGCCTTGAGAGGGACTCAAAACAAATGATGTCTGAAATCAGAGCATACAAAGTGAAGGTTGAAAAGTACCAAAGTGAAGTGAAGAAGCTTGAGCTTACGGTCTCCCGAAAGACTGACGAAATCATCATGAAGAATAGAGAGATTTTGAGAGAAAATGACAAGTACAGACTTCTTGAGGGCAAGGTAAAAGCTCTGGAAAAGCGGTTGAAAGAGGCAGACAAGGAAAATAAAAGTCTTGAGAAAAAACTTCCAAAAGATCCATTGGAGGAAGCCACTAAGCAACCGTTTAAAGCAAGGATCAATTCATCTACAGGTGTATTAGCGGTGCAAAAACACCAAAAGAGGATATCTAGAGGTCTGAAGAAAAAACAACAGATGGTGAGAAAACTCAAGTGGTATCAGGTTGAGACCTCCAGGACGAGACGACAGAGAGCGGCTGCGGCTGCAGCTGTGAACAACATTTTACCTCAGACAGAATATGCTATTTTAAACCTGGAGAGAGAAAATACATACCTAAAAAATCAGTTAAACTTGCTTCTAGAATACAGGCCGAGGTATCTAGATGACATTAAAAAAGCCAATGACCAAGTGCTTAAGGTGACAGATTTGTATATGACTGAGAAGATACAAAATGACAATTTGAAGAAATTAATGAAAAGCAAAGAGACTGAGGTTGAAGATGATATTGCTGTTGAAGATTATCTTGCTTTGGAAGGACCAAAAGCTGAACCACAAACCAACGATCAAAAAGTCCCAGTTCTACCACCGATTCAGGAAAAACCCTTCCAGCTACCCAAGACACCATCGATAAGTAATCAAAGAATTCTGCTTCAGAGTGAAGGCAAGTTGGAGCCAGTGTTTCAAGACAACCTCACAACACCTCACAATACAAACCAGCTGAAGCCAACACCGCCTAGCACAAGTAAGCCTGAAATGCGGCCTTTTACATCAGCAGGCAGGAGGGTTTTTTCCATGGAAGCTCAGCAGAGAAAAAATAGCGAGCAACCTGGCAGGAGGGCCTCAGTAGAGTACTTTAAATTTCCCTCATTAGGGATTAAACGCAGTAATTCAGCATGAGGTGCGTTTGTGATCATGGAGCTGGGCTTTAAACTCATGGAGCTTTGGGCTGCAGTATCAAAAGGATGGCAGCTGAAGGTGGGGGACCGTGGTGATCTGATCCTGAGCTTCCTGTACGACCAGTATCGGAGTCTGATCCTCATTCCCGGCAGTAACTCGGGCTCGTTTCCAGTGAGAGTTGCACTCCGCCAAGGCTGCTCTTTGCCACTAATTCTATTCAATATTTTTATGGACAGAATTTTTAGGCACAGCCAAGGTGTTGAGGGGATCTGATTTGGTGGCCTTAAGATCGCGTCTCTGCTTTTTGCAGAAGATGTGGTCCTACTGCTTTCATCAGGTCGTGATCTACAGCTCTCACTGGAGCGATTCGCAGCCGAGTGCGAAGTGGCCGGGATGAGGATCAGTGCCTCCAAATCTAAGGCCATGTTCTTGAGCCGGAAAATCTGGTTAGGATGCCTCCTGGACGCCTCCCTGGTGAGGTGTTTCAGGCACATCCCACCGGGAGACGGTCAAGGGGAAGACCCAGGACACGCCTGAGGGACTATGTTCCTCAGCTGATCTGGGAACTCCTGGACCAAATGGCGGGGGAGAGGCAAATCTGGGCCTCCTTACTTAGGCTGCTATCCCTGCGATCCAAAGCTGATGGAGAAGCAGAAGAAGACGCATAGACGGACGGACAGACGGACAGACAGTTCCATCATTAAATAATAACGTCCGCATAGACTTTTTGTTTGACAATAACCATAATTTTCCGTTTTAATCTAATCAATTTTAGATTAACTAATTAATTAATAATTTGTATCCCTACCTGTACTGAACATCATGTTCCTTTCTACGATACACTCTTTAAATGGGATGCATAGGTTTTCTCCGGGTGCTCCGGTTTTTCCTACCTTTCGGGGGGAAAAGTGATTCGGCTAATTGGTGTCTTTCAAATTTACCTTTGTCTCTCACTTGTCATGAAGTGTCATTCTGTAAATAATGACACATTTAATGCAAAGTTGCGCTAAAAGTTGCATTGAAAGTCCATTAAAAGTGCCAACTTTGCATTAAGTTGTCATTATTTACAAAATCATGCAAAGTTGGCACTTTAAATGAACTTTTAGAGCAACTTTGCATTAAAAGTGTCATTATTTACCGAATGACACTTCATGGCAACTGTCATAAACATTCATAAAGACTTCTTCATGTTTATGACAGTGTTATGTCATGTTTATGACAGTGTTATGTCAGTCTTATGCACACCCCTTCAAATAAAGTGTTACCCGTTTTCTCCGGGTGCTCCGGTTTTTCCTGCCATTCGGGGGAAAAGTGATTAGGCTAATTGGTGTCTTTTAAATTTACCTTTGTCTCTCACTTGTCATGAAGTGTCATTCTGTAAATAATGACACATTTAATGCAAAGTTGCGCTAAAAGTTGCATTGAAAGTCCATTAAAAGTGCCAACTTTGCATTAAGTTGTCATTATTTACAAAATCATGCAAAGTTGGCACTTTAAATGAACTTTTAGAGCAACTTTGCATTAAAAGTGTCATTATTTACCGAATGACACTTCATGGCAACTGTCATAAACATTCATAAAGACTTCTTCATGTTTATGACAGTGTTATGTCATGTTTATGACAGTGTTATGTCAGTCTTATGCACACCCCTTCAAATAAAGTGTTACCCGTTTTCTCCGGGTGCTCCGGTTTTTCCTGCCATTCGGGGGAAAAGTGATTAGGCTAATTGGTGTCTTTTAAATTTACCTTTGTCTCTCGCTTGCTAACTGTTGGGAGGGTGTTCTGTCAGATCAGCATACGTCGTCAGATAGTCATACGCTTAGCTCAGACATCTATACGCTGTCATTACCATATGATTTTATTTAATCAGCAACATAGAATCATGACGTAGATCATCATATACTTTAGGCGCTTTCGCACTGCACGGAACAGAACGGTACGGATGTGTTCGCATTACAACTTGCGACCGGTTCCACCCGGCCCCATGGAACCACAAGAGCTGTGGTTCCAATCGTGCCGGCCAAGCGGTTCTGCTTAGAACCAGCAGCTGATTGGCCGCTGGTTATTATGGAGTCAGATGTTGATTTTCCGTTGACAGCTGGCTCTCACTACTATATTACTATACTACAGACTACAGTATTTTTCTTCCGTATTTCTCCTGGCAATACGTAGAAGTCGTTCAGTATTTTGTCTTCTGAGGGTAGCTTGTTGGCGGAATTTAATTAATTGTATGAGGTTGATGAGCAGCAAAATTAAATCCATGTCGTCCATTGTTGTTGTCGTCGTAGTAGTAACTGTTCTTCTTTATTAAATTGGCAGTTAGCAACCAACCAACTCAAACCACATTGTTTAGTTTTAAAAATAATGACGTCCGGCACCGCTTCGATGGCACCCCAGAGTGTAATGCGAACACAACCGTTCTGTTCCGTACCGTTCCTTTACGTTCCGTGCAGTGCTAAAGCGCCTTTTGTTAACAGCTGTATGGCATCCTGACTTGGCGGTTAAGTAGTTAATGAGTTTTACACGGGCGTGTGTTGTAGCTGCAGCTATCCTGCTTTAAATACTCTGAAACCACGACAACGCATATATAGCTATCTAGTTATCATATTATAAACAATTTAATGACTTATTTTCGTCATAACTTGTTGTGCATGCTGAACTGACAACTCCACTAACGGTCGGACTTCTTAATGCGCATGCGCGGGCATGCGTACTCACTGCATGTATGCTATCCTGACAGCGTATGGCTATCTGATAGAACAGAGGCACTCTTTAAATCAGGAGTCCCCAAACTTTATCCTGTGAGGGCCACATAACTTTTCCCTTCTCTGGAGGGGACCGGAATCAGTTTGTAACAGAAAAAGTGTGACGATTCCAGGAGTGCCTAAATGTAAAAATTTATTGTTTTCCAGAAAGCACGATCAAATAATCCTCTTTGGGTTCTTCGCAGAAAAAATCCAGGAAATAACACTATTTATTAAATAAATACCATATTTTCCAGACTATAAGCCGCACCCCCAAAGTTTTTTTTTAAAAACCAGTAAACATACACATATAGATATCTCTTCCGCTCCAGGTTTTCCACAGCGATGCAGCAGCAGCAGAGGGGGGCGGACACCCAAAATTTGAGTAATAACAGGCCAATTGAATATCACATTTATTGCGGTTGACAAAGAAAAAGTTACCAAGTTTAGATTTAACTGAACTGATTACGGTAGTTTCCGAACGGTAACTTTAACAGTAAAAGTGCTGATCCTTCGTGTCTGCTACTAGCATGTGCTACTAGCATGTGCTAAATGAAAATGGGCGCATTCTTCTTCTTCTTCTTCAGATTTTAACGGCAGCTTGCATCCATTATTGTTGCACTACCGCCATCTACTGGATCCTAATATGTATACCTCAAATTCTCATAATGATCCCAGTATCCCCTCAATGCTGATCAACAACATTCTCAAATTTCAACTCCCTATTAAAACCTAATTCCGTTTTAATGGGCACTTTCTTCTTTAATTTCCAATTTTGACTTCCAATGATTCACTTCCTGCTAAAGAGCCCCCTGGTGGTTGAAGAAAAATCCACATACAAGCCGCACCGGGCTATAAGCCGCATGGTTCAAAGCTTAGGAAAAAAGTAGCGGCTTATAATCCAGAAAATACGGTATATGGGAAAAAAAATGTAAATGCTCTCTGGTATTGTTCAGGGGGCTGCACCAAATGTGGCCCCCTGAACATTTGGTGAACATTTTGGTGCCCCAAAGGTGGGGCACCAAAATGTGTCTAAACTACCAAAAATTTGGGTAGTTTAGTCGCCAAACTACCCGCGGGCCATAGTTTGGGGACCACCGCTTTAAATGGACACTGTGGGGATTTGATTTTTCTCTGTGTGTTTATTTTAGGTTCCGGTTCTTGTGAGTCTCTATGTTGTCCTGTCTTCCCCCTTGATTGTTCCCAGGTTGTCTTGTTCTTTGATTACCCCCTGTGTATTTATGCCACCTATTTTCTCTGTGCTTTTGGATCCTAGTCGTTAGAGTTGTCACAGTGGAACTGTCGTTACTGTCCTGTGTCGTCTTCAGCTTTCATGTCAGTCTTGTTTGATCAGCACTACCACTGATGAGCATTAGCCTTCCGCTCAACTGTGCTGCCTGTTCCTTGGACTGTTTTGAGCTGTTTTTTCATCATTAAAACCATCACTCATCTCCTATCTGGGTCTGGGGCGTTCTCTCTCACCACCATCACCCATATTTCATGACAGACACACTCTTTAAACTAAATTAAATGCATAGGTTTTCTTCGGTGCTCTGGTTTTTCTCACTCACTGACTGTTCACGAAGAATATGAACTTGTCTATTTCAGATTCTTAATGTGTGTCTTTTTAGCACACACTCCTTCAATGGCCTCATACAATGTCTTCCAGCCCTAGTGTTTCTTTATTTTCTGTCTTCTTAGTCGTCTTAATTTTTAACTGCTCACAGAATATGACCAGTCTCTCTAAGCTGGAGTGTCTTCCTGTTAAGAGGAAGCTGTTCCTCTCCACTTGACTGCTCAGGATTATGGGCGGTAACAATTATCAATTGCATAATTGGATGGATGGATTGGATGCAAAGTTTTTCTCCGGGTGCTCCGGTTTTTTCGACTATTTGGGAAAATAAGTGTTTAGGCTAATTGGTCTCTTAATTTTACCTCTGTCTGTCATTCACTAACTATTGGACATACAAAAAATCTGAACTGAACAAAACTGTTTCTTCCGAGCACATGGCCTCATGCAATGTCCGCCAGCCCTCCATTTCTATTTGAACACGTTTTCTGGTAGTAAAGTGCCACAAAGTAAACATTTGACTTTTACTTTTGCAAAATTTACCAACTAAATTTCTTGTGTCTAAACAGATAAAGAGTATTTCAAAAGAGTTTATGTTTTATAAACAATAATTAATTTGGTGTTGAGATGAGCGCTTTTTTCTGGTGGCGAACTGCTCCGTAGTATAAATCGGATTTTTGCTTTTGTATTGAAAGTCTGTTTTATAATATATTTACCACCAATGACAAAAAAATGAAAACTTTAACTTTTCAGAAAAAAATAACTGCACAATTCTTGTTGAGTAGTACTTACTGTAAGTTAAGTAGTATTTCAAAAGAGCAGAAGAAATCTTATGTTTTTTGAACAACAATTAGCATTTTGGCTAATTTTAGCTTATACACTAATTTTAAGATATTGAATGGAGTAAGTCCATGTTACTCAACATGCTTATAACTCTCCACATGCTATTTAGTACATTGTAGTTTACATTAGCATTGATGCTAATTTTTAGCATCAGAACGCTGGGTTCAACCGACGGGTACATTTTGGTAGGCCCCAATTACATTTCTTCAGAAATGTTCTAGTTGTGTATTGTTGTTCTTGTGTAGAAATGTAGTGTTACTGTATTTCATATTATTCAGAGTTGTCATAGATACTGTTGGGCAGGAAGGATTTGTTGTAGCAGTCAGTATTACAGTGACTCTGAAGAAGCCTCTGACTAAACTCAGACCCATTACCAAAAGCAAACATATTCACATGCTTAATTGTTAACTTCAGACAACACTTTATTTTATCTTTTGTCATTTATTTTGGTTCTGACCACTGTCGTAGTGCACCTTTTTAGCCCTCTCTGTGCAACAACCAAGTCCGTTTCACCGGTTAAGGGTCCCGACCACAAAACTCCTCTGAGTTTTACACTGATATAATGAGTTTTGTAAAGTTTAAAACAGGATTTGATGCAAAAAATGATCAAATGTTACAAAATCATCCAAATGGAACAGATACAGAGTGACATTCATTGTAGAGCAAGTTCTGCTTTTATCTTCTCCACACTCTGGACCCTCCCTAAAGGGTATTGGTTATCAGTTTCATTTTGTTCATGTGTGACTGTCGCCAGTCTCATGTGTTATGGTTATGTAAGCAGTGGCAGTGTGAGCAGATAAAAGAGACAGAGGAAGGACACAGAATCGTTTTATCCACAACACCACCGATCATGATTCACAACAAAAGCGATCGGCTTGGTCAAATGGATCTAAACTCCTGGATGTTTCTGGTAATCTCTGGCCTTAATGCGCTGCTGGAATCCACTTTTACTTCAGTAAAGAAAAGGTTTTTTCTGTAATCTTACAGAGCTGGAAAACATTTTTAACTCCCTACAAATCAAAAGTGTCCAAATTAGTTATTTATTAATTGTATTGATAAAAGCAGCTGCTTCTCCTCATATTTACCTTTTCTGATTGAGTCAAATACCTGGTTTAGTACAGCAAAGCATCGATTGCCATAGTTACTTATTGACTGAAGTCAAATAAACATTGCTCATCGGTGGCCGACAGGATGCCTGTGGCCATTACCTTCGTCCTAGTGACCTTTATCACTACAACCCACCAGCCCCACACTGTTTTGTGAAATTAACTCGGATAATTTTGGAAAGCCTCAAACATGGAGCCGAATTGTGAATACTCAACCTAAAAAGGATTGTTTAGTTGGCCCTGACCGTCTTTGCTTGGAGGACATTTAAAAGATAATAGTTGCTTTTAAAAGAAGAAAGCCTGACGGCGGGGGTGCTGTTGCTGCAGCCTCCCTCTGGGTGGTTGTTGTTTTACCTCTTTTGACCTGAAGCAGTGCCCTCTTCGAGCTATTGTTTTTAAAACTCCTGGTGTCTTCTTTCCACAGCTACGACATGGTGCACTACGGTCACTCCAACCAGCTGCGGCAGGCTAAGTCGATGGGAGATTACCTCATAGTTGGGGTCCACACAGATGGTAAGACCAATGCACATGAGATGAATCTCCTCCTTCACGTTTGAATGTTTTTTTATTAATAAAGACATGACATATTACGTTTCATGTAAAAGCTGTGATGACGCAGACATGCCAGTAATAAGCATCTGACTCCAAGAATTTCTTTTCACAGCTGAGATTTCCAAACACAAAGGTCCTCCGGTTTTCACTCAGGAAGAACGCTACAAGATGGTCCGCGCCATCAAGTGGGTGGATGAGATAGTAGAGGGAGCACCTTATGTCACCACTCTGGAGACTTTGGACAAATACAACTGTGACTCCTGTGTGCACGGAGGTGAGGCAGCCTTTGTTTTAACACACGTTTTGTCACGTTTCGACAATACACTCCACTTTGTTTCATTTGGGTTTGATGTGATAAATCAACACAAAATAACGCTTAGTGTGAACAGGGTCTCTGCTTAAAAAGTCTTAAGGTAATTTATCCAAAATAAAGGCTTTTTAATGTCTTAAAGCAAATGTAAGTTGGCCTTAAATACGTGAATCACACGTCTTAAATTTTGTTGCGACAGGACTATTCAGTCTCACATTCTGTGTAGGTTTTTTTTTTCTCGCCGTACTTTTCTATCAGGTAAAAGTTTGAGGTGTTCACAGACATCTTTACTTCACACAACCAGCGATGTGCACAACAAATCTGGCCTTTATTAAAGAACGGGTCCCGTTTCCAGTTCTCCACAGGTCAGGCTGTGAAGTGGACTCTGCAGACAAACACGTAGATGAATGTGCTTCTATCAGACGAGATCAAAACGCAACTTTTTGGCCTACGTGCAAGTGCACCCCACACTTTTCAGATTTTCTCTGTGAAAATTTGGAAACCTGTGTATTTTTTTCCCCCTTGTACTTCACAGTTATACACGACCTCATCACATAGTATCCCAATAAAACGTGTTAAAGTTAGTGGATGACAAAACTAGAAAAAAGTGTGCATACTTTTGTAAAGTGCTGCAGATGATTTGGTGGAAGCTCCTTCAAAGTTTGAGCTCCTGCTTTCTGTCTGTCAGATGACATCACGCTAACCGTTGACGGCAAGGACACGTACGCAGAGGTTAAGAGTGCCGGGCGCTACAGAGAGTGTAAACGCACTCAGGGCGTCTCCACCACCGACCTGGTGGGACGAATGCTGCTGATGACCAAAGCCCACCACAGCAACATGGTAGGTTCACGCTGCTGTGTTCAGCATGTCGCCCGCTGTTGCTTACCGTGCCTCTGATCTGGCGTGCTTCTCTCTGCAGGAAAACACAGATTACCAGCTCCACACTGACAACTTTGGAAAGGTAAATGAATGGTGTCCGTCTTGAAAGACATGAAACTACACACGGGTTTCGTTCTGTCATCGCAGCGACGGTGGAGAGTCTCTGTTAAGTTCTGCCGTTGTTGCCTTTTCAGGGTGCGACAGTCCATAGTCCGTGGACGGGGGTGTCTCAGTTCCTGCAAACATCCCAGAAGATCATCCAGTTTGCCTCAGGGAAGGAGCCGCAGCCTGGAGACACCATCATCTATGTGGCGGGAGCTTTTGATCTTTTCCGTATCCTTTTATCACACGAGAAAATGTGCTTAAATGTTAGTATTTGTCTAATTCTCTAACAGCGTACATCAGCACAGCTGGTCCTGGAACAAGTCTGCTAGCCGTACAGCATAACTCTGCTCTGAGGCAGTTTCCCCACATACGAACCAGGCATTTTGCATGCGTAATGGCATACAGTCTGCCTTTGTTTATATATTTTTTAATATGATTTACAGCTATAGTAACTAGTATCACGTTCTAAAATAGCAGTGGTGTTTGTATTACTTAAGTTGAGCTCAAAAAAAGTAATCCACTGAGAACTGCGGGCAATTTTTAAACATCTATGAAAAGAGAGGAAAAAAAGGAATCCGTCACATTTCTGGCTTTACGAAACCCGGGTCAGAGATGTAGCAACATATAGAAGGTATTCTCTTACTGGTCCCATCTGCTGGTCTTAGCGTCTTCATGTGTTTAATGCTGTTTGCTTTGAGAATCTGCCGCAGTAAATAACGAAAATATAACAAAACAGCAGCAAAATGGAAGAGGCTGTGTTGTTTTATGAGCTCCCTCCTGATTAGAAATGTTTCTGCCTTGACCTCTGACCTTCTGCAGACATCGGCCATGTTGACTTCCTGGAGATGGTTTATAAGCAGGCGGAGAGGGCCTATGTTATCGTCGGTCTGCACTTTGACCAGGTGTGCTGAACTCCACTAATCTCCAATTACTTCTTTTTGCACTAGAAAGATCAGTTGAAAGCACAGTTAACCTGTTTGGACTCGGAAACTCGTCGTCTGCTGTCCAGGATCGGGAGACAGTTTAACTTTTAAACCTCTGCTGCCGTCAAAACTCAACATCTAGTTGATATGAATATAAAACCACTCACTGACTCCTTCCACCATCTTCAGGAAGTGAACCGCTACAAGGGGAAGAACTACCCGATCATGAACATCCACGAGAGGACTCTGAGCGTCCTCGCCTGTCGGGTGAGCTCCCATTCAAACAGACACACACGCACGCACACACGCACGCGCACACACACACACACACACACTGCTTGATGCTCAGAGTGGTGGGCTGCTCTTCATGTTCGCGGCACCGCGGCCTGAACCGGGCTCTGTGCCCTTCATTCCTGCTAGTTAGCGGTCAGCCAAGAACAATGAATCCTTGTTACCCGTCTGCATTGTGTGCGTGAGTGTGTGTGTGTTGGTGTCAGTTATATCAATGTTACACAATCGGTGTCTGTGCTCTGCTATCAGTTCTGAGAAAGGTCTTTTGAGAGAGTTCAACATTTTCTAACATTTAAGGAAGCAAAAAGTTTTAGCTTTGCTTTGTGGTTAAGAGTCGTTTAAAGAAGAATAAAGGTATCGGGAGATTTTGTTTTCCCTAATTGTTTCCCTGTGTGTGTGTGTGTGTGTGCGTGTGTGTGTGTGTGTGCGTGTGTGTGTGTGTGTGTGTATAGTATGTGTCAGAGGTGGTGATTGGCGCTCCTTATGCAGTGGGCAAGGACCTGTTGGATCATTTCAAGGTGAGTTCCTCACTCTCTCTTAATGGATTAATTAGCACCTATTTTATCTGTTCAGCTAAAGAGAACAATAGCAGCCTGGCCGAAACATGGCTGCAAATTGCTCCCAAATGCAAGAAGAAAGTGTAAAAACACCAAAAACTATCATTCACTGTACCAGGTTTTTATTTAATAGCGCTGAAAACCTTGTCAGTCAGCCTCTGTCTGACTGTTTTATTGATGATAATTTCCATATAGTGGAACTTCTAACAGGCAAATTGTTTCTTCACAATTTTTATTTGAAGACATGTTTCCCCAGTGGAGATTATGGAAATCAAAGTAATTTATCCATGCTAAACAAGAACAGCTTTCAGGTTACTTAATTTTTAGCAAAGTAGAGTCACTGTTCTGCTATCACAAGTGATTAAAGTATCCTTCATTGACATGATGAAGACAAATGTAAGTAAAAGACAATAAACACAGCTTGTCTTGGATGATAACGTTTTTGATCGCATAGCATTCTCCATAAAAATTTCAACTTGCCTGGCAAACTGTGGACAGAAAGAAAGTAACTACAACTGGGCTTGCAATTAAAAATCTGTTCCTAGAAACTTAGTTCTGCATGAGCTTCAAAATGTTAGGAAACATCCTAAGATGTGACTAATTATGCACATGTTATGTCTTAGTTGTTTATCTTTTATATATATTTGCAAAAAACTCAAAAACTAATTATAGGGTGCTTATAATTTTGAAGGATGAAATAAGACTAGCGTATTTTCCGCACTATAAGGCGCACATAAAAACCTTCAATTTCCTCAAAAGCCGACAGTGCGCCTTATAATCCGGTGCGCCTTATATATGGACTATATATAAGGCAACTACGTTAAGCAGCCACCGACTTCATTTTTGCCCGTAGAAGAAGAAGCTTGCGGTGCATGCTAGCATAGTTGTTAGAACGCTGGTTTGTTAATAAAGTTTGACCTATCTACCGTCCGTCTAGAATCAGGTCGTCTGCAGGTCATTTAGCACCACGTTCTCCACAAACATGCTGTGCGCGAACGGAGAAGGGTGACCATCGTCCGGCCACGCCCCAGCCCAGTCCGGAAGGCTCTCCTCGCCGACAGGAGTCGGACTGTTTTGTTGACATTCTTTATGTCAACAAAGTGGCTTTAGACATTCATCCGGGGTGCTTCGACTAGGGCTACCAAGGGTCCAGCCCCTATACATTTAAAGCCAGGAGGGGGGAAGAGAGACAGAGACTGCGGCGGCAGCGTGTTACCCAGAAAGCAGTTGGGCACAATATCACAACACCAACACTGTGAGTGAAACAATGACTGGGGCAGCCTGCGATATAAAGTACTCGGGGACCATTTCTTTATTATTACACATCCATATTTGTAGGGTACAGAACAAATCATGTCTCGTTCAGGTTCAATACGGGACGGGTTGTAATCCTAACTGTAGTGTCTATTCTATGCGCCTTATAATGCGGTGCGTCTTATATATGAAAAAAGTTTTAAAATAGGCCATTCATTGAAGATGTGCCTTATAGTAACTTTAAAAATGTGTTAAACAAAACTACTTAAACACCTTTTTTTGCTGTTTGACATGACATCATGCTGATCTTTCACTGCTTTAGATAAACTAGGGTTGCTACATTTATTGTTGTTTTCTGCATTTCTGTTACTTTCCAGGTGGATTTGGTTTGTCACGGCAAAACCGAGGTGTTCCCAGACAAGGACGGGGTCGACCCATACGCTGTGAGTACAACAACAACAACAACAAAAAACGATGTTTAAAAAGTACTGCCACACACAATCTGTTCAGCACCCAGGAGTTGTAATCACTACATTGCTTCATTTATTTCATTGCTATTTTGTAACTCAAGGTGGCGCCAGGAGACCCAGTTTCTGCAGTGATATTTTAGTGAAGGTCTCCATTTGGTTTTGGCTCTTGATTGCTTTGATGCAGTAAGTTGTGTGTTCGTCCTTTAGGAGCCGAGGAGGAGGGGGATCTTCAGAACCATCGACAGCGGGAACAGTCTCACCACCGATGACATCGTGCAGAGGATCATCGCAAACAGGTGACGCGCCGTACAAACTGCAGCGCCCGAGCGACGCAGCACAGTTTAACCTGTTTATTTGATTTATCTTTAAATATCTGTTGGGCTTCCAGGCTGCAGTATGAAGCCAGGAACCAGAAAAAGGAGGCTAAGGAGATGGCGGTGTTTGAAGCGATGAAGAGGAGAGAACACCAGCAGCAGCAGGAGGCGCAGCAGGATGAAGCTGTGGCACATTAACGCGCCTGGACAGTTTTTAATCTGGTTTATGCATCCAGGTACAACTCAGCTTTAAGGAGGATGATCCAGCAGGGCCAGCCTGTTTCAGATCCTCTATACGATCTCAGTTTTCAAAAAAAAAAAAAAAAAAAAAAAGTATCAGCTGAATTCTTTACTCCTCCAAAGAAAACTTCACTTTTCTCTCCGTTAGGTTTACTTTTTTTCCCGTTTGAGTCACACACTACACGTGAAAGAATGTTGAGTTTGGGATTTTATTCGTAACTTATGAACTGTTAACGTCAGTCTTTTAAGCGAAGGTAATGTTTAATGCGCTGTAATGTATCACCGTTAATTTCTAGCTATAGCTTTGTTTTTGTCCTCAATGTATTAAAAAACAAACTTGCAGCTTTGTTTAACAACTTGTGAAATAGTGTGTCAATTTTTATCTGTGGATTTTAACCACCTGAATTTGCACGAAGTGTGACTGAATGTGTGTCAGTGTGAGCGAGTGCAGACAGTAGAGAGGAACGTGAGCGTGTGAGAGGAACGTGTGCCTCGATCCTGAAGCTATAAATTATTGTAAGGGCTGTTAGTTTAAACCACTTCTGTCTCTGCAGCTGTTTGACTGAAATAACATATTTTCTTCTGTTCTTATGAGACAATCCAAGGAAAGGAAAGAGTTTCATTTTCAGACCTTATCTGTTGTTTTCTTCTCACGGAGGTCTGTTAATGTGATTCTTGAAAACAAAATGGTTGAAACGTGGTGAGATATAAACTTACCTGGTATTTTTTTAAAATGTTGGCGCTTTTCGCAGCTTTTGAGTAACAACCTTTTTTGTGTGTGTGTGTGTATTTCACTTTGTCAAATAAAATGAGTAATCTGTGACGAGCGTCACGTGTTAATTCATGCAGGTGGACGTTTGTGCGATCAGCACATAGTCCTGGTTCACTGGGGCGGAGAAATGAGGCCACAGTCGCTCCGAAACAACTGAAGCTAACTCACCGGCGGCGCTCACACGACAAACGGCAGCGTGACTTACAGTATGCGCCGTCATCTTCCAAAGTGGTATTAAATCACATTTAGTAATGTCACATTTTGTATATTTATTCATTATTTCTTTCAAAGCATTTATTCACCCTTTGAGTCGTAATACTGGCCGAGAAATTGAAGCGTCGCTAACAAAAGAAGAGGCCGCGCGAGCGTCGCGGTCGACGCCATGTTTTGAGTGGCGCGTTTGAGGAAATGAATTCAGAAAGTAAGAAAGTTCCGTTGCAAGGATTTTATGTCGAACTGTGACCCCAGAACAGGTGATCTGTTGTCACACCAAGTTTTCTCTGGTATGCGTTATGTGTTAAACTCGAGGCCCGGGGGCCAAATCCAGCCCGCCAAAGCTTTTTATATGGCCCTCCAGACTGTTGAGGGACATGTTCATAGAAGATAGAAGTTTTGGCCTCAAATATTTTATCAATCAAATCAAAGTAGATTTTATCTATACACTGCCAAATCATATCAGTGTGAAAAGATGTTCAGTATTATTTAACTTTAAGAAGTCATCGAATGCAGAGATTTATTCACGTTTTAATAGTTTATGATCAATACGTTCTGCCGTAACCGGCCTATGGAGGACATTTCTAATCTTTACAAGACCCAAAATGAAAATGAGTTTGCCTTTTTTGAGTTTCCCTTTCTGTTGTTTATTTAAAGTTTAGATAGTAAATGAACAAATAAGGCCAACATCCATGACTTAATGTGTTGTGTTACGATACAACCACAGATTTCAGTGCAAATTAGCTCACAGTTGTAAACTGGTATGAAAAAAACAACATATTTTTCTAGTTTTTCTTTGTCCACAAATCTAAATTGGACAAGTGTGCATTTGTCTGTTCAGCTTCATTTACTTTGATACCACAAATAAAAATTCAGTGCATAAATAAATTCCAGCATAAGCAAAGAAAACACATCTGGGTTTGTTGTAAAGTAACTATCCCAACAGGAGGTCAGTGTAGGTTTAGTAAGGTTTCTCCGGGTTCTGGGTATGTGGGTGTTTTTGTCCAGTTGGCCAGTTTGGTTGTTTTCGGTGAGCTTTTGGACCTTTTGGTGTTTTATTTCCTCTACAAATGTTGACCTGCTCTCTGATTGGTTGGTTTTGTTTTGTCAGCCGAGCAGGGACACCTATTAGAGCTGCACTGTAACAACACCCCCCTGACCTGATTATAAGGAATCCATAAGTTCACATCTTAGAATCAGGTTTGAACCTTTACTTTTTTCTGTTATTTCGTTTTATACTGTTAGGGGTTTTTAAATGTTGTTTTTTGTTGTTGACACTTAAGAGATGTGAGCCAAGAGTAACCGAAATCAATTTTATGTGTAGACAACGATACCTTTTATGCATTTTTACACTGTGCTTGTGCAAAGAAACGGAAATATTTCAATCAGTGTTTATTTATTCAGCTGCACAGTTTCTAGAAATTGTTTTTCTTTCTTTCCACTTTCTCTCTAAGTGGCATCTATTCATAACACTTTAGTTTCACACACCATAACAGAGCGGTTTTGGATAAACGTGCGCTTTGATAGCATTTTTCTGCCTGAGGAATGTCCTCATCAGATACCCTGAGGCATCAGGTCTCGCATCATTTTGGTATTTGATAACAAGCTTGTTCCTCTCTTCCAAGGAATGCTCTGGTAAGGAAGAAGTAATGGCCTCATATAAACCAAAGGTGCTGCAAAAAGGGTTAAAAGGCCATTTACAAACAACAGGTGTCTCATATTCTACAGTGTGTGGAAAATTTAGTGTGTAATCCTCCGAGGCGTGGCCGTCCAGGTATGCAAGACCAGGTGATGCCCCAAGAAACTGCTAAAAAAAAAAAAGAGAAAAGTGAAATGTCTGACCCATCCCTTAAGGCTGACATGCTCTGTTAATGTGTATAAAGTTCAACACTTAATCAAAATACTCAACTACCGACATAAAGCAACTGATAGGCAGCGGTTAAACACATGGGGTCCCATTACATTTCCACATGCATATAAGGTCTATTTTGGCAACATGTAGGTAAGAAAATGGGCAAACTCACACACCTCATTGCAACAGTCAGGCATGGTGGAGGAGGAGTGATGATCTGGGCTGCCTCATGAACTCCTCAGAATACTAATGAAGCCATGGCCCAGATTAAACTCATTCAAGGAAAGAAAGAAAAATGAAAGACGGAATGGAAGAAAGGATGAATTAACCCTTTCACGATCCAGAGCCTTACAATGTGAGCTTTATACATCGTTACACAGAGGACAAATGAACACACCCAAGGTGATGAGCAAAGCCAAACTGAGACCTAAAGTGAAACATGCGTGGGAATAAGACAAAGTGAAACCAGGATCGGGAGCAGATAAGGTAACTGCAGATTATGATGGCTTTTCTTTCAGTCATGTGAGACGCTGATGAGGTCATTCCGGAGACGACTGTAAAAGTGATTGAGCACTAAATCCTTGAACACGTTTGGTTCTCAGAGCCAGAAATCCTTTCATGTGGATTTTTCATTACCACGTCATCACGTCTGTAGCAAACTTCGACTAGTCGGAAGCCGAAGTTCGGAGCTGGAGCTGAAAGTTTTCAGGTGAGACCCAACGGAGCCCACGTCACTTCCCCGAGGGAGGTCCGAGAGGTTTCCATCTGGGCGGCGGGCTGCCGTGGGAGAGTTGGGGCTCTTTTTCCTCTGTGGGGTAGAGCAGGAGGCTGACCTGCGGAGGAGCAGCTCGGCTCTGGGTCTGTTATTTTTGGGTTTTTTAACCGCAGAGTAAATCTGTCGCTGGGAGGCGGAGAAAGCGCTCGGAGCCATGAGTGAAAACAGTTTTGCCTGAAGGCTTGGCGATCAACTGCCAGCAGGAGTTTGGAAATCATGCAAGATGGCCTGAAATTTTCTCCTTTTTTTTTTTTTTTTTTTTTTTAAACAAACTTTAATCAGAGTTTTTTGACTTCTCTGGGAAGTTTATTCTGATTATCATTTTTGGAGTGGGTGACGAGCTCGCAGTTTTATAGGTTTCCTCTGTCCGTCTGGGTCGGAGAGGAGATGATCGCTCAGGATGGGACTGTGCCTCGGGACCGAAGATACAGAGGAGGAGAAGAAGGCGAAGATAAACAGCGCCAAGATAGACAGAGACCTGTACGAATACGCAAAGCGGGAGATGAATGTGGTTAAAATCCTCATTCTGGGTGAGACCGACTGTCAAGAACAACTTTTACCCGGGAGGCGCTTACTTAAATAATCCCCGGGTGTCCGGTTGGAATGTGGAAGTCAAAACTCTTGTCTACCCTCCTTGCAGGAGCAGCAGAGAGCGGGAAAAGCACTTTGGTCAAACAGATGAAAATCATCCACAGCAACGGCTTCACCAAGCAAGAGCTGAGCAGCTTCAAGGTGGGAACCTCGCACCGCTTTCACACACAGGGACCCGTCAGCGTGTTACGTCAATCCGCGTTTCCCCATCAGATACGGTTCCCCCTTCGTCTTCTTGCCGCTCCGCCCCGCCCACGCGGCAAAATAGGCGCGTGCTCGTGATGAGCACTGAGAAAGCACGCGCGTGGCAAGCACGCGCTTGTTCGGCGCGCTTGTCTGAGGAACTATGGACACCGTGAAAGCTCAAACAACATGTTTCGGCAAACTTGTCACACTTTCTTCACGTTTTTGCGGGAAACTAATAGTAATAATACTAATAATTATAATAAATATAATAAATATATATGTTATACATATTATGATTATAATAAATAATATATATTTTATACATATATTATAATTATAATACATAATATATGTTATATATATATATATATATATATATATATATATGTATATATATATATATATATATATATATATATATATATATATATATATATAATAATTATAATACATAATATATGTTATAGTTATAATTATAATATATATATGTTGTATATATTATAATTATAATAGATAGATAGATAGCATAATGCTATATGAATTAAAAACAGGGCAATGCAATTTAATGCTCAATATTACCCATCAGATACCGTTTTCCCTGTTTTACAGTGGGGGAACGCTATCTGATGGCCATAAATCTCCCTTCAGATACCGTTTCCTCTGTCTTAAAGTGGGGGAACGCTATCTGATGGCCATATTTCACCCATCAGATACCGTTTCCCCTGTTTTAAAGTGGGGGAACGCTATCTGATGGCCATAAATCTCCCATCAGATACCGTTTCCCCTGTTTTACAGTGGGGGAACGCTATCTGATGGCCATAAATTTCACATCAGATAACGTTCCCCCTGTTTTACAGTGGGGGAACGGTATCTGATGGAGACATTTCACCCATCAGATAGCGTTCCCCCTATGTTAAAATCACCCATCAGATAGCGTTCCCCCTGTTTTACAGTGGGGGAACGCTATCTGATGGAGACATTTCACCCATCAGATACCGTTCCCCCTATGTTAAAATCACCCATCAGATAGTGTTCACCCTGTTTTACAGTGGGGGAACACTATCTGATGGAGACATTTCACCCATCAGATAGCGTTCCCCCTGTTTTACAGTGGGGGAACGCTATCTGATGGCCATATTTCACCCATCAGATAGCGTTCCCCCTGTTTTACAGTGGGGGAACACTATCTGATGGAGACATTTCACCCATCAGATAGCGTTCCCCCTGTTTTACAGTGGGGGAACACTATCTGATGGAGACATTTCACCCATCAGATAGCGTTCCCCCTGTTTTACAGTGGGGGAACGCTATCTGATGGCCATATTTCACCCATCAGATAGCGTTCCCCCTGTTTTACAGTGGGGGAACACTATCTGATGGAGACATTTCACCCATCAGATACCGTTCCCCCTGTTTTACAGTGGGGGAACGCTATCTGATGGCCATATTTCACCCATCAGATAGCGTTCCCCCCCTGTTTTACAGTGGGGGAACACTATCTGATGGAGACATTTCACCCATCAGATACCGTTCCCCCTATGTTAAAATCACCCATCAGATAGTGTTCACCCTGTTTTACAGTGGGGGAACGCTATCTGATGGGTGAAATGTCTCCATCAGATACCGTTCCCCCACTTTAAAACAGGGGAAACGGTATCTGATGGGAGATTTATGGCCATCAGATAGCGTTCCCCCACTGTAAAACAGGGGGAACGCTATCTGATGGGTGATTTTAACATAGGGGGAACGCTATCTGATGGGTGAAATGTCTCCATCAGATACCGTTCCCCCACTGTAAAACAGGGGGAACGTTATCTGATGTGAAATTTATGGCCATCAGATAGCGTTCCCCCACTTTAAAACAGGGGAAACGGTATCTGATGGGAGATTTATGGCCATCAGATAGCGTTCCCCCACTTTAAAACAGGGGAAACGGTATCTGATGGGTGAAATATGGCCATCAGATAGCGTTCCCCCACTTTAAGACAGAGGAAACGGTATCTGAAGGGAGATTTATGGCCATCAGATAGCGTTCCCCCACTGTAAAACAGGGAAAACGGTATCTGATGGGTAATATTGAGCATTAAATTGCATTGCCCTGTTTTTAATTCATATAGCATTATGCTATCTATCTATCTATTATAATTATAATATATACAACATATTATAATTATAATATATACAACATATTATAATTATAATATATACAACATATATATATTATAATTATAACTATAACATATATTATGTATTATAATTATTATATATATATATATATATATATATATATATATATATATATATATATATATATATATATATATAACATATATTATGTATTATAATTATAATATATGTATAATATATATATTATTTATTATAATCATAATATGTATAACATATATATTTATTATATTTATTATAATTATTAGTATTATTACTATTAGTTTCCCGCAAAAACGTGAAGAAAGTGTGACAAGTTTGCCGAAACATGTTGTTTGAGCTTTCACGGTGTCCATAGTTCCTCAGACAAGCGCGCCGAACAAGCGCGTGCTTGCCACGCGCGTGCTTTCTCAGTGCTCATCACGAGCACGCGCCTATTTTGCCGCGTGGGCGGGGCGGAGCGGCAAGAAGACGAAGGGGGAACCGTATCTGATGGGGAAACGCGGATTGACGTAACACAGCGCACAGGGGAGGGACTTCACCTTCCCTGGAGCTTCACCTGATTCACAAAGCAGAAAGCAGTAAACATTTTGAGACGCAAAGAGTTGCCAGGTTGCCCTGATCTTTCTGACAGATTTGATAAAAATCAGAATGCTGGTGGGACAGTTTCATACAGCAAAAAGCCCAGTGTTAATTTAACTCTTTCAGTGTTTATATAGTCCTCCACACTCTTCAAAGTGTTAATATCAACTCTGTGGGAGTTAACAACATAATTCAGAGTATAAGCCCAGTGTTGATTTAACTCTCACAGAGTTGATATCAACACTTTGAAGAGTGTGGAGTATATAAACACTGAAAAGGTTAAATTAACACTGGGCTTTTTGCTTGTTCCTTTGCTGGATGCCTTTTTCTTTCTTTATTTTTTTGGTTGTTTGTGTTTCTTTTGTTACTCAGCAGATTTCTGCCCAATATCTACATTGTATCAGCTTTATCAGCGAGAAAATGAGTCCGCTGTGAAAAGAAAGACAGAAATTAAACATGTATCAGATGATGAAATTATTATGATACAGTAGCCTTTGACTTCTGTCCCGCCTCAGGGCCTCTAATTCCTCAGTACTCTTCACCAAAGTCAAGCAGATCTTTAAAAAGTTCATTTATTTGAGTTTCATTTGAAACCATCTGGCTTTTTTGTTTGTTTGTTTTGTGAAGTCAGCATTTTAGCACATCGCTGGTTCCTTTTTTTCTACCAAATCTGCGTAAAACAAACAGCTCCAGTCTTTCAAAAATAAAAACCTGTTTGCTCCATGACTGACTTTTAAAACTTTTCCCACACTTTCCCCTACATGCATGCGTTAACACCTCATTTAAATGTAGATAAACTGCATTAGTGGATATTTATTTATTTGGCCAAGTTATTATCTCCCTAAAGTTGCATTGAGTTTCAAAATCACTATATTATTGAAAACTGGATGAAACTGATCGATCAGATGATTTAATCAGAGCCAATTACTTATGTAAGCACGCTTTGTAATGCAGTCAGTTGAAAGCATCCAACGTGAGCTCACTGGTTTATCCATGTAGCTTAGCTAATGATTTAAAAGAGAGGTTAATCATGCTGCAGCTGCTGGGAGAGGGGGGGCTTCGATCCAATTGAAACTCAAATTAGAGCCTCAGCCAATCTCTGAACAGAAATATTACAAAGCAAACATGACTTGAGTAGAACGACGTAGTTTTCATTGAGGGAAGAACTGCAGCTCAGCAGAGGAAGCAGGGGATGCAGCGTGCCGGCGCAGAGTGGTGTTAAAAATGATTGTTTAAATGAGGAAACAGTGATGCAGATCGGAGGGAAGCTGAGGTGAAGTCTCGTTTTCCTGTTGGGGGGGAGAGAAGAGAGGAGGATTTGTCATGACAGTCAGATTCAAGCTGGTATGCAGTGGTTTTAGTTCACATCTGCTCCAGACGTGTGTGTGTGCGTGTGTTTGCGTGTGTGAGCGCAAGTGGGAGCCAAATTCCTCTGTTATTTCAGGGGTTGGGACGGGGTGGGGTAAAGGGAATTGGTTCGACATACAGACACACACAGCACTTTCTGTTTTCACTTATCATTTCTGGCTTTCTTACAGTGGCTGCTCTTCATGCCTCCCACCTTTTTTTTTTTTTTTCTAACTCACCTGTTTTCAACTAAGCCGTCAGCCCCTTTCGATCATATGAGTCTTGATCTCATGTGTGCGCGGATTGCGTGTGTGCTTTCACACCTTGAGGTCGGGACTGTGGAACCAAAGGGGCGTGGCTACCAAATCCCGACATTCACCTGAGGAGGTAATTTAAGTGTGTTGGGTAATTCCCTGGACTTGTCTGAACTCCTCATTTAGGTTTTCTAAATACATTCTGTGCTACAAGGAACATTTTGTGCACCAAACTCAACTCGTTACCAACGTCAGATCCTGTTAGCTTTGTGTTATGTCATTACCTCACAGTCATTCCCATCTTGTAGCTCATAGTGGAGATGGAGTGCGATTCGTAAAAGCCCAATAAAATAAATAAATCTAGGTTTGATGATTGTAACCTAAAAAAATGTTAAGAATTCACTGGGTGTGAGTACCTCATCATACAATAGTCAATAATGAAAGATGGTCATTTAAAAAAAAAAAAAAGTTTTGCAGGAAAGTTTAAATATGGAAGAGGTTCTAATGTTGAGGATGTTCTGCTTATCATTCTTAGTTTCTCATTTTGGAAACGTTTTAAGCAAATAAAAGGATCAGTCAACATCATGTAGAGAACATATTGCGCTTTATATCGTTCAAAGTCATTATGCAAAACGAGAAAGTCTTTCTACCAACATCTAATAAAAATGTTTACTGAGTTTTGTTACATCTTTGTGTTAATTGTGCAACTTTTCTAATTTATTAAGAGTTCTTCGAAAATACATTTTTGCTCAAAACACCCGATTAAAGTTCAGTTCACAGTTTTGTCGTTGTTGTTTAGCAAAATGAACCTCCCGTCTGCTCCTGGTCGTCATGTGAGTCAGCCCTTTGGAAATTTGCTTGACGTGTTTCTTGTCACTTTAACATTGTGTAAGCCTCTGAAGGGAGAGACAGTAACCACTTCAAATGTTTCCTACACGTTATCTAATTGCGGACGGCTGGACTGAACTACCTGCTGAACACATAGCAGCTGATTCCTCTTCTGGGAGGTTCATCTGGGGAAGGTCTCACTAATATTTGTTTTTGTTTCTGGGACTCGGTCGTCTGGAATCCGGCCTCGTTATTCCTCTGCTTCCTGTTAGCATTGGTTGTCAATGCCACCTCACTGAAGTTTCCAAGTACTACCATCTTCAGGGAAATGATAATTCAGCTGGGCTATTCTCTTCACAAAGACATAAAAACCGAACTGAAAAAAAAAAAAACATTCCTACATATCAACACTACATGTTGTTTGGAAGCTATTTTTACTTGGAAGTTAGATTTTCCAGGCTCCATATTGGATTGCTTCGATTCCGGAAGCAAAATTGGTAAAAAAGAATAAAAAAAATTATTGCTAAAATCTACAGTGTTAAAGTCAGTCTGCTTTCAGTTGTGAATCAAGTAATATTCATTAGCTAATGTTTCTGGGGATCCACGCAGTTCTTTTTGATATTAATATTGTGGAAACTGATATTATGAAGATACATATGCTTATATCGTGCATTTCTGCCCTCTTCCTCGTTTCGATTCCCAGTTTAGGCTTCGTCTACGTGCCTAAATCTTTATTTGACCTTTGTGAACATTATTTCATCTGTGTTTTTACCTCAGTTTGACTCAAACACATGCTGGCTTCTGATTGGTTGAGTCAACATTTCACGATGCACTTGTGAATACAGATGTTAATGTAAAGACAGTTTATAAACTTAAATGTGGGAAAGAAGAACTTGAAGAAGGAAACTCAAATTTTGATTTCAGTGACTACTTTATATATGTTTTATGAAAAATAGTAGCTTTGTTTTTAAAAAGTTTTCATTCAATATTTTTATTTATTTTTTTGTTTAGAGTTTCACGCAACGCTTAAACAAATCTGAACCGGACTATTTGTCAGCAGCTTCTTCTAGACGTTTTCCCGTCTGTTCGTTCAGTAGCCACTTTTATAAATAAATGTTTCTTGTGGAAGCATGCACACATGCGCTAACACACCGCCGCTCCGCTCCTTTGTCCTCTCTGGTGTCAGTTAGCGCTGCCTTTGTTCTGCGCTGACGCCCTTCGTTTCAGATGGGAAAATGACACTAACCCACAGGCCGGTCCCTCCCTTCCCGAACCGACCCAGCCTCCCACAGCAAACACACACACATGCACACGCACACACACACGCGCGCGCACTGCTCTCTATCTGACCTCTGTGGACATTGTTTCATCTGTCTTTATCTCCGTTTGACTCAAACGCATCTTTCTCCATCAGCGAATGTCTCATCCCACAGCGAGCAGCCGAGCTTCTTAACTTGTTGTTTTGTTGTTGCCCTTTAATTTGTATTTTGTGTTGCAATAAAACTTTCACGGACCCGGATGGCCCGTCGAAGGGAAATGAGGAGAGGAATAGTTGGGAGAGACTTCTTTGTTGTTTCATCCCTCTTTTATTTGAAGCCTGAGGCCATGCTGTTGTTCTGGCTTTGGGTCAGACTGAACACAAAACTCTGCCTTTGTGTCAGACTGGCAGCGCTTATAAAATACCACAACTATGAAATCTTCAGTCCAAAATATCTGCTGAGTTAAGAGCTTAATTCGACGTTCCTAGACAGTCTGGGTCAGCGGAGAAAATTAAATTAAGAAAATAAAAGAATGTTTTTATTTTCCTACTTTGTTACTTAGCTCATCGTGTCCTTCCTTCCCCTCTCCATCTTCTTCCCTTCCTTCCTTTCTTCTTTGCACCCTAACTTGTATCCTTCTTTCCTTCAGTTTGCCTTATTTCCTCCCTTGCGTCCTCCCTTCATTTCTCTTTTTCCTTCACCTTTTCTTTCCTTCCTTCCATCCCATCTGGTATAATACATCTCCGGCATCAAATTCTTGTTTTAATTTGGTATTTTTAATGTTTTTATAAACATAAACAACTCGAGAATTTTGAGAAGCTGAATATGGAAAAGTGTGTTAATTCTGTAGAAAATAAAAATTTGCTAAAAATTATTTTTACAGATTTTAATGAAAAATGTAGTAAATATTGCATTTTTTTCTATAGCTATTTCTCTTCCTCCAACACTCCCTGAATTCTCATGATGCGTTACATGTTTTACAGTCTGGGGTTGATATTTAAATATCAGGCGGTAACCCGTTCATCCGCATTCTTCTCTGTGTTGTCTTTGGAAATGCTCTGACACAATCCAGGTCGTAATGGCTGGTCGCTTTCTGTGTTCAGAGAGGCAGACCCAGCAGAAACCTGGAGCAGAACAATAGTTCACGGTAGGTGGATGGATTTAGAGATTACGCTGCTGTAATGAAGCTCAGGGCTTCTCTGCTGACGCTCGGAGTTCCCACAGGGATTTCAAACACAGCAGGAAGTGGAGGTCAGAAATGTGCTTTTCTACCTGAACGACTTCCCTCCAGGAATAAATACACACAAATATCAGAGAAAGGAAGGTGCTACGTTACTCTGCTCTCAGGTGAGGTAGAGCTAATAAAAGATTAGGGAAAGCACATAATGGCTCCTGGCGGTGCTGGATCAGCTGGAAAATAAATGCAGGTAAAAGGAAGTCATGGTTCTGCACAGGCCCGTAACGATAACACATTTTTCTGGACGATAAATTGTTCCAGAACTTATCGCGATAAACGATTATATTGTTGTTTTGAGACCATTTTCAAGGAATATAATGGTAATGGCAAAAAATAATGATGCAAGGGCACATGCTAAAAGCTTTAAATTCTAATGAAAACTTTAACTCCTAGTGAACATTTAACACTGGAACGGGAAGACACTTTAAATATCCAAAATAAATTAACAAAAAAACAAATAGAATGAATTCTGAAGTCTTTGTAAACAAAATCGTCCTTCAAAAAAGGGCAAGTTGAGACCACAGAACCAAACTGGAGACTTTTATCATCTAGTTTTTGGTAGAAAGAGAGAAAAAAGAGAGATAAACAATAAATCGTACCAATGGAAATTATTGAGTTTGTTTTAATTTATCATGCGATTAATTGATTTATTGATTATTGTGACAGGCCGAGCTCAGCGTGATGGATTTATAGCTCTTTGCTCACCGACAGAAGGCAACGACGTCCACATGAGCATCTCAATCATTTTAATATTGACTAAAATTGAATATGTATCAGTAACTAAATTTACACAGATGGCGTCATGAGGGAGGAACCTTGTGTGCAAGAATAGAAACATATCTGTAGAAATCAGCCGGGAAGTAAAGCTTTAAAGTGCCTGAAGGACTACGAAGGTCAGAGTTACACATCTTTACCAAAGACAGATGCTGTAATTTGGACCAAGTTCCTGAAAACGTCAGTAGTTTTTGATATGCAGATCCGTTACACGTCTTTTTTTGAGTAATCTCTTTTGTTAAAGTTGTCGTTTTCTGCCAGTTTTACACAACAGTGAGAAATTCCTCTCTCTTTTTTTTGGTTTTCGAAACTATTTACAACATTTACATAAACTCAGGAATTCACTCGGTGAAGGAGGCCGAGGCTGTATCAAACAACCTGCTTTGCATTGTTACTTCTCCCTCTTCTCTCCTATTTTTATCTGGTTTTATTCACCTTCAGTTCAGAAACCGTTTTTGTTTTGGACTTTTATAGACCACAGAGACGGAGACGGGACGAGGACAAGAACTCTGAATCCGATAACATCAGAGACGATTGCTGCGTTTCTTTCTTAATGATAAAACAAACTGTGAGCGATCCTACAAAAACCAGTGAAAGTTAAACATCAGAAGTAGTTTTTACACTTTATTTGTTGAGCATCTTTAACTTCATAGCCCCAAAAATAACAATTTCAGCGTTTTAAAGAAAGCAGGGATTTTTAATCAAACCAACTCTGTGGAGATCTTTAGTTTCTTTTCTTCTGACAGTGATAACAGTGAAGCCAAAGGAAGATAGAAAGAAGCACAAAGAGGCTTTTATTTCAACAGGAACCAACGCAGCTCTGCCACAAAATGTTTCCAATCCACTCGAACAACGCCCGCCTGTCACATGTTCCACTGAGAGCGCAGCGGATGTCAGGGTGGATTAATAAAAGGCTTATAAAGCACACTGATCAGGCTGAACTTTAAATTTATCTTTACTGAGCCACCAGGAAGTATTCACACTCCTTCACTAGTTTGTCCCGCATCTTGTTACATCCCTCAGTTATCCTAAAATCAGTCTTATTGCAGCTTTCTTTAACATAACCGACATATGATTATTCACACTTTTTGCCAAAACATCTAACGCTATTTTAAGAGCCTAATTCAAAATGTCTTGGTTTTAGTTCTACAGTTAAGTTTTATCTTTTCAGAACGACTACATGCAAAGTCCTGTGTCATTTTACGATCATAGATTGTTTATAAAAGCTGAACTTTGACTCAGAAAACCGAGCAGTTCAAAATGTAGATTTCAGCTGCAGTTGGTGTAATGTCCAACAGGGGGCGCGGAATCCCCACTGGAGATTATTTTTGTCGCGCTTATGGTCTCAGTAATTACTTAAAAGGCCTTTAAAATACAATATAATTATATCACATATGATTATCTTCAGGAGAAGAGGAGGAAAAAGCCGGTCATGCTTTGAACCAGATCTGTGTTGTGATTAATAACCGCTTAGTTTCTGTTTTGCCCTGCTGCTCAGTTTCAGTGGAGGTCACAATCCCAAACAGGAACTCCCAAACCCACATCCACGTCATCCAGATGAATGTTTTGAGTGAGATCAGCAGTTTCCGATCATATTTGAGGAAGAAACGTCAGATACTTTATAGTGTTGTTATCAAACAAAGGTAAATAAAAACCCAGCTAATGTTCTTAAAACTACAAAATCGTATTTTGTTCACTGTCTCCTTTCAATGTGTGTTATTAGCGGAACATTAAGTGTTACAAACATTAAATGTAGGGATTTAAGGTGACAGATCAACACAAAGTAATGCTTGATTGGAAGGAAAATCAGACATGATTTATAAATATTATTACAAAATTAAGAGCATCAGTTTTTCAATCAAGCCACATATTTTCAATTGGACTTTGACTAGGCCATTATAAGACATGAATTCTAAAAGGATTTCCTTGTAGTTCTGTCCCCACGTTTCCTCCACCTGTGTGCTGAAATCCCCAACATGAGATGAAATGTGACTTTTTATAGTTTTCTTTCAACAGCATGTTGCAGTTGGGGAGCAGGAACAAACTATACTGGAATAATTTTCCAAGCCATGTTTAATTTGGATACTTCCTTTAGTTAGCCGACTGTTGGACTGACCAAGTCTTTGTCCGTACGGTCGTCACTACTGAACAGACCATGTGACAAATAATTAAACACTGAATATGCGTTTAAAGAGAATGTGCTGCAAACAAATCATCTGTAAAAATTCTCTAAGAAAACAGTACAGTTAAACTTTTTTAAGTTTTAGATGAACTGATTTTGTTTTGCAGGCGGCGGTGTTGGATAACCTCCTGACTTCCATGAAGTTTGTCCTCCATGGAATGGGCGTCCTCCGGATTAACCTGGCTAACAGCAGGAACAAGGTAGCCTCCTTCTCATTCCCCTGCCTTGTCTGGTTTTGTAGTTTTGGTTCCAATTTAAAGGGGACCTACTATGCAAAATGCACTTTTTGCACGTTTTTGTTCTCCCATTTGGGTCTCAGCTGCATCTAAAAAAAACGACTTACATAAAACACCCAGACATTTTGTGGTAATAAATTAATGTTGTCTGGTGTCTGGATTCTTCAAAAACCTCCAGATTGTTGAGTCGCAATCAATGGCCACTGCGCCGTTACCTAGCAAACTAAGCTGAGCTCCAGCACATTTGGTCAGCTGGAAAAGACAAGTGTACCAACTAGGGCTGAAACGATTCCTCGAATGATTCGAGTACCTCGATTACTAAAATTCCTCGAGGAAAATTTACCTGCCTCGAAGCTTCGTTAATTTATGTTTTATTAGTTAGCGCACCGTGTTCCGGCCGGGACTTCATTTGCGTTGCGCGGAGCTCTCACTTCCGCCTCTGAGTTGTTGACAAAAGCTAAGTCTCAGCGGCATAAAGTCCAATCTTCAAGATTGGCCCGTGGGGATTTTATTGATTGATGATAATGCCCGACTTTTTATCGTTTTGGGGGAACCAATAAGCATCCTTAAAATGACTGGGGGAATGCCTGGAGTACGGCAACATTTCTCCTCCGGGGCTGCTGGTTGAAAGCGAACGGCGGGAAGAGCGCTGAGGTGAGCGGATAGCCTGAACAGGGCGGGCGGCTGAGTAGCTGATGCTTACCGTGTAAATGTAGCTTTACCGACGAACCGCACAATAAATTTCATATCCCGGTCTGAAGAAACGGGTGGCGGAGCGCATCGTACATGGCTGGTAGATGAGTTTCTGAGTGTGACCGGTGAAGGTGTCGTAAATATCCCGTATTGCTTCCCCCCGTGTTCGTCCCCCGGTCTAACGGTTCGTCAGTCCGCTGGTCTATTTCCTCCCCTCCACCCCATCTTACGTTCGTTCATTCGCCTTCTCCTCCCATTCCAGGCGGCATTTCCGGTATTTTCAAACCCAAAGCGTGACAGGTTAGGTGGCAAGGTGAGTTTAATTAATCTATTATACTCACTGAAGATGAATACATAAACTAAAAGCTGGATTGTAGACATTTTTTATAAGCATATTTGTGAGCCTGCCTCTTTGTTATTAAATTCAATAGAATTTCAGATTTTTCTATAACTTTTCTTCAGGTTAACTTAGAAAGTGAGCTATTATTGTTACAGGTTAGTTTTTTAAACTACAAAAAAGCAACTGTTATGGATGCTCAAATATGAAAAATTGGACTGACATTGATATCTGATAGTAACACCGGTATTATGCCAGATTTACCAATATTTCATTTTATAATTTTTTTTTATCCGATTACTCGATTAATCGTAAGAATAATCGATAGATTACTCGATTACTAAAATATTCGTTTAAAACAGCCCTAGTACCAACAGTGACTTACCATCTAGAAACCACTTGCTGCATTCTTGTTAGTTGTACAGGAGGCTCCTCTTCTGCTTTTCAAAGTTGTACGGTTGAATAGTTGCTCATCTGTTTGCAGCCATTTTCACATGTGATTGGAGGGCGTGGCTGGCAGCAGCTTATTTGGATTTAAAGTGGCAGGACGCCCTAAAACCAGCTCATTCTGAAAGGAGCTCAAAATAGGTAGAACTGAGCAGAATAAAATTTAATTATCAAAGAATGATTCTGTGTGGAAAAAGAAATGCAACAAACATGGTTTGAATAGCCTAGTTTTGAGTCGTGCCTGCACTGTACAGAGTCAGCCACCAGAGGGCGGCATTTCGACACTCAATCAGCCCAGAAAACAGCTGAAACCGTGGAGGCGGGTGGGTGGTGAGAGTGCGAGGTTTGATTTGATTTCAACTTTGCTACTTGAGTTGTCGAAGCTCCTCCTGTCACCACCCACCCCGCACATCCTGCTGGGAGATGATGGCCAGCGTAATTCCTCTAATAAATGTCGCAGAGGGCGTGTCTGCGTCTCTGTCATTCATTTCAGCATCTTTAGTGATTACCGAGTCTAAAAAGTGGAGGCAGACTCATAAACTCCACAGTGTTTTACCTCTTCAATAATCCACCTGGTCTCCGTGTCTCCTTGTCTCGCTGACTCCGCAGGTCCACGCCCATTCGGTCCTGTCGTGTGGGCGGTGTTTCGACGAGGAGCAGGTGCTGCTCCCCTTCCTGAGCCACGCCCTGTCCTGCCTGTGGGCCGACCAGGGCGTGAGGGCTGCGGCCGCCCGCGGCTACGAGTACGAGCTGAACGACTCGGCGCTGTAGTGAGTAATTTTCTCACGCTGAGCGGAGGAGAAGCGGGGGTCTAATTAGCGGAGCAGAGGAGCTGATGCTGGCTGTCACTTGAAGTCAGCATCTGGAGAGCCCGGCTCTCGGTTTTTAAATGCATGGGAGTGAAGCGACTTTAATTGATGCCACTTAATTTAAGTGGGATCAAATACCGCAGAAGTGTTTTGGATTTTAGAGATCTTTTTAACACAAAACAAAACAAACAAACAAAAAAAGAAAACTGTCTTGTGTTTTAGTGAGATAAAGCATAAGTGGGTAAAAGAAAGGGAAATGATACATAGTTCCTTTTTTTTTACAATAAATATCTGAAAAAATGTGCCATATGTGTAGGGCTAAAACGATTAATATGATTAACGTGATTAATTGAAAAATCGTCAACTAATTTAGTAGTTGATTAACGATAACTGGAGTATACAAACTAAAAAAATGCAATTTGCTGAAAGAACAACACACTCAGAGCAGTAATTCAACCAAAATTGCACAAAAAGCACATATTTTTCAATTCACATAACAAAAACACCTTCGGTTTGCAGCCTTTTTAAAGGTTTTGCGCCATTCCGTGCTGATATTGCATGAAAAGCAATGCAAATACAGCTAAAACTTTTTACTTTTTCAAAAAGAAACTGATTTTTCTGTCATTTTTGGCCAAAGTGACAGAGTCAGAGAAGAGCTCCTGCATGTTGCAGATCTCTGTACCAGCCAGGATTAGACCAACAATAGTTGTGAAGTGGACACTAAGTGATGCATCTTTTTCTACGTTATTTACTGAAGTGAGCAGCCATAGAATCTGTATGTGTTGATATAAACAGGAATAGGTAATAGGTGAAAGCGAAATATAATTGTAGAGGAAACGGTGTGTGTGTTGATGTGTGTGTGTGTTTGTGATTCGGTGGCAGCTAAGTGCTGAGGAGCACCAGGAGGCCGTCTGTTCTCATCCTCTGCCCCAGTTAGAGGCCTCGCTTCTGGGGTGATCCACACCGACAGGCCCTTTGGCTCCCACTGAGAACCACCATCCATCACCTTACCCACACACGCACGCGCGCGCACACACACACACACACACGCACACACACGCACACACACACACACACACACACACACACACACACATACACGCGCGTGCACACACACACTGTGTGTTGCATGTGAGGATCCTTGCTGACACGTCCGTCTCTGGACTCTGGTCTGAAACTTGGTGTGTGTTTGTAGGTAAATCCTCTGGAGTCTTGGAAAACCTTGGAAAGCATAGATTTTGATTTCAAGATTTCCCAAATCTGGAAAAGTGAGAAGGATAATGGAGGACATTTCATGAATCATTAGGCAGAATAATATTTAAACAGGACGAATTATTAGGGCCAACAGTAAATATACAAGGTTTCCCCCAGAAAACTTGCTAAGCCCAGTGGTTGGGCACTGGGGCAGTCATTCACCAGCGGCCCGCCGTGTTTTTGAGTTAAAAAGTGTTTAAAGTTGACAGGAAATTTTAAAATATCACTTGATAATTATGTGTTATAAATTTGGAAGATTAATATCTGAACACCAGCTAGAAAGTCTTTAAAATAAATAAGCAATGCTGAGCCTAAACATCTTTCACAAACTAAGCATCTTTAACAAACTAAGCATCTTTAACAAACTAAGCATCTTTAATAAACTAAACATCTCTCTGACACCCGAAGTGATTCTCAGATCAACAGAAGTAGCAAACAAACTTGAGTGTCTTTTCTTTTTTCCCTTTTAAAGCAGCAGGACGTCTGTCTTTGCCCAAGAAACTGATTCAGGATGACTAGCTGAGAATGTCACAGTCCGTTCACATAGGTGGAGATGCCTCTGTGTGTGTGTGTGTGTGTGTGTGTGTGTGTGTGTAAAAAGACCAGATCTTACCGAGTGTGTGTGCACGCTCATGATACACTCGATCACGCCGGCTGTGTTGTTAGCAGCAGCTAATCAGTGTTTGGAAGCTTAGCCTGAGTGTGTTTATTATGATAAACGACTCTGAATATTCATCGTGATGAGCCCGCCGGGGGGGTTCCCGCCTTATCATCCACACCCAACCCACTAACTGGCAGCCGACACGACCAGGACAAACACAATGCGCCGATGACTGATTCCTCGTTTGATCTCCAGTTTGACTGCAAGTTGTTTTCCTCGTCGCCCTCCGTTCTTTTTAACCTGTTTTCCTCTTCTTCTTCTTCTCTCTCTGCTCAGTTTCTTTGAGAACATGAGCCGCCTCATGTCTGCAGACTACGTGCCCACAGAGACGGACGTCCTCCGAGTGCGGCTGAGGACGACGGGCGTGATAGAGACCCAGTTTAAAGTCAACCACTTGACTTTCAGGTAGAGGGCCCCGTCTGCTCCACCTTTCTCCACTTCTCTCCGCCTGCAGCTCCCTCTTATCTCAGTCCACAGCCTGGAGATTAGCCTGAGACGTGAGGCTGAGATTCAATACGTCAATACGTCAAATGAATAGCAGTCGTCGGTTTCGAGGGAAGCGGCGGCTCGCTCTTATCGGGGCGGCAGCTCAGATCTTGTTCATCGGTGATCGATCAGCTGCTCTTACATCGCCACACTTCATCACAAACTAACCCCAACGTTCTGATCGACCCGAGCTTTCTGTTCAAATTAGGACTGCAATGATTAATTGAATGAATCCTGATGAATGGATTATTCAGATAATCGTCAACTAATTTAAGAATAAAAAAAACAACAAAAAAAACTATTGTTTTGCCAGACGATAAATTGTCCCAGAACTTATTGAGATAAACAATATTATTGTAATTTTGAGACAATTTTCACATTATATAATAGTAATAATGGAAGGACACATTCTTAAAGATCAGAAAACTTTATTCTGATGAACATTTAAACATTGGAAGTGGAAGACATTTTAAATATCCAAAATAAATAAATAAATAAAACAACAGAAACGACAAATAAAATAAATTCTGCAGTCTCTGTAGGCAAAATTGCCTTTTAAAAAAAGGGATAGTTGAGACGAAAGCACCAGACTGAAGACCAGTTTTGGTAGAAAGAGAGAAAAAAGAAAAACGACAAATCAAGAAAATGAAAATGATTGAGTTTGTTTTAGTTTAGCATGCAATTAATTGATTAATTTTTTTATTTTGACAGGCCTAGTTGTAACTAATTCTTTAGTTAAACTTGTATTTTATGTTTGATGACATAAAATGAGATTTCAGTCCCAACAGAGGGATTATCACAGAGCGTCTGCGTCTCCAGTGTCCTGATCTTTACTCTCTCTTTAAAATATCACGCTCATATATTTTCAGGGCTTTTTGGGATTTTTCTGTCAACTTTCCCAGATTATTTCTAAGAACTCTCCACACCATAGTCTGCAATGGTCGGGTACAGAGACTGGACTGAAGGAAAGAGGGAAAAATGCCAAAAAACAAAAGCTTTAAAAGCATTAAGACGGTGTGAAAATGTGTGGTCTGAATTTGTAGTTTCTGAGTTCAGAGCCAGAAAAGTCAAATGAAACGTCAACCAAATCCAGGAAAACTAACTTGGAAAGATGAAGCTCATGCCTCACAATCACAAATTTTAATGTGTTTTATTGACATTTGCTGTGACATACGAAAAGAAAGTGCACCATAATTGTGAAGGGTAGTGGTCTTTTTTTTTACAAATGCCTTTGCATTTGTATGCATGCAGAAAGCAAACTTAAAAAAAAAAAATCAAATCAAATCAAGTGCAGCCCAGACTCCTCTAGTTTTCTGAATGTGCTTCTCATCACATTCAGAAAAATCTGATTACTTCTCCCCTGTTTCTGAGTTTCCCTGTCCTCCAGAACAAACCTGTCTTTCATCCTGATCTGACGTTACACTCGGCGCGAAGCGGTGACAGTAAAAATCATTACCTCTGCTTTTCAGACGGCCTCTGCTTTGCATATAAACGCAGTAGAGAGCCGATCTGTCAGCCGGGCGACTCCACCCTGGGCCGCTCGTGTGACACCTAAACGCTTATTGTACATCTGTGGCTGACTTGTGGGGCGTCTTGAGTTGACAGAAAAATTTCACGCCCCGGAAAAAGTTTTGGCAACACTGAAACACCTTAAATGCAAATGGATCTGTCGTCTGGTGCAGAGAGACGCCGATTTTCCCTGGCAGTCTTACTGACTGCGTCACTGATGTATTTACTTTATTCAGGATGTTTTCCTGTTGAACGCCGTCGGTGCAACGGTGTCAGGTCGGAGCCAGAGGAAGTCTCAGGTGGATCCTCTCCCACTTCCTCTTTTCTTATCTGCTTGAGAAGATAAATAATTGGGTCTAGATGTTTGACATGCAGCAGCTCGAGTGTTTGTGTCGGGCTCTTTGTGCTTATCTGCGCGCTGGTTGATGTGCGCGCATTGAAGAAGATGAAGCCCTCGGGTTTGATGAGTAGCTTTACATAAATTAATGTAATTATATCAAACTGAGCCCCTAAATGGGTTTTAAAGGGATTTGGAGGGCTGGTTTGTGTTCGTCGGGGATGGAGGGAGGTTTTATTGCTCTTTGAGATTCTGAGCCGAAATGTTTTTTGCTCTCAAGGTATCCGCAGCGGTTTAATGGAAACACTTTCCCTGCCCTGGTTTCATATTGTGAGAATTAGGGCTGTGTTCACGCCAAGCGTCCGGCGCCTGGGTCCGTCTTATTGCTTCGTATGCTGAAGGTTTCTCATCGGCGTGAACATCTGCGCCCAGCACTCCTTCTCCTGCAGCTTTAAGAGCAATCTCAGCGCTTACTGAGATTGCTGTCTGAGCTCTAGATGATTTCTTCTCTTGTTGTTGCATGCAAGGTGGTCTTCGATTGATCTGTTGACCCGGCGTCCTGCTCGTACCAGTGTTTATGAAAGTTATTTCTGTCTAAATCTCATTTGAATTATAATTTCAGAAGCTGAAAAGCTCATTTGGAGGCGATTCGGACGCCTTGTTGAGCATTTTCCAATTCAGATGAAATACTAAATTTTTTCTGTTTTAGAAACTCCAACAAATCATGAATACAATTTAACAACCTGAGTAAAATAAAAGCATCCCAAAGTCCAGATTTTCACAATTTGCATAGAAACTATATAAAAAAGGGAAGAAATGCATTCTTAATACCGAATGTTGCAAAAAACAACAAAAAGTTGTGATGACTAAATCATATGATAACAGAGTTTGTGTCAGCAGATATTGATGAATGTAAATTAAAGTATTGATATTTTTCTGAGAGACTGAGGATGCTGACTGATGGTGCAGCTTGATTGGTAAATCGTTTTAGCTTCTGATGAGGCTGTCTGCATTCACAAGTCAGATGTTTATTTTATTTTGTGGTAGTCTGCTTCTTCTTCTGTCATTCGACGTCTTTGGAAATGAAGAAGTTTCATGTGTTATTTTTGTTTCTAGACATTTCTTTGTATATATCTTTCTTTCTCTCCTTCTTCCTCCCTTTCTTTTTTTCATACATGTCAGAACTCGCCAGTTCTTGCATGTAAGCGATTTGATTGGCTGCAGACCGCCTTCGCTGATCGGCCCACGGAATCCAACACAAGACAAATCAATATCGTACCATGATCGGACCTTGCGGTCCAGACATGTTGTTTTCAGTTCTGGTCTAATTGCGGTTCAGAAAGCGTTAACTGGACGGGGGAAACTCTCAGTGAACAAATATATAGAGAGATTTCAGAGGAACTGGCAGCCTAGCACAAAATGACATCACTGGCGTGTCGAGCTCGTTCACGCCCGTATTTACGCTCCGCAGAGCGAGCAGCACAGCGCCGGTTGAGACACACAAAACTCAGAACCGGACCCGACCTAAACCAGCTGGAGTCAGACTTGGGAACAGAGAAGGAGCTTTAGATGCACATGGTTTTATTTAGGGTTGTCAGAGTGAAGGGGACTGAATACAAACACATGCCACACTTTTCAGAGTTTTATTCTGAAAAATTTTGAACCCTTAGACCAGGGGTGCCCAAAGTCGGTCCGGCATCCTGCATGTTTTAGTTCTCTCCTTGGTTTAACACACCTGGTTCAAATGATGGCTCATTAGAGGCCTAAGAACAACATTGACATACTGAACAGGTTGTTGCTACAACCAGGGAGGAAACTAAAACGTGCAGGATGCCGGCCCTCCAGGACCGACTTTGGGCACCCCTGCATTAGACCTTTGATCTGTGTCATGGAAACGTAAAGCTTTGTGTTGTGAAGCATTTAGACCATATTTAACCCATTAGCTGCTGATGTGTGTGTGTGTGTGTGTGTGTGTGCAGACAAGTACAGTATAACTCAATGGGATCACATCAACATAAAAGACTGTTTTTATTTAGACTTACGTGACTTGAATGATTTGTCACCATTTTATGTTTTACGGTGATCCTACATTAGTCATCAAAGTTTAATCTGCCATTAATCATGCTGCTGCATAACAAAAACAGACGGCCTGTTTCCAGCCACGTCGCTTCACTGCAGCATCATATTATGCAGATATATACATTTGCTTAACCCTCCAGGACTTCTGGACTTCTCTATTTATATGTACTTAGTTTGTGAATGAATTAAATGAATTAAAATTTGGTGAGATTTTTTGTTCTCTTTCTTTATATTTTTTTATATGGTTTGTAAACTTTGCCTTTTAAACTCAGAACTATCTGTGTCTTTTAGGGACTTTTTTTGATACTTTTTCATAATGTTTCAATAAGTTGGCACAAAAAAAGGGAATTAAAGTTGCTGCCATTTTTCGACTCTTTCAGGTTCAAAAAATAGAATCCACTATTAAACAATCATTTTTAATTTGTGAGTATTTATGGACGGGGACGACTGAAGTTAAAGAAAGTATTCTTAAAAAAATAGATGCAAATAAATGCACGATGTTTCTATGACAATCTTTAAAATGTTTAATGTGTAAAGGAGAAATTCATTTCTATTGGATAAGAATAAGATAGGGAGACTTTTTTCAACAAAGCTGTCATCTAAAAGGTTAAAGTTGAGAAAATGTATAAATATTAGTTATATATGGTCAGAACTAAAAATAAAAGTCAAAACAAATTGGAAGCAATGAATTAATTCATAATATTTTAGCTTTATTTAAAGAGCATTTTGTTTCTAAGGTACACAGATTGAGCAACTTATTTAAGAACTTTGCATAAATATATATATATAGAAGCCGATGAACTAAAAGGTGTTTATAAAAATATTTTAAATAAACAACACACATGAGCTGCAGATTATTTGTAATTTTGATAATGTGACAAAACTTGATCACTTTACTGAAGTTTCTAAATACTTTGATAACAGATAAGGAAAAATTACATCCTTTCAGAAAGTTTCTGATCTCAAATTGTTGAGGTCTGGATGGACAAAACGATGGATGGATGGATGGACGGATTCACTTTTTCAGTAATTATTCAAATCTGTAAAACACTGATGTTAAATTACAGACTCTCCCAGGCCTCATAAATGCCTCTTTACGTTTTTTTTTTTTTGCCATATTTGAACATCCTCTTACCCAAAACCTGGGGTCCTACATCGAAAATGCAACAGATTAATTTCTACTCATGTACGAGTACGAGGAGACCGTTTATGAATTTGACACAAATTTCATCCCTCGCTCATCACTTCAGGTGAGAGCTGAACTGGAGACGCCACTGGTGACATCACCGAGGTTTTACCTGCTGTTTGAAAATGATCTCTAACTCTATAGTCTGCTGTTGGATTTAATCATCTCAACTGAAGGCAGACGTCAGACTAGAAACGACTTCTTGTTTCTGGTTTGTTTTGAATAATATTGAGAAAAATACCTCAGATTTAAAAGGAGTGTTGTTAAAGGGGAGGTGAACGAGTCTTTGATGACACATCAGCGTTTTGCCTGTCTTCCATCTCAGTGGAAAATTTCCATTATAATCTGACATTTATGCTGCGCTCCCTTTCATGTGCGCTTCCCTTGTTGGGTTTCCACATGTTCATTTCCCCTCTCAATAAAGCGCGGCGTTACCTCCGCAGACACTCGAAGAGGAAGGTGGGCGATGACACATCTGGCCCTGGAAATGGGCGAAGAGGGACGGACGCGTCGTTCCTCCCCCCCACCCCCCTTTCCGTTTGCGTGCTTGCATTCCTGCCGTCTTTTTGTTTCATCCTTCTGGAGAACGTTGACCTTTTTCGCTCTTCGTGCTGCCACGTTGTGAAAATCGAAGAGGGCGGTAAGGGCGGCAGACGTGTGTGGCACGCCGCTCTACGTGTGGGCTTCATGTGTGAAATGTGATGCTTTGGAAAATTTCAGACTCACATCTCAAACCAAAACAATGTATTGTTGATCAGGATTCAATTTCTGCTGCCAGCTGCAGCCTGAAAAGGAGTCTGAGTAACAATGAAATGTTATTTCATAAAACCGAAACAAGGCCTTCTTTGAAGACTTTCTCCAATTAACAATCAACGCGATGTGCCTCAGACAAAGGCAGGTGAAACCATGTGGACCTCGTTAGATGTTTGCTTTTTTTCTTCCCAAATATGTTACCATCTTCTCATCTGCAGGAGAATGTTTTAGCCTCCATGTCAGCTGATTGAACAATACAGGAGAAAGAAAAAAATAAACTAAAATATGGCAAACTATATCAGTTCCTTTGTTTCCAAAGAGCCCAATAAAATGAACTGTTCATGCCAAAAATATGTTTTTATAGTCCTTACTTTAGTGTGTAGCTAATGTTTGATTTGGGACTGGATGTTACTTTTAATCTTCATGTGTTTTACTTAAAAATGCACCATATTCTGTTATTTCAGTTCGGTTAAAGGGCCGCGCTTTCACTCTGTTGTCTTAAATGTATCAGATTGATCAAAAAACAAAAATAGAAAAGATCCGTAATGGGGAAAATACTTTTTCACTCTACATTAAAGGTCTACAGCTTCTTTTTTCCCATGTTATGTTCCTGAGATACAATTAACCTAAAATAAATACTTTAGGGGTGTTTTGATACAACTTTTTCACTTCCGATGCAATACAGATATCGCAGTTTTGACTATTGACTGATGCCAATATCGATCCAATATGATATTACCACAAATATACATACTTTTACTACTTATTTTGTAGTGTGGAATGATTGAAAAGGCTTGATCAAGTGATATTACTCAAAGATCAATAGTCAACAATGACAGGTATGAGAACAACTGACCCATTTATTAACCAGTAAGTCTGTGTAAATGCCCTGAAGAAGGGGGATAATTTAATAAAAGAGCCGCACACGGTGCTTCTGCTCCAGCGTATATTATTATCTCAGTTAGCTTACAAACATACACGATATCAACGTTGAAACAGCAGTATGTTAGCAACGGCGCTAACGATGGAGCTAACAATGGAGCTAACAACGGAATTTGTTAACATGCGGATCGTCAAAAAAAAAAAAAACAACAACTCACAATCTTTCTGACAGTTAAACTAATTTCCAGCCTATATGTGTGTTTATATATACTCATACATGAAGAAGGGCATAATTTAATAAAAGAGCAGGACACGGTGCTTCTGCTCCAGCGTATATTATCTCAGTTAGCTTACAAACATACACGATATCGACGTTGAAACAGCAGTATGTTAGCAACGGCGCTAACAATGGAGCTAACAGAGCTAACAACGGACATGCGGAGCGTAAAAAAAGACCTCAATCTTTCTGACAGTTAATAAACTCATTTCCAGCCTACAGGTGTATTTATATATATACACTCATACCTGAAGAAGGGAGATATTTTAATAAAAGAGCCGGACACGGTGCTTCTGCTCCAGCGTATATTATTATTATCTAAGGAGGAAGTTCCGGTGCTCTTCAACATAGCTAGCGCAAGCGCTAGACTCCCCCTGCTGGTTGCATCTAACCATTACATCAGCTAGACATTAACATCTTCAGTCCATAATTCTGGTAAAGCATTACAACCTCCTAACATCAAAAGAATAAATGTATCTCTGAAATAACCAACTTTCAAATGTATCTCTGAAATAACCAAATTTCAATCCATCACATCTGCATGTGGGACCCAAGTGCTGCTGGAGCGCACTGCAGAGTGTAGACAGATATTAGTTGGACGCTGATCTAATCCGATACTCGTTTTTTGGCTGATATGGGACTGATTTCCGATATCAATATTGGATTGGGACAAACCTAATATAGATTTCTAAATGATTGTGCGTACAGCTGCTTACAGAAACGAAAAGCTGCTCATCAGTCACCTCCGCATGTTGCATCTGCTCTGTCTGTTTCAGGATGTACGATGTTGGAGGTCAGAGAACCGAACGCAGGAAGTGGATCAGCTGCTTCGAGGACGTCCGAGCGGTCCTGTTTGTCGTGGCTCTTAGCGGCTACGACATGACTCTGGTGGAAGACCCCACAGTGGTACGAGGTTTCACACATCACTCAACTCAGACGACAACGCCACACAATCAGCAAAACAAAAAAAACTAATCCATGTTTTGACTCATTTTGTTTAAATTCTGTTGGAACTTTAGAGTGTCTGACTAAACAAACATTTTGATTTGTGTGTTTTCTTCAGAGTATTAAAGTGGCTTGAATCTAATTTTATTTTATTTGAAGCGCTGTTTGATGTGTTTTGTCTTCTCCCTGCAGAACCGCCTCCAGGAGAGCATGAAACTTTTCTCCTCCATCTGCAACAACGTCTTCTTCCGCAGCACCTCCATGGTAAGCCGTTCATCACTTCCTCCGCCTCAGCAGAACCAAACCTGAGCTGTGGTGGAGAACGACAGAAAAGGTTTTAATCTGTTTTTAACAGACGCTGCTGGTGGAGTCTGGAGGTCCATAACAAAAGAGATATTGCTCAATATTTATTCACCATAGTCATGCTTTTTCATTAGCATCTTTGTGTTTCTGGATGGGAAAGAGAAATCATTTTAAACCGACAGTATCATGTCTGTTTTACTTTGCGAACTCCTTCAGTCATACTGTAGCTGTGGGAAAAGGACAATATACTCAATTTTAATTCTAAAATGATTGAAATCCAGCCTCAAGTTTACAAAGACAAACACCTGAATCTGCCTTCCCAGGATGAGCAGCAGGTAGACACTGCTGTGAAGGTCCTTGATTCATAAAAGTCCTGCTTCGGATGTGTGTGTGTCAAGTAAACCTGTCGCAATAATCAATTATTAATTGCATGATCGTTTTAGATTTGTAAAATATCTTCCACTATTGTTGAGTGTTCTGTAATAAAATAAAGTTTGTTGGTCTTTGAGAAGCTGAACATGTGTAATTAAGGCTCAGAACAACAATATTATCGTTTATCGCAATAATTTATGAGACAATTTATCGTCCAGGAAAATTTATTATTGCTGTATAATCTGTTATTGCTAATGTTAAAACAATTTGAAAAATTTGAAATGACATAAGAAATGACCTAATGAAGCAACTGTTTGCTGGAAATGTTATAAGACACCTTCCAAACAAATTCAAGTCCATCAGTCTACACTGAGTTAAATTACTCACAAGTACAAGAATATTCAAGGTTGTTGCAAATCCTAGCAGATTCACCAAACAATTAGATCAGATTAGATCAGATTAGATCTGAGGCTTCGATACACAGGCTGGCACAGCTGTACTTTACCTTTAAATCCTGTCATGCTGCTGCCAAGTCAATAAAAATTCAGACTTTGTTTCCTCCTTCATGCCTGATGCTGAAACTGATGGTAGAGATGCAGAAACATTCCTGGATATTCAGGGAAATCCTGCAGTTTGTGAATGTACATCTCAGTACAGATGTGAATAACATGGCAGTGTCACTGTGATGAGATGGCAAAGAAAACCTTAGAGAAAACATTTTAAAATGAGCTTTATCAAATTTGACACAATTTAGGGATTTTTTTAAACTTTCCTGACCAGCTGAGAAAGGGGATTTAGTTTGGTTTTATTAGAGTTTATGACAGTCATAGGTTTGGATCGTGGGTGAGAGCTGGAGTACCAGGAGGAAATCCGCCAAGGATGGAAGTTGTCAATTAATAAATTAATCTTATTAACTAACAATTAATCAATAAGCGGCCGTTCTCCGTTATGCAGCTCGGCTGAATGAGCGCTACTAAGGTTACTTAAGGAGTCGACTGTTTTTATTTCAAAACAGAACTACATAAAGTTCATTTTGCATCCTATAACGGACTTTGTTTGGACCATTTCTCTTTCCCGTTCTGGGATGTCTGCACCGTCTTTGTTTCTGCATCAACTGGCTCTGTTTTACGATGACCAGTGGCTCCCTCTGCTGGGTGGTGGCCAAACTACCGCGCTAAAAAGAAGGTTTAAGCGGATGTTATTAGTTAATTGATCTGAACCAGTGTTGATCTTGTAAAACATTTATTGAAAATTGTTCATTTGTTTGTATCCCTAAAATCCACACATATGTACAGGCAAAACAACAAACAAACTATGTATTTCATTTTGCTGTCAGATTCATTCACAATAGACCCAGCATTAGCAGAACTCAGAGGTCCTGAGTTTAACTCATGTCGACTCAGATCCAATCTGACGAGTCAAGACAGCATCCAGGGCCAACAGGATCCAGATGAACTAAACTTCCACAAGTTCTTCTTGAACAGACGGACAGAAAAATGCTGCTTGATAAACGCTGCTTCCTCACCACTAATTGAAAAGCTTGTTGTATTTAAGCTCGTCTTTGTCAAGGTGACATTTCCCCCCCTCTATTCCAGCTTCCTGTGTGTAATAACATTAAAACTTCACAGCAATGAGCTCACAGACTTAAGTTAAATTTAAAGCCCACTTAGTTCAACTTCTGAGAACGCTCCTGTGTTTTCCGGCAACCTTTCACCGCTAACACGGTTTTCATTAGTTCAGGTTAATCTGTGTGGAAACAAAGACATATTCAAAGTTCAAAAATAAAACTTCACTGTCCTGATTACTTTCTAATCGCATCACAGGCACGTAGTTTTGCACATTTCCTCCTGCAGAAAACACCAACTAAGTTTTTGTTTTATCTTTTTTTTAAGTCATACAAACTTATTTAAAGCTTCATTACAGCCGAATGGGCAATTAAAATGCCTGCGTGTGACGTGTTTATGTGCCGGCTTTGTGTGTGGGGCGCACATTACGGCGGCTAACAGGCTCATTAAATAAAACTGTTTAATGATACGTGTTTTTTTTTTTATGTGGCAGGATAATTTGTAACCTCCACCTCAATTAAGTCGTCACTGTGGCTGGTCAGTGATAATTACACACCTAGGTGTTGCTCCGCATCCTGTTTATTGAAAATCTGCTCTACCTTATCGCTCCTTTATTATTATCCGGGGGCTTTTTTCCGCTCTTGTTTGACTTTGTGATCAGACAAGCGGGGGAAAAGGTAGAACAAAGTCACAGTTTTAATTAGTTGGGTACAAAGCCTTAAGTACCAGGACGGTGTTTTCCTGAGACGACGGGCAGAAATGCAGATTTACGGACGTGGTCTCCGATCTGCTGGCTGGTCGCGTTCACATGATGCATGAGAGTCATGTGCCGCTATTACCTAATATCAATACAGCTATTGATTTTTGGGTGAATCTTTCTAAGTGACAGTAAATCTGCCTGCTATTCCAGATGGCATTCTGCAAATCAACGTTTTCTCAGTTCCTGTGCTTCCAGCCGACTTTCTCTGTTTGTTGTTGTTGCAGATTTTATTCATGAACAAGATAGACCTTTTCCAAGACAAGATCTTGCACACAGGACGGCATCTGCGGTTATATCTGCCACAGTTTAAAGGTAGGACGGATCCCTATGCATCCATGTGAACAGCACAATGTTTGACCAAAAATAGATGTTTCTAATGTCACTGACCTCTATGACCTCAGAGACGTGTATCATTGAAAAAGCAGCATAAAGGTTTTTCATGGAACTGTTACCAGAAAAACCTGATCAAAACTTATTAAGAATCATTTTCCTGTTGGAAAACCCAGCTGGATCAAAGTCTCAACCATCCGGCCTGCAGCGGCGATTGTCTGTCAAACCAAACATCCTATGAAAGTTCAATCAATGAGCCACTTCTGCCGCACTGGGAGGAAGTTTGGTACGCAGGCAAAATAAATCCAATGTCCAAAACTTGAAGGTTGCAAGCAAATAACCAAATCAAACTTTTCATTGTTTCCTGCTTCTTCTCCTGCTTTGGTAAGAAAACCACAGGCCCCAAACCCAGTGCATACTGGTCCTATACCAGTCCCTATACTTATAGAAAACAGACATGCAGTTCTTTCTGTCCTACTTAGAGAAACAAATTAAAAAAATGAAATAAAATCAATAATTATTAACCTACAAGTAAACTCTGAAAATAATACAAAATATAAAGTAAACTAAGAATAAACTAACAAAATTCAAATTGATAAACAAAAAAGAATAAATATCTTGAAGACGACCTTCAGACGAAAGGAAACTGGTCCGGAAGGTTAAACTTTGGTTTAAAACTTGGAGTCAGTATGTTGGTAATAGAAACAAAACTTCTTCAGCCTCAATCTAGACAACAAGCTCAACGTTGAGAGTCAAATTAGAGACTGACGTTATTAAAGAAATGCCTTTTGGGAAATTTAGTTTGTGTTGTGTTCACTCTAAATATGTATTTTGATTAAAGCTCACTCTAAGGTATCCAGAAATTAATATTCGAATGTCTGGTGTTCTCTTTATTAAATATTTATGAGAAGGAAATGCAGCCTGTACCTTCAGCAGATCTTTATTAGCTCTAAATGCACTAATTTGCTACTACAAAACAACTAACAAAATCTACATGATATATTAATGGTGTCTCAGAAATGTATAATATTAACAAATAGACATGCATGAGTGATATTTGATACTTTATTTTGCACCGATGTGTAAATATCCAGACCCTTCCTTTAACCTTGACTTTTACCCATCATCTCATTTCTCTAGAGGGTTTTGGGTAAACCTTTCGTATTCCCATCATGCAGTCTGATTAGCTCCTTATCTGAGATTTGACCAGTAACTCTCTGATTCTGTTTCTGATGAGCTCCATTACAGACATGCTCAGCCGTGCATCCGTCTGCCTTTCCTGCTCATGTTTTATGCATTAAATAAATAAATAAGAAAAAATGCTTCTTGTTCCACCTCAGTAGTTTACTCTGACATGTCGGTCCTTAAAACTCCATAAAGCGATGCATAAACCCAAAGCCGGTTTGGCAGCTTATTAAGCACAAAGACGGGGCTGACGATAAGCTCTCAGTGGCCCCACATGCTGTTATTTCTGGAGGTTTTGTATATCTGCTCGGTGTCGTGCCGCCCGTGTCTCAGCGGGCTCAACGGGAGCCGTGTCCTCTCTGCTCTCATGCAAATGTCAATAAAAATGCTAACGCGGCTCGGATTGGGGTCAGCCAGCAGAGCGACCTGAGCGCCGATACGATGATGAGTCCGAGTTCTGGCTCAGGTTCGCAGCTGCGGCGAATTAATCGTTCTTCTAAGCCGTTTCAGTTCATCCGCAGTGAAGAGACATCGGCACTGCAAAGTGAACTTTTAAAAGAACCAGTTTGAAGACAAAGATTTTCATTTGAAACTTGAAGTTCATTGTACTTCGCCACATTGACCCAACATCTTTATTTTTAAGATGTTGCTGCTGAAGGAGCAAAGTGTTTCCAAACTTTCTTCCTTCTTTGTCCAGCTGCTTCTCGTGATTCTGATTACAGCTTCTCTCTCCTCAAATAAAACTGTCTGATGAAGATGCACAGAACATGTTTGCGTGAATCAAGTCTGATTTTGTTTCCGTCCTGAGCAGCACATAGATCAATTTTGGTCAGTTTCAGCATTTACAGATGTTACATCTTTACTAAGACAAAGTTTGAATACCCTAAAGTGATTTTCATGTTTTATTGGCAAATCGCACAGCTGCTATGTAATATTAAGAAGTCTGGGAAAATATGAATTTGAGTTATTATTGTTGTTATTGTTACCTAACAGATAAAATGTGCATTTCTGTAAAGAAGGAAGCTTTTTGCATAAAGTGTTGACATTGTCCTTTAGCGTGCATTCATGCAAAAATGTAAAAAAAAAAACTTGCAAAAATGAGTCTGATGCAGACACCAAGACAAACCACTAGATGTGTTTTTCATACCGTGGATCACAAACTGATCCACGGTAAAAACGGGGGATAATTAACACACTTAAACACTGTGAAAGAGCTTTTATGAAAAACTAAAGTTCTTCATAAAAGCTCTGAAATAGCCCTTTATCATGCAGCTGACTCACATGCAGTGGTGTTTTTTTGTTGGTTCATGATTTGTGATTTTTTCTTTTAAATAGGTAAATGTTCTGTGTTTTCATGTCAACAATCTGATGGCAAAAAAATTAGTCTGGAAAAGTATTGGCATTTTTAGATGTAAAATCTGTTTGAAAATAGTAATTAGTGAAATTAGTTAACTGAACTGTAACTTGGCTCAAAGTTTGTCAAAATGCAGCTGAGAAGGAAACATTGTCGTTCTTGTTTCACACATTCTCTGATGAATTTCTAAACACTTTGAGTTTTTTCTTGCCCATTAGAAACACCTGCACCAATAAAATCCTGTAGCCAATGGAAACTTTGTTAAAGAGCATCCAACCATTAAGGCTCCAGTCAGGACTTTAATTAACCCGTCGCTTTCTCTGTGCATGGGGTCATAGTTCATTTGCGTTCCATGCAGAGATTGTCAAACCTCTCAAGCCACACGGGTTCTAGAGGACGGATTTACGGCTGAACCGGAGAGGCAAACCATGACAATGAACTGTTATTGTTGTTATTAATGAGAGAAAAGTGACCTAACTGTTGCTCAACCCTCCAGGCGCGGACTGTGACGTCGATTCGGCCGCACGCTTCATCCTCGCCACCTTCGTCTCGCTCAACAACAGCCCCAAGAAGCTCATCTACCACCACTTCACCACGGCAACCGACACCTCCAACATCCAGGTCGTCTTTCAGGTGGTTATGGAGACGATCATTAAGGAGAACCTGGAGGCTGTGTCGCTGCTGTAGCCACCGGCGGCGGCGCCTCAGTGAAGTTTCATTTAAAAAGACCGAAATGAACCAAAACAAAGTTTGTCCTCTATGAATATTTAACTTCCTACAACTACAAAACCAAGCTCTGAAGCTTTTTGCTTCCAAAACACCCGCGCTTTTCTTTTTGCATTTGTGACTGAAGCACAACAGAGAGGCGCGGTGAGGATTTACTGTTTGTCCGCTTCCTTCCTCCTCGCAGGATTCACCCATGCATACCGTCATGTGTTCCACCCCCCCACCTCATCCATCACCTTGTCTCTGCGCCGTGCGTCACAGCCTCCTAATGAGGCGCTCATGGCCGTGTAACTACTCACGGGTTTGTGTTCGCCCGAGATCCCAGACCCAGCAGGGCATCTTATAATCTGTGCCATTAACTGTCCCACTGACTTAATACCAGCCACCAGTGATGCGGCGGCGGAGCTTATTAGAAGCAAAATGTGTACATTAAAAACACCCCAGAGGTCGCCTGACTTGGGTTTAATTTCCTTTCTTTCCACCTGTGACACATCGGCTCATAAACTCTGATTTACAAAACACTGCCTCCTGCGTGTGTGAGCTGTGGCGTTATCTGTTCCGGAGTTTGTTTCTGAAGGTTCCCCTGAGCGACCGGCGGTGCCAACTTCAGTAATAAACAATATTTGTCCATGACTGACGGAGCCTTTCACTGAAACAAAAAAAAAAAAAACACCCCAAAGTGCTTTTATATGATGAAGCGGTGATGTGTGTGTGTGTGTGTGTGTGTTGTTTTAATCTGAAATGTGAATAAATGTGACTCTGTCCTCTTTAGACAGACACAAAAACAAACCTTTCAAGATTGTGAAGCAAATTCAGACAACAGCAGGTTGATATTGTTTGTTTGTTCATTTTAATAGATAAATAAATAAAAGTAATTTACAGGAGTTCTGGAAAACTGCAGATAAACCTCTGGAGATTTTTGAACATTTATGCAAAGGGGTTGGAATGAAAATGGCTTTATCTGACGGTCTGGCATTGTTTTTTTCCCCCTGTTTACATTTTTTTTCTTTGCAACCAAAAGCAAAACCGAACAATGTTTTTTTTTTAAGCATTTTTCTTTAAATAAGAGAAAACATTCAAAGTCTGCAACGGTCCGTCATCATCATAGCAAAAATCTCCGTCCATCCCTCATCTCTGTTTAGATTTTTTTTTTCTGCTTTTCCAGAAAAGATCTCTGGTTTTTCTCTCTCTTTCTATCTGTTTTCTTTCTTTCTTTCTTTCTTTCTTTTTGGAGGACGATGAGGAGGATTCACGCAGACTCATGCGGACAGGCAGTCCAAGGAGTCCAGGGTGAGGAAGACGTCTGCCTTGCACTGGAAGGTTCCTGTCCCGTCCTGCAGCAGCTCGCAGCTCTTCAGGTTCGGAGAGATGTCCTTCAGGCAGATGGCCTGGAGTTTGGAGAGAAATCAAAGTTGAAATGAAACACGGTGTTGTCTTACAATGTCACTGCTGAAAGAAAACTCGTAGAAATATCAGAATCAAATTCAATTATGTATGTCTGTATATGTAAATCAGGGTTTGTGTGTGTTCACTGATAGGATTCAGCCCAAATATTTCTAACTAGCAGAACAGCTGTTTGTTTTGCGCTTTAATCTGCGCCTTTGCGCATAACGCGTAAGTTTTTTTGTTGTTTTTTTTGCAAGCCACACATATATACATAGCGCCATGTACTCTATATCGGAGTTCCCTTTGCATTTCAAAGAACGTTTCACTTTTCATGCCATCTTTAGCAAAACAGCAACTCTTGAGCGAAAAGCACGATTTTACGCGCGCAACCACTCTGAGCAGAAATGAACTTTCTGCTCTCTGAGGAGAGCCTACCATGTTCTTCAGGACGGAGATTTGCCTGTTGGTCTCTTGGATCAAGTTGTTTCCCGCCGCCTCCCCGCTGTCCATCACCGTCTCCTCGGACTCGGCTCTCCGGACGGTCGGAGACCTCCTGATGCCGGACAGCAGCCCGGAGGCGCGGCCCACAGAGTAGTAGTTGGGTCCGGTCACCTGCTTGTACCAGGCTTCGACGGACTGGCAGGAGATGAGCAGAGACACTCCGACGCACACCACGGCGAACGTGACGGACTTCTTCATCTCCAGGACGGTTTTGGCACTTTTTTGAGGGTTAGGGGGTTGATTTTTTATTTTATTTTATTTTTTTTAAATTTTACGCAGAAGAAAATAGCGCTTCTACAGGTCTGCTCCTTCGGCTGCGGACACTTTGTTTTTGCTGGAACCTTGGAAAAGTTTCTGTTTCTTATATAGGGAGGCTGGGTGAGGTTTATCGTGACACAGGACATTCGTCAAATCAGAGCCAAGGTGGGCGGATGATGATGATCCGTCTGTAGAAAATGGGGTGTGTGGAGGGGAACGACGCTAATTGATCCGTTTCTGATGGGCTGCTGGAGCCACGCCATCACGATGCGTGTCTGTGTGTGAGCTATGAGGACGTCACTCCTTCTGACGTTTTAAGGGGTCAAAATGAATCTGTCGTCCTTGAAAGAAATGTGAGGCAAGAGGTCACAGCTTAAGAGAAAGGTGTGGGTTTCATGTGCGAAAGTGGACAAATTATTACTGAAAATACCTGCAGATGAATCTATAGCTGATCACGACGCAGCGCCTGAGTCCGTCTACGTCAGTTTTATGCATTTTGTCCCGCAACAAACACAAACTGCAATTGTTTTGTTGTTTTTTTATCGGGGTTTTATTTGTCAGGCCAGGAAGGAAATGTGCAGTCTGCACATATTTTAAAATTTTCTTTACATACACAAAAATGTGAAAAGTGTGGCGTGTATTTATATTCAACCCCCTAAGTGGAGCCACATCGCTGTACTTTTATAGTTCCAAATTTCTCTCTTTTTTTATTTATTTATTTTTTTTGGTTTATTATTTGTAAAGAAAGAAACAAATGCAAACTGTGCATCTTTTCCCTTCCACTTGACAATTTTATACTGTGTCCATCACATAAACTCCTCTGTGATTATGTGACAAAGCGTGAGCTAAATTAAAGCATGTGAGTGTATGTTTGAAAGGCTCTATCTGGGTTTGATGTGGAGCTCAGGGGAAACGTTATAATCAATAAAAAAACATTTTTAGGACACAGGCTGACTCCTCCGTCAAGCGCCATGAACTCCTCTGAATGGTGTAATTAGCAGATCAGTCTTAGTCAGCCAGACTGAATAATTAAACAAACAAACAGTTAAACTGTAATTATGTTGGGTTTCTATGAGAACGTGTCATGACTCTTCTGATGATGGAAGGGTGGTCTTAGTGAGACAAAAACAAATGTTGAAGCAGACAGAAAAACTGAAACGATGTAAAGAATTAACTCGAGTTTTATTTCTTATTTACAGCTTATTCTATTACAAAAAAATAGAAAACCAAATGAACGAAGTTATTTGAAAATATCACGTCAGCGAAGATGGAAGAAAATACCATCAGAGCGAGTCAGAGGCCGTTGTAGAGGGGTCTGCAGTGAGGCTCCAGCTTCTCCTCCAGGACGTAGTCCGGCCCGCAGACCCAGGGGTCTCCCGTCGTCCACTGCCATTTCTGCAGGAGCTGCCTCAGGTTGTCCAGCACGCCGCTGTAGGACGGGTCCGACGCCAGGTTCTTGGCTTCCTGAGGGTCGGTCCTGGGTTCGTTCACAACAAAACACCATCAGGTTCCTCTGCTTGAGGAGTATAAACCCTGAGTCAGTCTGAGTGTATGAAACATTAAACAAACTATGTTTAAAAATGTGAATAATACGCCGTTCGCTTCGTCTGCAACTGGTCCAGAACTCGGCTGATAGGTTTTTAACTGGTACCAGTAAAACAGCCAGCATTACCAGTTCATTACTGGTTCCCTCTTAAAATGTACAGGCACATCTGAATAGTTTTAAATATCAAAAAGTCAAATCTGTATAGATTACTTACACACCGACACATATATTTTTGTGAAATGATTATTCCTATTTATTTTGATTATTAAGGCTAAGAGCAAAATACTTTCTCCACTATATACACATATATATATGTGTGTGTGTGTGTGTGTGTGTGATCTACCCGTCTGGTTGTAATCCAATTATATAAACATACTGACGTTTTTCCTCTTATTATGCTACATAACAGCTGAGAACAGGGAGGGGGACTGAAACTAATGATCACTTACAATATTAATTTATCTGTCATCGTTTCTGAAGCAACAGTTTGTCACCTAAATGATGAAGAATGACCATCACATCTACACAAGGCCTAAGACGACGTCTTAGAAAGACTAACAAGCAAAAACGATGGATGACTGAATACTTAGTGGCTCAGTTTATGGTCGTCTGACGCTCATCGTTATGTTTTAGTGTTTTAGGGGGACAAGAACAACTTCTGCTTCATTTACCTCAAAATCACTGGAGAAGAGAAACTGCTTAATGCATAAATTAACTTTAACTTTTAAGAAAAAGAGGAGCGTTTTCTCTTATTAAAGCTGCACAGAATTTGAACAAATTATATTTTCCTTATGCTGCAACTTCAGGAAATATGGGACTGGTTGATTTTTTAAATTAATTTCAATGTTCAGACTTGGGGGGTTTTTCCCTTAAAGATTAAAAATCTTGATTTAGTTTTACTCTTTTTCTTTTTTTCTTTTTTTTTTGGTTAAGTTGTGTTGAACAAATTTCTCCCATATGCGTCAGTTTTCAACCTGAACCCTGACCCTGGACTCAGACCTGGTGTCGAACAGCTCCCAGCGCTCCCTGTAGTAATACTGGTCCAGACTCTTGAACCAGTGAGTCGGCTGCTGCAGCCTGGTCCGGTTCAGCAGGTCCTGGAAGGTCGGGGACACGTACAGGTCCTGGTCGATGGGGAAGGGCATGCGGTAGTGCATGTTGTGAAGAAGGTGGTACGCCCCCTGGTGGACGGAGCGGATCGGGTAGTACATGGTCACCTGAAATCAGAGCGCATTTCGTCAGGGCCTGGAGTTTTGAGTTCCTCCTGACTGAGCGACGGTGAGGTCTCGACCTCGTGCAGCGACTGGCTGGAGTACACCGTGTTCCAGCTGCTGGGGTCGGAGGTCAAAGCGGGCAGCAAGGAGCGGCCGGTGAGGAGGACCTGCAAGGACGGACTCTCAGGGAGGATGTAGGATGGATAGGGGATAGAAAACCAGTCCAGGACGGTGGGAGTGATGTCTGCAGAAACACAGAAAGAAACAGGAGGATGACAAATATGGAAGATAAATTTAAACTGTGACCTGCTATCACTGAACATTAAATCAGCTCATAAATGGATCAAATTAAGAAGTAGCTCATCGTTTTGCATGATTATCGAGTAAATGACACAGAACCAACAAAACCTTCGTAGTAAGAGTCTGATGCAAACACTCGTCCACAGAGCTTGATCAAAATGCTGCAAATACACCGATAAATATAAATGATCAAATTCACCAGCAACGCATAAAAAGCTTTTTCCTTGTCGGCACCGATCTGCAACAGTGTTTTATTTATTTATTTTATTTTTTATATTCTGTTTAACAAAATCTGTGCATTCTGCTAAATTATTGTTATTGGTGTTCTCTGTTAGTCTACATTTTCTTTTACATAATTTGCGCTGACTGATAAAAATGATCTGATCTTGTGAAATATTAACAGTGTGTATTTTAAAGAATATAAACGTTTCTTCATTAGCAATATTGACATTAAGTTCATGTCATCTTAGCAGCTGAGCAGCTTCCGTTGTGTTCCCGTGTCTCCCTCTAGTGGCAGCAGAAACACATTGACCGGAGAAACTGACACTGAAAATACATATTCACTGTTAAAACCCTTGAGGGGTTCTCTGAAAGCTGGAAGTGCGTGTTGTCCTGCTAATGTTCTCTCTGGTCAGGTTGTTGTCAAACCAGATGGCCTGACGCCTGTTGAGGCCAAAAAGTGACGTTTTTACAGATCGTCAGGCCACACGGGCCTAAATGAGCTCAAAGAAAGTGACAGCACTTTTGCACGGAGTTTATATTGAGACTAAACTTGTATCTATGTCTTGTGATTTGGGTGACAAAACTTCTCTGACTGACGATTTGTACCTGAGGACGGAGGATCCCAAAGCTGGGACCATGTTTGTGATGACAGGACAGAAATGGATGCTTCCTGGCATTTCTCTTCAAACAGCTAGACTGGACACAGTGGCTAGATAAGGCTGGTTCCTAATCCGCTCAGCTTGTCACAATTTCCACTATTTGAAACATTTCAATTAGTCCTGAGACTGTGGCTCCAGGCAGCTTCAGGTAAGCAGATGTTTTTTGTTCCCATTTCCAGACTATCGAAGATCAACATTTACATCCGTCTTACTCTAGACTCATGTTCTCTTGTCCATCCAGTTTTGAGGAGTGGCTAAAGGAAATAGTCCTGTCTAAAAAATAGGTATTACATATTCTGATCAGCTTTAAACTGTCATGTTTAAGTTTCTAAAAATGCTTTACTTACAATCTTGCCATAACTGTACACTGTTTCCCGTTATATAACTGCATCCTCCTAATTATAAGTACCCAGAGAGGATTGGAGGTGAGTGATCCGCTGTTGGGTGGAGGATGTGGCCGTCTCTCACCCAGCAGACTGACGAAGGCCTGGCTGGTGTTGCCCCACCGCTCCCTGTGCTCTGGGGAGGAAACCAACATGGGTTCGGCGGTTCCAGACCGATACAGGTTGGTTCTGCCGTTGGGGAAAGGGATCCCGTTGTCGGAGCTGTAGATGATCAGAGTGTCGTTGTCGTAACCAGCATCCCGCAGCTCCTGAAGAACCAACCCGATACCTGCAGAGGGACATTGTGGGTTAGTCTTCCTCATCCTTTTGTTGTTGTTGTTTTGTTTTTTTTTGCGCTTGTGAAGGTGCTGAACAGACCCTGATCCAGCCGGCTGACTGTGGTGTACTGTGCAGCCAGGTCGGCCCGAGCAGCCGGTGTGTCGGGTACGAAGGGAGGAACCTGAAGACGTTCAGAGTTAGAAACACTGCGCTCTGGATTTAGTTCCTCAGAACGACTTGAATCCATTTTATGAATCCATTGAAAACCTTACACCACTGACCAGGGCTGGGCAATAAACCAGTAACAACATATATAGAAATAGACACCTAATCAATATCAATACAAAACACATCTGATAGAATATTCAATAATTTGACTGCACTTCAGAACCGCACAGCATTCTGGGGGATGTAGGCAGAGGAAAGATTTTACCTGCCAAAGCAAGGCAGGTGACATCAACTAACTCACTCTTTGGTTACCTAGCAACAACCTGCTGAGCAGAAGCTTAAACATAAAAAACAGTCTGTGGAGTGAAAGAGGAAAATTAGGACAACAGCTTGAGAGGAAACTGTGGATGAAACAGAAAGGTCACGTCACCAGTCTGCCATTATTTCAGATATTTAAAACAAAAATCTAATCAGCAATTATCGATATCGACTGATATGACAACCTTTTATCATGATACATTTTGCAACAGCGTTGCCACTCACCTTAACTTGCTCTGGTGTGTAGTACACTGGCTTCCAGTCGGGAATTAAACCCATTCCCGGTTCTCCGTTCCCAAACTTCTCACAGAAAGCCCCATACTGGGGCTGCGAATGGCCACATCGGTGGGTGTCATGGAAGGCCACGTAAAGAAAAAACGGCCTCTCCTCCTCCTCCTCCTCTGCGTTCACGCCTCTTACTCGCCTTCGCTCGGCTGCTTCCTCCTTGTGAGTCTGGAAGAACTTGCGGACCAGGAGTTTGATCCGGGTGATGTTCCTGCCCACTTGGAGGACGGAGCTGTTTTCCTCCGTGTAGGCGAAGTCAAAGGGGTAAACAGATCCAGGACCGACGTGCTTCTTCCCGATTATACCTGCGGGAATTGCCAGGGGAAAAAAAAAAAAAGAGATCAAAGGAAGGCAACACAGAGTGAAGAAACGTGAAAAAACCGTTTTTAAATGAACCTGTGTGTACGTCGGCCTGGCTGAGGAGCAGCGGCAGACTCTGTACTCCGTCGAATGAGTTGAAGTGATGAACTCCCTGATGGAGGCCATACATGCCGTTCTGATGCTGAAAACACAGGACTAACCTCAGTGACATCAAAAAGGAGGGACTGGCAGGTACAGGTGTGTGTGTGTGTGTGCGTGTGTGTGTTACCTGCGGCAGACCCGTGAGGATGGCGGAGCGGCTCGGGGAGCAGCTGCTGACGGATGTGAAGGCGTTCCTGAACACAACGCTGCGTTGGGCCAGAGAGCGCAGGTGGGGCGTGTGGACCACAGAGTTATTATAGACGTCTGTTTCAAAACCTGCATCATCAGCTGGGGAGGAAAAGAAAAAGAAATTCATCTTAACTTTATTGTTACCTGAAATGGGGTCTGGCCATAGTTTAACAACTTGGTAGTTGTCCACAAAACAGTCGTTGACCTCCTCCACATGGAGGATAAGCCACAAAAGATCACAGCAAAAAAGCCGGCTGCTCACAGAGTGCTTCAGCCAAAAAGTTGAGTGGAAGGAAAAAGAGTGGCAGAAAAAAAGGTGCAAAAGCAACAGAGATGACAGCAGCAAAGCTGATGTAGAAAATTGGAGAGATTTTCATATTGTGTGGACTGTCAGTGGTTTAAGATCGATGACATCAAGGTCACATGCTAAAGGTGTCACAATTATCATGTCAAGACAGGATACTGTTCACATGGATGTTGAAAAGGCTAACATTACTGTATGAATCAATTTTTTAACTGAATTTTGGTCTCATTACTGTTGGATATAAATGGAATATTAACTTCTGAATTGGATCACCAATCAACATTTCCTATCTTGTAATGAAATGAGATGCACCCATATTTATCCTATTTGATCAGTATTTTGTATTAATAAAGATAACTTTTAACAAATATAAACCAGCCTAGCTGCTAGGAAGAACATAGAAACGTAAAATAAATGACAGATGATGACACAAGACTGTTGCATAGCTCTCTGCACATAGAGATTTGTCAAACCAAACATCTAACATTCACAAATCAATAAGTTGCTGCTGACTGTGGTGATATTTTTGCACGCAAGCAAGCAAATAAAGTCCAATGTCCAAAATCTGAAAGTTACGTTTTAGTGATTAGTTATCCAGTTTGGCAAACAATGCACAAAAATCCTCTTTTTTACTTTCCTGCTGCTTCTAATATGGTGAAAAAACAAAACAAAACTTTAAACAGTGGTTCACCGCAGTGCATGCTGGTCTTATATCAGTCCCTTTTACAGAAATTGCACTTCCTGGCTGACTTACAAAGGCAAAGAGCAAACAAAAAAAATATTATGAACTAAAAAAAACAACCAAATAAAAAACAAACAAAAAAAAACTAAAACTTGTAAATAATCAACAACAACAAATATAAAGAATAAAAAAAAAACGAAGATATCCAAGAACAGATTTTAACAAAACTCAAAATAATACAAATAAAGAACAAGTAGCTGGAACAGATACTGGTGTAGCTAATGAAATAAAGAAAGACTGGTACAAACATACAATGAAATGATACCTTAACAGTTTAATTTCCAAAAAGTTTAATTTTTATCCAACATATTAAATAGTTACGCACCAATAATTAGAAGGACATTTCTTCTCTTTGACTCCGACACGCAACAAGAGGCTACAAGCACAAACAGCAACTGGATCCGCATAATGAGGGTTTAAAAATCTGCTGAAAACCTGAGAAACAAATCAGATCCGCAGCTCTTTAAACGTTGTGATATGCGGAGACAACCAAAAGCCGCCATTCTTTAAACTTCCGGAAACAACTGGCGCTCCCGTCACGTGACAGCGGTCACGTGACTTGGAAGAAAACGGGAAGTTGTTACTGTGAACGTCTGAGTCGGGTTTTAGAGAAGTGGATTTTAGCAGCTATTATTTAACAGAGGTGGATGTGAAAAATCACAGCCTGGCCGATGAAAGGTGCCGAGAGGAGGACTGCAGTCAGCACAATGTGGTGGTATATTATATTCTATTTTTATTGTATTATTTGTCTACCCTCATTTCTGTTAAATTTTAATATCTCACTTCTTTGAAATTGCATGGCAACAGAGTGCATATTCCTAACATTTTGAGTTTAGTCGTCTTGTTTGCTCATACCTTTATGGATAGCTTCCCTAACACAACTTTAATCAGTCAGGATGTTCAGGTACATGAATATCACCTGTCTGTCACATGATCTTCCTATGACTGTCAAAGTCACACACCTGAGCATAACCTATGGGAAGTGTGGGAGGAAGCTGACAAGTTTTGTTTGTTTTTGCGTTTTTTGTTCCACCTGAAGGTAAGGAGTGTGTTTGCTTTTGAGAAGTTCACACTGGAGCGCAGACACATGCATCCCCTCAGAGCAGGTGTGTGTTTTTTTCCTGAAAGCTGGGAATCACAGCAGGAAAACCAAACGACCCAAAGCTAACGAGCTCAGCAGGGAAACCCTGAACTCACTGTGAGCGCTTTAATTCTCTTCTTATACACACATTCCTAAATATTTAGATTGATTTTTTTAACTTCTTTTTAAATCTTCTCTCTGCCTCCAAGGGTTTGTAGAAATGGATCGGCCGCTGCAGGGAGGACAGTCGTCCCGGCGCTGCTGTGCTTACAGCACCCTGAAGTCCTGGCTGCCCATTCTCTCCTGGTTACCCAAGTACAAGGTGAGGTACCTGCAGATGGACCTGCTGGCGGGCCTCACTGTCGGGCTGACCACCGTACCACAGGCTCTCGCTTACGCAGAAGTGGCCGGACTTCCTGTTCAAGTGAGGTTAAGTTTGACTTTTGATGAACATGATGTTTTTTTTCTAATGTCTTTTATTTCCCCCAACTGATGAAACCCATCAGAATGATGCTACCACCACCATGCTTCTCCCTGGACTTTATGATTCACTTTGTTCATTAATGTTCTTTAACAAACTTGTGTGTTTTTGTAATAAGATAAATTTACACACAAGTGGACTCTATTTACTAATACAGCAACTTTAACACTTTTTAGCATTTTAGCATTTATTTCAGACAGGAGCAAAAAAAAACCCCAAAAAACAGAAACAAACACGTATAAATAAACAAGTAAACAAAAAAAGTAACGCAACAATCAAAATAGTCCAACAACAACAAATGTCTGAAAAGAAGTAGAAAGAGCATATGTTTATTTAATCCTACTGACAACTGGTTTCACTGGATTTTATTTAGTACTAAAGAGGACTGAATACTAAAGCATGCCAAACTTTTCTGATTTTCATTTGTAACAAATTTTTAAAATCTCATATTCTTTTCATTTAACTTTATAATCAAGTGCTGCTTTCTGTTGATCTATCCCGTTAAATCCCAATAAAATGCACTGAAGTTTGTGGTTGTAATGTGGCGATCCGCTATGATTGAAAATATAACAAATGAGTGGGATTTACGTATTCAGCTACATATAGTCAAAGTAAAATTAACTTATCCTATTAATGAGGGCATCAGTGGGTTTGTGAGTTGAGATGCTTTCAATCAGAAATGTTTACTCGTCACAACAAACGTTGTGCTCTGGTCGTTTCTCACAGTACGGACTCTACTCTGCCTTCATGGGCGGCTTCATCTACACGCTCCTGGGGACATCTAAGGACGTGACACTGGGTCCAACGGCCATCATGTCCCTCCTGTGTTTCTCTGTGGTAGGCGGCCAGCCTCACCGGGCCGTCCTGCTCAGCCTCCTCTGTGGAGTCATCCAGGCCGGCATGGCGTTACTCAGATTGGGTAAGAGATGCTGCTGCCGCCGCCGCCGCCGCAGCTTTAAAGATGTTACTTGAGCTAACGCAGATCCTCTTTTTAACTTTGCTGTCTGTTCTTTGCACGTTTAAAATGGCTAAAATAAATTGGCAGAAGTAGCAGAGATAAAATCTCCTGTCTGTTTCCGACTGATTCTGTCTACAATTCATTGTTTTCCTCAGGATTCCTGCTGGACTTCATCTCTTATCCTGTAATAAAAGGCTTCACCTGCGCTGCTGCAGTCACCATCGGCTTCGGCCAGGTCAAAGTGAGGCTACACACACACACACGCACACACACACACACCTCTTCATGCTGTGTGACCTCAGTGTTCTATCGGCATAATTATCAAAGTGTTGAACATAGTTTCTTTGAACAGAATGCAGAAACAAATTGCTCAGTTTTAGTAACTGAGAAATTTTGTTCGTTCAATATTATTTGCTATTTTTAATAGAATTGAAGTTAAAATGATATGATCTCAGTTCGATAGTGTTTTCCACAGATGTGAGCTTGACCTCTTCAACTGGAAAGCCAATCTGTTTGGACATGTCAGTATTCAGAAAGTGGTTTGGCATCGCCTTGCTGAAATCACCTGTGATATCCTGATAGCTGTGTGTGCGGCTCTAAAGCTTTCGTCACAGGATACAGGAACTGCTTTTTAATCAGCGTCAGAATGAGAAAGCTTTTCGTTGTCATGATGACTCCGCACAACCAAAAGCTGTTTGAATTAACGCTGACAAATAACAGCAAAAACAAAATGTTGAACAACACGGCACTGAGGAAGAGCAAAAAAGAGTCGTTGCAATAACATCTGTCAGGAAATTGGTTATATTTTCGTTTATTGTAATGCCTGCTTCATCCCAATCTGCTGCAGAAGGCTGGTGTCTGTCTGCAACGAGTTTAAACCAGAGTGTTTATGTTCTCTGTGCTTTTTAAATTATTTTTGGCACAACTTTGATGCAGATTTGTGTTTAGGGCCAAATTTTAATTTATATTAATGACTTTTAAACTAAACTAAACGGAGCATTCAGTGCTCTTTGGAGACTTTTCCGCCTATTCAAATACGCTTTCAGGTAGGTTTGAATTTATTTTTGTCCTTTTTTTGTTAATAGAAAATTGTTTTATCATTTTCCATAAAGTGAAGATATTTCTTCATGTTCTGTTATTTGAGCAATTTGCATATACTGACAAAGTTCAAAGTTTTTTGTGTGGGGGTGGTTCTGCTAAAAAAAAACAAAAAAAACCACACTTTAATTACTAAACTTTCACTTAAGGGCATATAGAGCCTTGGATATTTGCTATAAGATTATATAGAATGTATGTCTGTGTATATATAATGTATGAAATAAAACTTCATGTTGGTTCAAAGCATGAATGTTCAAACTCATTGTGGGGTTTACAATGCTGCTGAACTGGTTTAAGCTCCTTCTGTTTACGTGTGTGATGTGGGTGGTTAAACTGGTTCCCGTTTGCAGAACATTCTGGGAATCCGGGATGTTCCCCACCAGTTCTTCCTGGAGGTTTACTACACCTTCCACAAGATCCCAGAGGCCAGAGTGGGCGACGTGGTCCTGGGCCTGGTTTGTCTCGCTCTGCTGATCGCACTGATGTTCATCAAGTCACATCCGGGCTCTGACCACGGATCATCAGTCTACTCCAGATTCGCCAGGAAACTGGTGTGGGCTGTGGCCACCAGTCAGTACTTCTCTCACATTTTCACAAAAACTAAAACCTGGTTGGTTGAACTTCTCAACGTGAGCCGTTTTCCCTCTTTGTCCTGATCAGTGCGTAATGCCCTGGTGGTCGTGGCTGCGACTCTGGTGGCGTTTTCCTGGGACGCTTTTGGACATCATGTGTTCACCATCACTGGGCACACGACTCAGGGACTCCCGCCGTTCAGCCCCCCGCCCACCTCGGACACCACGTCCAACGGCACCGTCGTCTCTTTTAGAGAGATTGTAGAGGTCAGAAGCAGAAGTCTGAGCTGCAGGATTCACTTCTCCATTTCTCTCTGACACGTGTCGCTGACCAGTCATGCTTTCTCGCTGCGGTCGGTGCAGGACTTTGGAGGAGGGCTGGCTGTGATCCCTCTCATGGGTCTGTTGGAGAGCATTGCTATCGCCAAAGCTTTTGGTAAGCTCCTTTATCGGTTCTTACAATGTTGCTCTACTGATCGTCATCCAGAGTACAGGAACCTCTGATAACTTTTTTCTCTTCAGCTCAACCCTAAAGTTTTCTACATTGTGTCTAAAATGTAATGGTGCCATGAAGGTTCCCAGGAGCCAAAACATTCAATACCACCAAGTAAAAAAATGACCCTACTGAATAAATGCGGTCTAATTAAATGCTGGACTAATCTAAATTAATGCAGCAATAAAACCTGAATTTATTTTAAGGGTTTTCCACGGTATGTCCAACAGTTGTGGCGAGTTGTGGATGATTTTTTTATTGAATAGTCTTCAGCAACAATGGAGCATCAAGTTCATCTTGTCTTTGTCTGTTTCCTCCCAGCCAGTCAGAACAGCTACAGGATCGATGCCAACCAGGAGCTGCTGGCCATAGGCGTGACCAACATCATGGGCTCCTTCGTGTCAGCGTACCCCGTCACCGGCAGCTTCGGACGGTTCGTGTTTGGCTCTCTGAAGGATCTGCTTTACCGTTCTTTTTAACTCTTATATCGTCAACATGCTTTCTTCCTCTTAGGACGGCGGTGAACTCTCAGACGGGGGTTTGCACCCCAGCTGGAGGCATCGTCACCAGTAGGTTTGATCCTTTTCCTCTCCTGCCCTCTTGTGGCAGACTGTGTTACTGCATCTTTCTGCTGTCATAATAATAATAATAATAGAAATGTCCTCACCCTCTAACTACAACATGATTCTTAGTTGATCTAAACTTGTATGTAAGAATATTATCATGTTGGTTAAACAGCAGAAAACTCCAATGGTTAGTTGAATATAAAAGCTAAACCTTTATCTGTATTTCCTCTTCTTTGTGCATGTGCAGGCGTGATCGTGCTGCTGTCGTTGGCCTTCCTCATGCCGGCTTTCTACTACATCCCCAAAGCTTCTCTGGCCGCCGTCATCATCTGCGCCGTGGCTCCTATGGTTGATTACCGTGTCGTGATGAAGATGTGGAAGATATGTCGTAAGAGTCTCTGGGAGATTCTCCAGGTTTTCCATGTTTCTGTCAGTGTAGCTAAGCTGCGACTTGTCATGCACAGGGCTGGACCTGCTTCCCTTCGGGGTGACGTTCCTGCTGAGCTTCTGGGAGGTGCAATACGGCATCATCGGCGGTGTGGCCGTCTCTGGAGCCCTGCTGCTGTACGCCATGGCCAGACCCAAGATGAAGGTGGAACGACGTTACTGATGAGATGCTTCTAAAACCAAACATTTGGGCTACCCAGTGCCTTTTATAAAATTGTGCAATATTTGGATCTTGTAAGATTTTACAAAAAATAATAATCAGTGATCTGTTGCACAAAAGAGGAAAAAAATCTTCAAACTTTTTCAGAGCTGCAGCTGCAGCTATTTTTTTAAAATCATAAACCACATTTTCTTTCCTGTGCAGGTGTCTGATCACGGTGTGTTGGTGATCGAGCTGAGCAGTGGGCTCAGCTTCCCTGCTGTGGAGCATCTCAGCCACATCATTCACACTCAGGCTCTGCAGAGTAAGAGCATGTCCAGCCGGTCCTGTTGGAAAAACTTTAGTTCCTCGTCTTCACATGTCCACCTTCTCTCCGCCAGCCTGTCCTCCGAGGTCCGTGGTGTTGGACTGCCACCATGTGAGCATCATAGATTACACAGTGATCAGCGAGCTGACGGACCTGCTGAGGCAGTTCAAACTGAGAAAGGTCAAGCTGATGTTTTCCGGGCTGCAGGTGAGCCTCTCGTCCTTTCGGTCTTTGGCTGATAACGGAGTAAACAGTCGTCACCTTTAATCTCCCTCTCGTCTCTCCGCCTGGTTCAGCCCGCCGTTCTGAAGGTTCTCCTCGCAGCTGATCTGCAAGGCTTCAGATACACCGACGGCGTGGAAGAGGCGCTGCAGACGGAGTCGGCGAGCCTTTTCGGCGACTAAAACCCGACCTGCACGGACCTCCACCTGCACGGACCTCCACCTGCACGGACCTCCACCTGCACGGACCTCCACCTGTTTGGGTTTAGACAGACGCAGCTGATCGTCTCTTATGTGGGATGTTTAAAACACACGTTACTGACAGTCGAAGGAACCTCTCAGGAACATGCACTTAAGATTTCATCTGCTGAATGTGTGTTATTGCCTTTATTATCTACCTAAATTAACATTCCAGTTTGTTTGAGGAGAGGCTCAACACCATGTTGTTTGTTATAGTGTTTTACACTATAAATATCTTTTTTATGTTTTCTTCCATTGACCAAGTTAGATTTTAAGAATTAAAAAAGTGGAAGAAAAAAAAATGGAAGTGATGCTTCAAGAAAAACTAACATTAAATAATAATGTGTTTTCTTAATTTATGAAGGATTTTAGGGATAGTTAAATATTTTGTTTATGTGGATGGAGAAGTTCTGTCAAAGTGAAATAATGCATAAATGTCTTTGACGATATACATACTTTTTACTGGAATTTGTATCAAATAAACACTATTTTTTTTATTAAAGACTTACATTTTGACAACAAGGAAAAACATTGTTCATTTCTCAGTTTTTCAAATAGGATCGTTTTCTTTAATAGATGAAATAATTGTCAAAAAACAGTTATTTTTATTTACTCAGTTTATCTTTGAGTAAAACAAGTTTAATGATTTGAGAGCACACGTGAAAGAAGAAACCTGTTTCGCTGTACGGTATTTTGCACTGTGCTGGTGTAAATGTTAGTTAATGACCTTGGTGAAGGTCACGAGCCGAAACGAGTTGGTTTCTCAGGTGTAGCTGGAGTCTCCGTCTCACCAGATCTTTGTCCCTCTGCAGGCACCTTGAAACGTGATTTTTTTTTTCTAGAAACGTTGAAATCTCTTGATTAGTTACACTTCCTCTACTGTACAAAACAGAGTGAAACATTTAGCCTTGAATGAAGGACTTTGATTTTAGTGGGACCCACAAGTTACATAACGGAAAACGCATAATAAATATTTATTATCTATTAGATTGTTGGTGATAAATCACAACGCCTGTGATTCAAACAGATATTTTTCTAAAAAAAAAGTTAAAATATTTTTTGTTTAGTATTTTTCCTCGGATGTCTCAATGTTTGCTCTCATCCAGGCAAAGTATTCAGTCACAAAAGCATAAATGAAAGAAAGAAAGAGAAGAAAGATTTGGAATATAATTCAAAAAAGCCAAATAACTCAAATTCCAACTCTAGAGGGCTCAGCATGTTAGATTTTGTTTTGTTTTTTTTAGAAAAACTGATTAAATGTGGCTTGTTTTAAATGTAGAAGCCTCTTCTCACTAGAAGAATCTGCATCACTTAGATTTGTAAAGATGTGGGATTCAACCAAAAACACTTTCGACGTTTAAGAACTGCTTTATATACGAAGGTAATCAAGAATAAAGCTGTCCAAAAACTAACCTCTGTTATATCACCTTTCCTTTCAACAACACTCAATAAGTCAATAAGTGTTTTCTGAACTGAGGACACTCATTGTTGAAGCTTTGTTGGTGAAATTCTTTCCATTCTTGCTTGACGTTCAACTTCAGTTGCTCAACACTTCTGGGTTTCAATTGTTCTATTTTGCGCTTCATAATGCTCCACATTTCAATGAGAGACAGGTCTGGACGGCAGGCAGGCCAGTCTGGAACCAACTGAGCCACACTATTGTTGTAACACGTGCAGAATGTGACTTGGCATTGTCTTGCTGGAATAGGCTGAAATGACGCTGTTTAGATGGCAGCATATGTTGATCCAAAACCTGTGTGTACCGTTCAGATTGATGCCAGTTCAGACATGCCATAGGCACCAACACACACCGCATCACATGTGCTGGTTTTTGAACTTTGCACTAACAATCCTGACAGTCCTTGCAGAGATTTCTCCAGATTCTCTGAATCTCTTAATGATATAATGGACTGTATACAATACAATCCCTGAATTTCTTGCAATTATATGTTGAGAAACATTGAGAACTGTTTGACTATTTGTTCACAGAGTGGTGACCTTTGCCACGTCCTTTCTGGTGAATGACTGGGCCTTTAAGGGATGCTCCCTTTGTACCCAATCATGACACTCAGCAGTTTTGAATTAACCGTTCACTTGTGAAATGTCCCAAACAAATTGTTTTTTAACCATTTCTCAACTCTTCCATGTTTGTACCAAGATACTTCCGGGAACAATTTATGTTAAAAATAGATAACATGTCATAACATGGAATAAAATATTAAGTAAATCATTTACATTTAAACGGCAGACTAAGTTTAGAGGCATTGTAAAGAATGATAAGAAGTTATAGGATAATACAATTGCATTATGAGTCAAGTTCTTAAATAAATCATGCATCATAAAACAATTCTCCAAGCCCATAAGGAAACACAATGTGTGCTATAAATTGAATCAACCAGAAAGGTGAAGTATTGAGGTTAAAATATCCATATTAACCAAAGAAAATATGACATATACATGATAAGAGTTTTTCCTTTTCTGTGTCCAAGTTAAACAAACAAATAAGGAAAACGGGTGTTTGAATGTTTACAGACCAAGGTGCATTATCATAAGAATTAACTGGGACAAGTATAAAATCATCAAAAATGGGCAGATAAAATGTGTAAAATTTACAGACTTTTGTTTTTTGTTTTTTTGGTAATGACACAAGTTGAAGACATTTCCTGCAGGGAGAAACATGCATTTCCTAAGTATGATTTTGGCCCATTTCTCCTCAGAAACTGATTTTAATTCTTGAAAGTTTCTCTGGAGTTTTCCATCCACTCTAATCTTCAGTATTTCCATGAATTTTCATTTGGAGTCCATTTGCATAACAGGTCTTCTCTGGTCGCTTTGTTTCCCTCTCTTCCTTTCTACCTGTTTTTTTGCCCTTATGTGTCACTTATGAGCAAAAAACATTGAATTATGGTCACATATGCCTTCCATCCATAACTATCCATATCTCCCAGCCCAACAACATTAACTATCAGTGTGAATTCAAACATGTATCTTTGCATTTCTATTTAGTCTTGATACTTTGCATAAAGGAGCATTGCCAACATTGTAAGTCTTACAAAGAGTACGAAATGTTCAGGGTGTGCCACCATGAGTAATTCCCACTGCAGATAAAACAGCTAAACACGTGAGCTGATGACCCTGACCTCTTTTTTCCAGACCAGCAATTAGAACATTTTCCTTTCTATTTCATATGAAGCTGTAAAGTTTTATAACTTCAGCTTAAGTTTCTCTTCTTCTTTGATTAATAAGTAATCTTTAACATCAATCCCCATCACTTTGATGCACCTATAAATTCTCACCCTGTCCAGAGACATTTAGTTTCTTCCTTAAGGAAAGCAATACTGCAGACTAAGATCGTTGCACCAATAGATTTGTTTGTTTGTTTGTTTGTTTTTTTCATCAGAAGAGAGTGTTTTCTTTGCTGTGCATTTTTCAAAGATGGAAGTGCCCTGGACAATATGTATGATCCTACTTTTACAAATGTTGACAAGAACCACTTCAGGTAAAACTTGGATTTCTTTTCCTCCATCTTGGATTTAAAACACAAATGTGTTGCAGATCAAGTCAAAAATAAAAATATGTAAAAAAAAAAAATCTATGGAAAATGTATTCTCATGTATTTGACAAGAAATGTATGCGATATGTCTTGCTGGTGGAGTGTTTCACCTAATAACATCTACATGCATCTAAATAACCTTCTACTTTGTTTTTTTGCAGCAACACTGGCCACCAGCTGTGATTCTTGCCATGGTGAAGCCTCCTGCTTGGAGTCCAGAGAAAGAGGCGACTCTTTTACCAGCTTCTCCTGTGCTTGTAGAGATGGTTTTGTTGGTGATGGTCTGACCTGCTACGACAGAAATCTCTGCAACAACTCTTCCTGCTGTGAGCGAGGTTATCGGTGGTCTCCAGACCTCGGCTGTGTCGACGTTGATGAGTGCTCTCAGCAGAGCTCCCCGTGCCCAGCGCATCAGATTTGCTCCAACAGACCAGGGTCCTATGAATGCCTGCAGCCTTCCTCCAACAGCAGAGCAGGTCTCTCCTCCCAGTCGGTCCAGTTCAGATGTGGAGACGCAGTTTGTCCTCCAGGCATGGACTGCATCCAGACCGATGGCAATGCCAGATGTGCCGATCCCTGTGAGCACTACTCTGTAGTGGATGATGACTGGCGTTCAACAAACAATACTTCAACAGATATTCACTGTGATCGAGACATTGAGTGGCGAGGCTGGTATCGAATGTTTTTGGAACAAAAAAGTGCCCGGATTCCAGAGAGGTGCATCGCTGAGAGAAGGTGTGGGACACATGCTCCGTTGTGGATCACAGAATCTCATCCAGGGGTGTTAGATGGAATTGTAAGTCGTACTGTATGCTCTGCCTGGAGTGGCTCCTGCTGTTATTTTAGCACAAACACGGTCTATGTCAAACTCTGCCATGGAAACTACTATGTCTACAAACTAGCAAAGCCATCAACATGCCGTCTTGCATATTGTGCAGGTAATGCTTTATTTATTTATTTTTTATTTATGTCCAACATGATAGAAGTATAAAATCACACACATTAACAAGGAATGCAAAGGACACATATTTTTGTACCACAGTAATCTTAACATACTTGAAAAGGAGTAGGAAGCAGTAAGAAATTTATGAAGTCCTACCCATAAACTCATACCTTATTTTCAGATGGACCCTCATTATTAAATCAAATAAAAACCTATATATATATAAAATAAACATAGGTTAATTAATTTTCCATTTTACATATGGTTTATATATGTCTAACTATGTACCTCCATACCCACACACACACTTATATGTGTTAGCCTCAATTTACATATACACATTAGTGCCATCTCTCACCCATATTTCTATATCTTAGGAAAATGACTCTTATATTTCCTTTTAAATTGTATAAAATTTTCATTTTGTTTTAACTCCTCATTTAACTTGTTCCATAGCTTTACCCCATGGATTGAAATACAAAAGCTTTTTCTTTCGTATACTACGAATCCTTAAGTTTGAGTAAGTTATGGCTTCCCTTCTCTTTCAAAAAACATGTTTTGTATGAGTTCACGTATCAGTTTATTTGATGCCTTAAATATAATTTGAGCAATTTTAAATTCCACCAGATCTTCGAATTTTAGAATTCTAGATTTTAAGAATAACAGGGTTTGTGTGCTCATAAAAACTGACATTATGGATGATTCTAACGGCTCGTTTCTGTAGGATACTTAGTGGACGTAAAGAGCTTTTGTAATTAATTCCCCACACTTCTGAACAGTATGTTAAATGTGGCAAAATCAGAGAATTATAAAGAATATAGAGTGATTTATTATTCAGAATATGTCTAGCTTTAGCCAGGATTGATATGCTTCTACTTAGTTTATTCTGCAAGTGTTTAATATGAGGTTTCCAACTGATTTTGTTGAAATTTAACCAAAACCCTTTCTAGAGTTACACCCTGTATCCGAGTTTGAATTTGAGTATTGTAAGTTTCCAAAAACCACAATTTTAGTCTTGTCCAAATTTAGTGATAATTTTATTGCCAAACCGTTTCTGTAATTTACTGATTTTGTCATGAGGTGTGGGTGGATGATGGTTAAGGAGAACGCAGGCAGGCCCAGGTCAGAGATGAAAAAGGTGATATAATGAAGAATATTTGCTCAAACAGTCCACAATGAGCAGGCAGCACAGCGTTCCGAAGCAAACGCTAATCACTGGTAGCAACTGATCTTAAAGACCGGAAACGTGAGCAGACTTCAACAAAGGACTTGACAGTGAGACTGTGATGACTATGACATGCAACTATGACAAACGATTGGGTAGACGTACAGGACCCGACCAGAGACAAAGACAATAGGTGGACTTAAATACACAGGGAGTAATCAGGGGAACCAGACACAGCTGGGAACAATCAAGGGGAAAGACAGGACAGCACAGAGACTCACAAGAAACAGAACCTAGAATAAACACAGAGAAACCTCAAATCCCCACAGATTTCTGAGGGAACTATAGAAATATGTTGTAAGTTTTCACCAGAGACTAGACTATTTGTGTTGTCAGCAAATAACACAAATTTTAATACATTAAACACTTTGCTTATGTCGTTTATATACAAATAAAATAAAACTGGTCCCAGTACTGACCCTTGAGGTACCCCACACACACAATTTCCAGACAATCAGATTCAATATCTCCTATCTTTAAAACTTTAAAATCTTTAAATAACTCCTCATCTAGTCCAAAACTACTCCCCGAATTCCATAACATTATAATTTTTTAATTAAGATATTATTTATTGTGTCAAAAGCTATCTTTAGAACTACAAATCCCCCGACAGCTAATTTCTTACTATCTGTTGCATTGGTAATTTCTTCTATTAAGTCAGTTGCGGCTAGTGATGTTGATCGATTTGATATTGACTGTTGAGTAGTGTATGTTTGTCTATGAATTTTTCTAGTTTCTTCTTAAAAGATTTTTCTAGAATTTTAGAGAACTTAGAGAGAAAAGAGACAGGTCTATAATCTGTGAAGATGTGATTATTGCCAGTTTTATACATTGGTATGATCTTTGCTATATTCTTTTTGTTTCATTTGATTCATTTCTAACGTAATAACATAGTCTCCTCTATTCACATTGTTTTTATCAAAATAATCTCTTAATCAATGTTATGGAAAATGTTATTTTACTTCTGTTTTTCAGAAGTCAAAGAGCCGCCTGTTCAACTTACTTGTGGCCAAGATCAACTCCAAGTAGGACTGGATCTCAATAGCATGCAGTCCTTTGGTTTGGATCCATTCTCTGGACACTTTGCTGCTCGCAACTGCTCAAGGTTCAGAGTTCACGGGGATGTCGTGTGGTACGAGGTGGAGGCTCGAGCCGGCGCCTGTGGAAATATAATGACGGTGAAAATCTTTTGTTTTTTGCTGTGTGTGTTGGATTCTTATCTTGTCACTATCACAGTTTCACAGTCAAACTGAAACTCAGAGACCATTATCTGTGTTATCTTGTTGGGTCACTAGTGGAGAACAAGGTGGCCGATTACTCAGGTAACTTCAGTCAACCGGGCCACTAAACCAGTCATTCTTCACAAACACGTGTGCTTATTAAAAAATAATGTCATAAACCATTTTTGTAGACAAAATAATAAAGAAATGCCTGTGCCATGAAGACCTTTCTGATTGCTGGCTGATTTATAATTGCTAAAAGCTTAAAATGAAAACTTACAACAAATGGATAAAAAATATTAAGTTGTTCAGAAATGGTAAACAACAATGATGAAAGCATAAAATTAATTTAGATTGTTAAAAGGTATTTTATACAACCTGCTCATTCCAGGAACAGAAACTACTTTAAATAACCTACCTTGACTTTTGACAGACTTAAAATATAATTTCCAATTTTTCTACATAGCACATTTTAAGCTTCAAAAATGTCCAATCTGTCTACAGGAACATTTTGAGTAATAAACAATAACTAATAATAAGTAATTATCTAATAAAAGCTCCAGAATATTACTCTATAGAAAGTTCTCGAAAGTAACAGGTAAATACAGACTGTAGTGCATAGTGGTACCAGTCAGTATACTTCAAATACAAGCAAGTTTAAATAAACAGATGCAAAAAATGTTGAGGTTTTTATGAGTATGTATTGTAAAAACACGTCTGCTGCTATCTGTAGAAGTGAAGACCTTTCTGATTGCTGGCTGACTTATAATTGCTAAAAGCTTGAAATGAAAACTTACAACAAATGGATAAAAAATATTAAGTTGTTCAGAAATGGTAAACAACAATGATGAAAGCATAAAATTAATTTAGATTGTTTAAAGGTATTTTATACAAGGTATTTTATACAATAGAATAATAGCTGAAACCAAACCTTTGCTTGTTGCACTTATTTTTATGCATGTTGTCAACATGACAGCACAGCTGGCTGCTCCAGGAAGTTAGAAAAGCTGGATTTTAAAACTCCCTTTAGTTAATGCTTTGCTGATTGTTTAAAATAAAAAGAAGAAACAAAAATGAACATATTCATGACAACATCCATTCTCAACAAGATCAAAAATATGTCTGTATTGTGTTCTTTACTCTCAGTGATAAGTATGAAATTAAGACTTGGTCCAAAAAATAGATTTTTACAAATGTGGCTTTAACTTGTGTAACTGGTAGACAAATGATCCAATGTACCCACACCACTGCTGCCTACAGGACTTTTACTCTGATGTGATAAATTAATCTCCTGTCTTCCAGACCAACGGTACACATGCCACCTTTGGCAACAATTTATTCCTCTACTCATCAAACAATGAATCCTTCCTCCTGCCCAAGAGATTTCCGTTCTCCTGTTCGTATCCCTTGGAAACTGACACCAGTCTGAATGTGGCTGTGAGACCAACTTTAGAGTAAGTCGCCCTCTGATCAGTATAACCTGAGCTGGTAGATTCTGTGGGGAGAGTTTATCTCTTTAATTAGCAAAATGAATTTTCCTCCAGCTTTTGACCACAAATTAGTGTTAGTTCATCCAAATCCTCCACGATTCCACACATCTCCTCTGCATCATCGTTGCAATATATCAATGAGCTTGATAGATTGATAGATTGCGCTCTAATCATGAAAAGATTTTCAAACAATCTAAAATAACACAAAAACAGAATAAAAACAGGTCTTGGCAAATAAATTCCTGAACTGCTTGATAAAGATGCTTGTTGTCTTGCCAGGTGGGAACGAGGTATTTCAGGTACAGGTGTAAAGGCCACAGCCTCCATGTCTCTGTTCCTGGACTCCAGCTACAACGACACTTACCCAGCAGGCCAGGTCACCCTGCCAGTGGGCTCGCCGTTGTACGTCGGCGTCTCTGTGGAGGAAATGGACTCAAACTTGGCGGTTGTTCTGGAGAACTGCTTTGCCACTCACACGTCAAACCCTGAAGACCCGGTACGATACCCCCTCATTGAGAACAGGTGTGTGCTCCTCCTCAGCCTCAGTAAACACCGTTTGCTGTAAAGGTTAAAACTTTCATGCTTTCCTCCGTCATCCCTTCCAGATGCTCCACGGATCGCCGTCAGGTGTCAGTGGTTCAGAGCGGCTCGTCCCTCCAGGCTCGTTTCACTGCTCTGCTGTTCCTGCTGGGGGAAGAATATCGAGAAATTTATCTTCACTGTAGCCTGAGCCTGTGTGACCAGAGACGCTCCAACTGTGTCCCGGTGAGCAGAGGCTTAAAATTAAACACAACATGCCAAAACGCTGAGAAAGATATTTAAAAAATCAAACACGATAATCATTTTACATTGTTTTATTATTTCTTGTTTTCTATCTCAAACAAACTTCTTGGTTGACTGAAAATATTTCCTAACCTCAACCTGCCAGGATGTGAATTATTTGAGGATTAATTAACTGAACATACTTTATTTCATCAGTAGTTTATGATTCATGATGAATAAATAAATAAATTGCTTTAATTATTTACCTTTCACAGGTTTGTCATAGCAGAAAGTTGCGTTCTGTTTCAAGCTCTGCTGCATTGAAGCCCATCACCACTGGACCAATAGTCTGTAAGTTTAACTAATAGGTAGTTTATCAGAAGTAATAAAGATTCAATGATCATGTTTCTTCTTTTTTCTGCTCATCTGCAGGGACCAAATGAAGAAATTCATCACTTCTCATTACATCACTTCTGTAATGTAATGAGGTCAGTTGAAATAAGGAAAATGTGGCATTTAATTGACCTGAGTTTTCTGATCTGTTACTGAAATTAAACTGAAATGAAGTATATGTTGTTTGTTTTATTTGTATTTTATTGTCAAATTTAATTGTATTTCTATCTTTTACCCTTATGTAATGCTGTAATTATTGTAAAGTAAATAATTAAAACCTGTATTACCTTTTTGTTCTTCTGCCCTCTTGTGGCAGGCAGTGTTATTACACATTTTTAGTGTAATAATAATACAGTCGAAATGTCATTAGCCCCCAAACAGTAATTTATTTTAGGGGTTTTTACATGTTGTTACCAGTATGGCCAACAGTTGCATATATGATTTTTATTAAAAGAAATCTTCAACAGCAGGGGTGTCCAGAGTCGGTCCTCGAGGGCCGGCATCCTGGACGTTTTAGTTCTCTCCCTGGTGGTAGTAACAACCTTTCAGCTTGTCAATGTTCCTCTTAGGGCTTCTAGTGAGCCATCATTTGATCCAGGTGCTTTAAACCAGGGAGAGAACTAAAACATGCCGGATGCCGGACCTTGAGGACCAACTTTGGACACCCCTGATTTATAGCATCGCATCAAGTTTATATTTAACTGGCTGTTTCCTCCCAATCAGTCAGAACTGAGAGAGAGAGAGAGGCAACAAAGACTGAGCGAACTTGTAAAATTAATTCTTTGCATAATGTCTTGGTGGTAGTGAAATTTAGGTATTTAGTAAATCAAAGCGGGGTTAAATTTGTATCACACTCCACACAAATAAAAAGAAATGACAATGATGACAAGTAAATTACATGAACTTATTTTTCTTTTAGTTTACTACTTGATTTAGTACTGCTCATTTAAAATAAATTAGGTTTACTTACTCACTAATCTTAAGCTTAATTTACTTTTTTTAGGAAATGAGTTTGCATAATTATTTTAAGTAACGTGAATTAGATGTAATGTAATGTAACCCTGATTAAATTATTTCAGAAGCCAAAACACACTGGTGAGTATCTGCAGTCGCCACCTCACTGTGTTCTTTATTTTAGTTACACCTCATGTAGTGAACAAAACACTGACTTAAACATTTACGTTTGAATACAGAATTTTACATAATGGGAAAAATAACCCAACATGATGTAACATTAACAATCAAACTGTCACCGATATATCACAATAATTGTGATTTACTGAAAATATTTCTCCAATACAAGTTAGTTTTTTTTCTTGATGTGTCAAATAAGGTATGTTCTTTTCCAGATAGTATGGGTTTATAACAGTGCCATGAAACTACACTGCCCCTTGACTTCTGGGAAGCAATTATTGCTTACAATTAATCTGGGAAAGATTTGAAGAATAATTTATAAAGAAATTGCAAGAAACCAAAGAATTCCAGTTCTTTCTCCATTACATGGTAATATTTACAATAGTAAATTGAGAAAAGACTGACCAAATGAGACTTGTTCTAAATGTAGAAGGGCTTTTTTCTCCAAAAGAATCTGGCTGTACAGCTTGGTCTCTCTGGAGTCCTCGCAGAGGAGTAGGTGGGCATCAGATAAAGAGGTCACTGCTCATTATAACGGACACCAAACACAACTCAGTTCTGAGAGAGAAAGAGACTAAATGACTTATTGTGACATAATTTTAGAACTTTTACAATCAGAAAAAAATGTAATTGGTCTGAGTCTATGATTAGGAAAATTCTTTGGAAAATTTGTGAAACACTGACTCAATCAGAGAAATGCGTATTTGTCTTTAGATATTTTATTTAGAAAATCAGAGTAAGTCTTATAGACCAGCAAGTGAGAGAAGAAAAGAGAGAAAACACAGGACGAAGAAGTGAACCTTAACACATACAATTCTCTTTTTATATATTTTCAGTCATGTACTTGTTAGCCCTTATAAGAGGGACAATTATAAGAGAAGGAATGATCACAAGATGAAACCAGTGCACCTTCACTTACTCTTGTATTGAGTGAAGAGAAAAGCGCGTTAGTCCCCCTAGTGGACTCTTTTGACTATGGCACCAACGCACCCCTCTTCCAGACAAGGGACCCAACTACATTCCTTGCACACCCCAAATCAAACTAAATTAACGCAGATAATCAAAACAGTTGGATTTAATATTAACAAGGTCAAATGAGTATCATACCCTGCAACATACACGGTGCCTTCCATCCAGCTCTGTCCTGTAGGGAGTTTCTCTCAGTTTCTCCCATCTCTGGTTAATTGGTAACTCTGTCCCTAAATCAAACCTGGTTCACAGGAGATTCGGTGGAAAGGAGAAGAAAAACATGTCCTCTGAAACCTCCGTTGTCAGTTCCACAAGAAAAACACTTCTGAATGTTCATGAACTTTCATTATCAGTTCATTCTTCCCAGTAAATAAGCTAATGTTTTATTTTCCCACACAGTTTACTTCCTTCATTAATAAGTAATATCCATGAAATCATGGATACCATTGGATTTCAGCTACCCTCGCTTTGAGTTGTCTTTTGTACACAATGACAGACCTATAAATTCTCACATTCACTCCATGAACTCTCACACGTACCTCAGTCACCAAGGTAAGAGAAAACACTATAAAAGTCATGAATTTCTAGATCAGAACACTGTAAATATGTTTAAAAATCTTCTTCTCTTTTCTAATTAGTACAGTGCGTCGGTCCATAATGGAGGTTCCTTGGCTTGTGCTTTTGCTCATGTCTTTGCAGATGTTTACGCCAAACACTTCAGGTAAAACCTGATAAATTGATTATCTTTCTACCAGGATAAGTGTAATAAAACTACATTTGACTCTGTTACCTTTTTTTTTCAGCAACACTGGTCACCAGCTGTGAATCTTGCCATGGTGAAGCCTCCTGCTTGGAGTCCAGAGAAAGAGGCGACTCTTTTACCAGATTCTCTTGTGCTTGTAGAGATGGTTTTGTTGGTGATGGACTGAGCTGCTATGACAGAAATCTCTGCAACAACTCTCCCTGCTGTGAGCGAGGTTATCGGTGGTCTCCAGACCTCGGCTGTGTCGACGTTGATGAGTGCTCTCAGCAGAGCTCCCCGTGCCCAGCGCATCAGATTTGCTCCAACAGACCAGGGTCCTATGAATGCCTGCAGCCTTCCTCCAACAGCAGAGCAGGTGTCTTTCAGGGAGCACTCCGACTGGTCAATGGAGGAAGCTCCTGCTCTGGCAGAGTGGAAATCTTTCACAGTGGACAGTGGGGGACAGTGTGTGATGACATCTGGGACAACATTAATGCTCAGGTGGTGTGTCGACAGGTGGGCTGTGGAAGAGTAATTTCAGCAACATCAAGTGCACATTTTGGACAGGGAACTGGACCTATATGGCTGGATGATGTGAGGTGCACAGGAAATGAACCGCAGCTATCAGAATGTCAACACCGAGGGTTTGGTATTCATAACTGTAATCATGGTGAGGACGCTGGTGTTGTCTGTGAAGGTAAAACCATGTTACTCAATTTTTGCATGTACTAATTCTTATGTTGTATATTTCCAATACTTTTCTGCATTATCACAACAATTCATTGTTTTATCCAAAGAATCCCTTACTTATCCTGTTTGTCACAAATTCAACAGAGAAAGTGAATGTTTACATTAGTCATTGTTATGGAAAATGTTATTAACTTTCTGTTTTTTCAAAGAGCTGCCTGTTCAACTTACTTGTGGCCAAGATAAACTCCAAGTAGGACTGGATCTCAATAGCACGCAGTCCTTTGGTTTGGATCCATTCTCTGGACACTTTGCTGCTCGCAACTGCTCAAGGTTCAGAGTTCACGGGGATGTCGTGTGGTACGAGGTGGAGGCTCGAGCCGGCGCCTGCGGAAATATAGCGACAGTAAAAATCTTTCATTTTTTGCTGTGTGTGTTGGATTCTTGTCTTGTCACTATCACAATTTCACAGTTAAACTGAAACTCAGAGACCATTATCTGTGTTATCTTGTTGGGTCACTAGTAGAGAACAAGATGGCCGATTACTCAGGTAACTTTAATCAACCGGGCCACTAAACCAGTCATTCTTCACTAACGTGTGTCTCAGTCCAATATGGTGCTTATTAAAAAATAATATCATAAACCATTTTTGTATCCCACACCACTGCTGTCTACAGGACTTTTAATCTGATGTGATAAATTCATTTTCTTGTCTTTCAGATCAACGGTACACATGCCATATTTGGGAACAATTTATTTCTCTACTCAGCAAACAATGAATCCTTCCTCCTTCCCACGAGATTTCCGTTTTCCTGTTCCTATCCTTTGGAAACTGACATCAGTCTGAATGTGGCTGTGAGACCAACGTTAGAGTAAGTTGCCCTCATAGTTTATTGTAACCCTATTAACATTCTTGCCATAAACATGAGCTGGCAGATTTCATCTAAACCACCTGGGAGTTTCTGAATGTTTACCTCATCTAACAATTATTGAAATACATTATGCAATTAACTAAAGTTCCACTAACTTTTGACCACAAATTAAAGTTAATTCAACTACCTCCATAATTGAACAAATCTCCTCTGCATCATCTCACCAACTGAGCTACATGTGCACTACAATGAGCTCAGCATCCTCCTGATATTTTTGCCCAACTAGATTGTAGGGAAACAATATAAGTAAGCGACTGTAATACCTCAAGATTTTCAAATCAAGTTTATTTGCACAGCACATTTCAGCAACAAGGCAGTTCAAAGTGCTTCATGTCATAAAAATATCACACAGTAATCAATTATGAAAGAAGCGATAAATAATGGATTTCGTCCAATGCTATCACCAAAATAATCAAGCAAATACGCATCAAATATGTTGATCCAATGTTGCACTCTAAGCAGGTGGGATGTTAGCCTTGATTTAAAAGGAACTCAGTGTTTCAGTATATTTGCAGTTTTGGGGAAGTTTGTTCCAAATTTGTGGTGCATTAAAGCTGAATCCTTCTCCCTGGTTGAGAACCAGTAGACCTGAGAGGTCTTGAAGGTTGATACAACAGCAACAGATCTTTAATGTATTGTGGAGCTAAGCCATTCAGTGATAAACTAAAAACAGTATTTTAAAGTCTTTTTGAGAGAATGTCTGAGTCCAGAATTGAGCTTTACATTACTTTAATTAACTCTTGAGGTTCCTCCATACCTTATTCATATATGAATAAGGGCAGGTGTGGGTGTGTGGTTTTCTATAAAGATAAATAAACAAGTACAAAGTGTAAGTGCTTGTATGTAAATACTTCTTTCTCAAAGACAACCAAAAAGTCCACAAAGGGAATATACGTGCTTAAAGACTATAATAAAGCTAGCAGGTGATTAATACCTGGCTATGAGAATGTACGTCATATTACACATAAATAATAATCAACTATACTAATAATGGTGTCACAGAATAAAACACACAAGAGAAATAAGGCATTTCAATTGGAAAATGATAACCACGAACAGCTGCATCTGAGCTTAATTATGTAATGCTAAAAGGCTAGCTGTTAGCTCTCCACAATACGAATAAACTATACCAAACAATCATAATATTCTACAAAACAAAGTGTCAGTGCAGTTAATAGGTTTTTAAGAAACCAAACTAAACCAATAACAGTATTATTCACATCCAATTGACGCACATAGTTGAGAGAGGTAATAAACAATGCCTGCGTTGATATCAGCACTACTCAATGATCGAGCAGTCACCTAGTGGCGTAAATAAGATACTACATATAAAACACCTTGATAAGAGAGAAAAGCTAGAGGGCTGAAAACAAATAATTAACAGTTTTTTATACAGTACATTAGTCCTTTCACCCGAAAAGCGTTCTTTTCTAAAACACAACAGTAAAAATACCATCTATCTTTTATAAAACATATACCACAAACAGTAATTTGTTGTTAGGGCTATGAATAAATACTATTTATGTAAATAAGTGTTTGTTATACTTTGTTAGTTATGTGTCATTAAAGCTGCAGAATGTAACTTTTATTAAAAATGTTTTTTTTCTTTTACATATTTATTAAAACTGACAGTTTGTTCTGAGACAGAAAATCAGTCAAAAGATAAATCTCTGTCACCTCGCAGTGCTACTATTGCTGTCTAAAGAAATGCACCACTCCCAAATATTAACAAGCAATCAGAGCCAGGAGCGCCGCCATTTAACCTCATGTGTTTGCAGTTAAATGTTCTAATGGCAAAAAAATAAATAAATAAATGCTAATGGCGGAGAACAACTTTTATGTACAGAAAGTATTTTGATTTCTGTTTTTCTACAAGTTAATATATTGCACTCTAGCACTGTAAAGAGAAGATTTTCAAACAATCTAAAATAACACAAAAACAGAATAAAAACAGGTCTTGGTAAATAAATTCCTGAACTGCTTGATAAAGATGCTTGTCGTTTTGCCAGGTGGGAACGAGGTATTTCAGGTACAGGTGTAAAGGCCACAGCCTCCATGTCTCTGTTCCTGGACTCCAGCTACAACGACACTTACCCAGCAGGCCAGGTCACCCTGCCAGTGGGCTCGCCGTTGTACGTCGGCGTCTCTGTGGAGGAAATGGACTCAAACTTGGCGGTTGTTCTGGAGAACTGCTTTGCCACTCACACGTCAAACCCTGAAGACCCGGTACGATACCCCCTCATTGAGAACAGGTGTGTGCTCCTCCTCAGCCTCAGTAAACACCGTTTGCTGTAAAGGTTAAAACTTTCATGCTTTCCTCCGTCATCCCTTCCAGATGCTCCACGGATCGCCGTCAGGTGTCAGTGGTTCAGAGCGGCTCGTCCCTCCAGGCTCGTTTCACTGCTCTGCTGTTCCTGCTGGGGGAAGAATATCGAGAAATTTATCTTCACTGTAGCCTGAGCCTGTGTGACCAGAGACGCTCCAACTGTGTCCCGGTGAGCAGAGGCTTAAAATTAAACACAACATGCCAAAACGCTGAGAAAGATATTTAAAAAATCAAACACGATAATCATTTTATATTGTTTTATTATTTCTTGTTTTCTATCTCAAAAAAACTTCTTGGTTGACTGAAAATATTTCCTAACCTCAACCTGCCAGGATGTGAATTATTTGAGGATTAATTAACTGAACATACTTTATTTCATCAGTAGTTTATGATTCATGATGAATAAATAAATAAATTGCTTTAATTGTTTACTTTTTACAGGTTTGTCGAAGCAGAAAGTTGCGTTCTGTTTCAAGCTCTGCTGCATTGAAGCCCATCACCACTGGACCAATAGTCTGTAAGTTTAACTAATAGGTAGTTTATCAGAAGTACGGTAATAAAGATTCAATGATCATGTTTCTTCTTTTTTCTGCTCATCTGCAGGGACCAAATGAAGTACAAGCTTTTATCTTTGAAACATGACACTTATGTAAAATAATCAGACCAGTTGAAATAAGAAAAAATGTGGTGTTTAATTGATTCGATTGGTGAGTTTTGGGGGAAATTGCTGTTAGTGAAATTAAACTGAAATGAATGATATGTTATTTGTATTTTATTGTTAAATTTAATTTTATTTCTATCTTTTACTGATATGTGATGCTGTAATTATTGTGAAGTACTTTGGTCATCTGAGGTTGTTGTAAATGTTGGGGATAAAAGCAGTGACACATAAGTGACCAGTGGTTCCTAGATGATGAGGAGTTTGTTAGAGATGTTCAGGAGAGAGCACCAGCATGAACGTCCCGGTGGAGATGAGTCAGGTAGTAATGTTTAGCATGTAAACCACAACCTGGATTTCATAAGTAAGGGCTAAGTAGATAAACTTTGAAATTAATTGAACTGGAAAAAAAAAAAAAGAACCTATAATGATCATTTAGACCAAATGTGGTGAAATCAGTTTGGAGATTTGTTACACTTTTCACAAGATCCCAGAATCCAGAGTGGGCCTGGTTTGTCTTGGTCTACTGATCACACTGACGTTCATCAAGTCACATCCGGGCTCTGACCACAGATCATTGGTCTACTCCAGATTCCCCAGGAAACTGGTGTGGGCTGTGGCCACCAGTCAGTACTTCTCTCACATATGCAGAAAAAATAAATCTGGTTGGTTTAAATTCTAGATGTGGACTTTTCTTTAACTCTCTGGTATGCATGTGAATGTGTGAGTGAATGACTGAATGCCCAGGTGAATTGCTTTGGTGTCGTCTGGACTTACCCATGCCATGGGCTTGAGCTCACACCCATACCATCACATATGCTGGCATTTGTGCTGATAACAATCTGGACCAGTCCTTTTCTTCTTTGACCAGAAGGACATTATGCCCATGATTTCCAAAAACAATTTGAAATGTGGACTCATCAGACCACAGGAGGCTTTTCGACTTTGCGTCTCTCCATATTAGATAAGATCGAACTCAAAAAAGGTTGCAGCTTTTCTCTATATAGTATCTCTTATAATGAGCTAAGCTGATGCGCAGTTCCGCCAGGTGTTTGCTAATTGCTGCTTGCTCTACTAATATTAATAAATTATGAATAACAATAATAATCATACACAGAGACACTACATTGTCTGTAGACTTTAAAGATTAACCATGTTTTATCCAGGCTTTACGTCCTTGTCTTCAGCAGCAAAGGATTTCAGGTCAACTGAAGTCAAACGTCTTTTATTGTTCTTTAACACCACCTAGCGGTCACAAATATTATTTGTTTTGGATTGTTGAATAAAAAACATTAATGGCTGAAAAACATTTAGTAGACACCGAATCACTGGTCTGTTCAGCGGGCTGTATTACATTAGCTACTTCAAACAAAAAAAATTATTGCAAATAATGACGATGTAAACCCTGTATGAATGGAAAAGTAAAGAAGTTCAAAAGAAAAGGCTGAGCACAGACCTACATATGGACATTTGTGTACTAAGTTGTGTGTTATAATGATATTAAAAGTCAAACTGAATTAATAAAATGTAAAAGACAGTTGCTTATTGTAAGAATAAATTAGGGAAATAGACTGACTTCTCAAGAGAAATAAATAATTAGAGATAATGGATTATGAGCTACACCTACAGAAACACTGATGCTGGTTGATCTTTGTTTGAGATAGAAACCATGGGAGATGTTTGGCTTTTGATCATTTGCATCGTGGCAACCCTGTGGCTAGAAAGAGGCTGGTAGTTTTTCTTTTCCAATTTTAATCTTAAAATTTATAAAGTAGGAGTTTGCTGTGTTTAGATAAAAATAGAATTACATAAAGTTCAAGTGGCTTATCTGCGTAGCTAGACTGAGTTAAATATTTCTAAATACCTGAATAGTATTTTGAGCTGTAGGTGGTAATGGATCAAAATCTGAAAAACCAGACGCTCCTAACTAACTGACAATGTACTGACACTCTTCTCTTTGACATGTAATTTGCAAAGCTTTGATGAGAGGCTTTCACTCATCCTCTAAAATGACCCGGTGTCAGTCGAGTCAGATGGTTCGGTTCTGCTGCAAGTTTCTTGTTAAAAATAAGTAATTTCCACAGCCACCACATGCTTACTCAGGATGAAAAGCTATTGCAAAGTCGATGACTTGCAACCAACTGTCTGCCACATAACCATAACTTCTTAACTTGCAGATCAATACTGGCATTATTCATACAGTCTCTGTTATCCTTCAGCTTTCTTTTCTCATTATATATATGTATATATATATATATAAAAATCCACCAGTTCTTAAATTAAATTAATTATTTATCTAGTTAATTAATTAATTAGTTAATTAATTAATTAGGATAGATTTGCATTAACAAAGCACCATGTCAGTTACTTTTTACAAGTAGAAATTAAAATATAATATAGCAACGAGCTGACGTTGGCAAAGAAGTGGTGCAAAGAACACAATGTTCATTAAACAATTATGTGTTGAAACACTTAATCACAATTTTTACTTTGTATGTTATCCAGATTACAGTCGTATAGAACAATACAAACAACTTGATGCAATCAATTGTCCACAATGGCACAAGGAAGGAGGGATTGCTGAATGATTTGATGCAACAAATTGTTCACCTTTGCCACATGCTTGTTGAAATGTTTTTGTAAGTTCAAAACAGAAGAAGGAAGGCATGAAATGGCTGTGCATAGGTATGAAACAAAAGGCAAGCTGATTCTGAGCTGCATCTGCTGTGGTTAAAAAAAATGCTATAGGATTATTGTTAATTTTTATTTCTGAATTAGTTGGAAGGTTCACCTGGGCATGTTGCACAATTGATAAAGCAGCAGTTCTTTGAAAGCGTCCCCAGTCGGGTGTAAAGTTAAATGAGGTGGCAAACAACCGCTGAAGGTCATGTTTCACCCTGTTTGCTGTCTAGGAAACTTAAAATAATGGCCCATATTTTTATGGGCGTTTCCTTGGGAACGGTGGGAAGATTACGTGGTTGACGGACGTGCTGGCCAATAGGAGGGCTCCGTTAGCGCGGTGTGGGCATGGCAACCTTCCTGCGCTGTTTCCCAGTTTAGTTCTGGGTGTAGTACAGTTTGAGGTCTCGCTTCCGTTGAGGTTGTAGACGGCTGTCAAAGGAAACAAAGTTGGATTTTCTTAAACACCAACGACCGCCGCTATGTCCAACAACAACGCCAGCAGCAACTTAGTGATCGCCCAGAGAACCGTGAAGCAGCTCCGGTTAGAGGCCAGTACCCGGAGGATCAAGGTACGAACCCTCCGCTGACACACAAAACACGGAAGACTTTTGTTTTCAACGCTGGAGCTAAAAGTTTAGAAATTACGAAAAAAGTGGATTCTGTTGATTTTTCTGAATTGCCGCCAAGCTAACAAAACACGTAGCTGAAATATTAGTAACTCGCTGCTACTTCGAAGTTTTGAAGTCAAAGGCGTATACAAGTCAAGCTCTCTGGAAATGAGTGGGCCTATATATGAAAATGAAACGTTTTAGGTACAACCACAGCTGATCCGCGGCTCCGTTCCTTGCAAATGTTATGCAAAATAGCAGAGGCGGTAAAAGTTAGTGTTGGAAAAATCAGAAAATGGGCACGTCCTGAGCGCACAGGGGGCCCCAGACAAACACAGTTCATGTTTATGCTGGTCATGTTTTCACACCCACACCATATGTTGGGCTCCGCAGGTGTCCCAGGCTGCCACCGAGCTGAAAAACTTCTGCATTCAGAATGCCAACAAGGACCCGCTCCTCATGGGGGTCCCCTCCAGCGATAATCCCTTCAGACCCCCGAAGTCCTGCTCACTCTTCTGAGGTAAGACGACTTTTAAGACATTAAGAGGCGCTTTTTACCACTGGGAGGAGCCAAGTAGTGCCTTTATATACTGTTTATTCACTATTCTGCTGTTTCTACATAGGGCTGGGCGATATGGCTGAAAAACCTGTCATGGCAAGGGTTTCATAACTGTCAATATCGATAGTTTTTTGTTTGTTTGTTTGTTTGTTTTTGTTTTAAGTTTCTGAAATACGGCCGAAGTGGTGACGTGACCTTTTACTGTTTTATCCACAATTTATTCCTGGGCTGTTTTTCTCTTAGTGTGTTTAACACTTGATTATCTTAGTGTTAAACACTCAAAGGAGATCAGATAAATGCTGATCTGTTAGACCTGGATCAGGTCTAACAGGTAGAGGATTCAGATGCCTCCTGTAAATTAGAATACGACTCCATCCTCAGTTCACAACTTGTGAATTTTCCCCAATCTCTTAAATGAGGTTTGCTCCGCAATCCTTTCAACACTGAGATTTGCTGTTATTCGTAAACCTTTTTCCTTCCACCCAACTTTACATGAATAAGCAGTCTGAAGAGCCAGCTTCTTTAGCCATTTCTGTCCTTCTCCTTGGTGTCAGTGACTGTCGGTCAGATAACTGTCAGCTCAGTGGATTATCCTCTGATTGTGTTTGGCATAACATAATATTTCAGTATTAGAATAGAATAGAATAGAATATACTTCATTGATCCCTAAGGGCAAATTGCTTATTTGTTGACAAGCTACTCTATCTGAGGTATTAAATATCAATAATACAAATATAACCATATGAGGCAAAGTTTTTACATTTTTATACATACCTAAGAGTGATGAGATAGTTCAAAAATGACTAAATATAAATAAATAAATAAATAAATAAATATCTTTATTTGTTTTGTGTTCTGTGAGTTCCTGCAAGTGTTACCTTGACGATTAGGAGGAAGATCTGCACTTCCCTAGTACCATAAAGTTACCTTTTTTTAAACGAGGTGTGTTTTGGCAAATCAAAAATAAAGCTTGAGAGTGTGGCATTGCCTCTGCTTCTAACGTAAATACAGACTCATCAGAAAAAGGAGGCCTGTTTCTTCTGTTTTTTGTTTTTGGTTTCTGTTCTCAAAGAGAAAATGGAACTGGCTAAAGTCGATATCGGAAGGTCAAAGTTTTACCAGAAGAATAGAAATCAGATCCAAAACTGTAATCCAGACCAATGTATCGATAAGCCTGAATTGGAAAAAAGCACAAAAGATTTGTATTGTTTTCAGTTGTAAGCATACAAACTTTTTTCTTTCTTTTTTTTTAAAACATCAGATATATATATATATATATATATATATATATATATACACACACACACACACACATAAATAAAAAAACTTCCTCATGTTGGAAATATGCAGCAGCAGTTCCACACTGTGGTATTTCTGCTCTTTTGCCTTCTATTACAAAACAGGAAATCTCATAAACCACTTTTCTTCCTTCAGGCTGGATGAGCAACCTATATGTGAAAGGCATGATGTGGAAAGGCTTAAGACATGTTTGGGTAACGTTTAGTAAGTACCGTGTTGCAGTAACGGGTGCTGGAAATTTCTCTGCCGTCTGCAGAATTATGTGAGCTGAGAAACGCCACAGGTGCCAAATCAAACAGCAAGACATTTTCACTTTGAATGGGTTTTGCCCTGTTGTGGCAACAGTCTTGTTCATGACGAAACACGACTGGAACACCAAAGTCTGAATGAATCATAATAAACGTCTGATTCTCTCTGCTCTCTTCCAGCGGCAGAAGGAACATGAAGGATTTCTCGTCCGTCAAAGCTTCACTTCACCTCTCGTCTGCGTCGTCGTGGACTTGTTCTGCAGCTCCTCACGGCGGGAGGAAGGGTGGGAGGGAGGGAAAACACTCGGTGCTGAAGGTTTTTTTGGGGGGTTGATGTCGATCTACTCTTTTTGTTTTTTTAATTTCTTTGTTTTTTTTTTGTTTTTTTTGCCAAAACTAATGGTATCATATCTCCCATCTGTTACACGAAAGCACGGCCGAACTCTTACTTTTTCAACAAACAAGCAGAAGATGTTCCTGACACTAACTTGACTAATGATTAATCTCGCTTTGCCTAAGTGCTCAACATGTCCGGCATCTATTTACAGACCGTTCCCGCTGTTTGCTTTTTTTCAGTCGGTGCCCTTCTGAAGGGCAGGTGGAGGGATGTTAAACGTAAATTCGATGCAGGTTCTGTTCCGTCTGCACCGTTTTGTGTCGTTTATCTCTGTAAAACATTTTAAAAAGGAAATAATGTCCAACTACATTGCTAGCCAACTAACTGTACCAGTGCCTTTTTTAAAGAAAAAAAAAAGATTGAAGTATTTAAGCGAAGAGTAAAAGTGTCCCAGTGAAGCTGAGGTACTACAACATGACATACTTTAACATTAGGATAAGTGTTGGTTTGTTAGTCTTTTCTTTGTTTCTTTCACTCACCTTTTGTTGAATCTTTTTATTTAAAATGAGAAACACGTAAAGGCCTTACACTATTCGGATAGTGGCAACAACTTTTAATTTATTTCACATTGCACGAACGCTTGCGTATGTATTGAAATCCTTCGGTTTTGTTTGTGTTTAGTGAGTCTGTCGTCGTTTTTTTTTTTTTTTTCACGCTGGAATCAACCAAAAATCTCTCCTGCTGTCTGTCGGCACTCGCCTTCGTTTTCTGTGCAACGTTCGGGTGATTAGGAAACGACAGAAATGCTGCCTGTAACTTTTTCCACGGCAAAATCAGAAGGTAACTTTTGAAAGTGTCACTTTGTGACTGCTTTTTTTTGACAGACGGGACATGAGGCATTCATGAAAAGTAGTCGCGTACATTTTGACGCTTTTCCAAATTATGTGAGTGAAGTTGGGACTAAATTGGATTTAAAAACGATCATTTGATTGTATTTGGATTGACTCTCTGCTGCGACGGGGAGCTGCTGGACCGGATTTGCTTTGTGTCGTCAAATACTGGAAATCTGCACGAAGCCACAAGAATTACCGTTATCTGTCACCTCAATGATTTGTGATGAATGCGATGTGTTTGTATGAAAGGAAATAAATAAAATATATATACTTGCAACACGTGTGTTTTGTTCTTTTTACTGTTTTGTTAAATAAGGTGTTACAGCATGACTCCTAATGTTCTGAGAAAATATGACATTTTCCCACATGTAGCCATCTAATCCTGTTAAAATAATTAATGACACACGCTGACTTCATGCGAATCTTCTGACCCAAAGCCGTTCCAGCTCTTCCGGATGTGTTGAACTCGCTGACTTTCAGAGAGCCGGCCGAGCGTGTCCCATAACGAGGGTCGCTGTCGTGACCCTCTTGTGCGTTTTTCTACAGCTTGGCCTGTAACGCGCTCTGGAGGAACCCTGAGTGAGAAGTAGTTACTAATACGGAGCTTTAGAGCAGTGTTTCCCAACCCTGGTCCTCAAGGCACACTGACCTGCATGTTTTAGATGTTCCCCTGCTTCAACACACCTCATTCAGATGATTGCAATTCAACAAAACCCTGTTAATCAGCCAACAATTGAAATCATGTGTGCTGAAGCAGGGGAACATCTAAAACATGCAGGTCAGTGAGCTTTGATGACCAGGGTTGGGAAACACTGCTTTAGAGGAAATGTCTTGCTCAACTGACTCCAAAGCGTGCCCTTCCTCGTGTGTTGTTGGTAATTAGCAGAAGTGCTGTCACCTGGAAATAAAAGCAGCAGCAGCTGTGAACAAGTCTGACTGTTAACGGCTGGAAATGTACACATGGGCGTGTTAACCTGAAATGTGTGGTTTGTTTATAGTGTTGACATGCTTGTATTTCTCTGTGTTCAATTCATAAATGTGAGTTTAGATGGCGTACAGATTTGACCAGAGCAAAGTTGGTGGAAAACAGGAACTTTCAGGTTTCATTTGAACTTATTATCCATGTGCACATTGATACCTTTATCCACATTAGCACTGAATATCCATTAATGTTCCCTTCCCCCCACCCTCTGATTTGGTTAAATTATGCTACAGATTCATATCTCCAGAGGGACCAGAGCACTTCCTGGTGGGCTGACGGACCGGACTGCAAAGACCAAGCAGATTCTCTCAGGGTGGGTAAAAAAAACAAAACAAAAAGGCTCAACTACCAAGCAAACCACTTATCCTATTGAGCCTACTTCACAGCCTTTAATCTTTTTCTCCATTTTCTGGTAAAGTCAAGACCATAAACTCTTAATGTGTTTTATGTGGTAGCGCAACACAATAGTACACATTTGTGAAATGGAAGAAAAATGATGCATGGTTTCTAAAAATGTGCATGTTTGCAGAATGGCACTAGCTCAGTCAGAATAGATGGGTGATATTTATGAAAAAAAAATTTATATCTTGCCACAGTTTTTTTTTTTTTTTTTTTTTTTTTTTTTATGGATTCAGGTCTGGACTTTGACTGAGCCCATTTTAACATACTAATGTGCTTTGATTTAAACCAGGAGGGTCAAATTTGGCTCTTCAGTATGTTAGAGTTCTACTGATCTCTGCCTGAAACGATCAAAGCAATTTAAGGTTTTATGTGCATGAGGAGGAGCATCATGGTGAAAGCTGGAACGCTCCACTTGTGAAAGTAAAATCTGCTGTGCCTCACCTTGACATTTGGACATCGGTTCTCACTGCCAGAAAAAAACAATATACAGATGGGTTTTATTTACGGGAATCAGAGTAAAACTAACTAAAAACAAATGTCATGCTGTCCGTTGGTATATCTCGGACAACACCCCCTTGCACCCGAACCCCCCAAAAATGCAAAAGGTCAAAGGGTGTGAGGACTTTTTCATGGAACTGTCATCTTACAGGAGCAGCTCAGAGTGACGGATGAGCATGTGGCCAGGCTTCAGGCAGATCTGAGATCCGAGCGTTTAAAAGTAAGCCCGGTAATTTCGAGAGCGAAAACTCCCTGATTGAGTTTACCTCAAGTGGCGCTTTCCTTCCTGTCAGAGTTCCCGTCTGCAGCTGCAGTGTAGCCAGCAGGAGGCGGAGTTGAAGCGCAGAGAGATGCTCAGCAGTAGACTGAAGGAGAGGCTCACACAGCTGACCGACAGACACAAAGGCCCATGTGAGACTCCAGAATTATTTCAAACAGACTTATTTACAATAAGATTGATCGCATCGGTTTCTTTGTTCCGGATGCAGCCATAGATGTATTAAACGTCCCTCCTGGAAGCAGAGGCAAAAGGGAGCAACTCGGCAAATCGGTCAGGTTTACTGCCAGGTATGTGGACGGTTGCTTGTTGAAGGTCGCTGAGGTTTTGGCCTTTTTGAGTTGGAGCCCTCTTTCAGACTGCAGCTCTCTCCTCTCCTCCCGGCAGGCGAGAAGAGGCTGCGCTGCGCCTGATGCTGGAGCGCAGAGAGGCCGAGCTGAGGGAGGCCATGAAGCTGCGCCACAGCCTCACCACTCTGCTGCACGCACTGCGAGTCGACATGGAGCAGGTCAGAGAAGGGACGAGTGGGTCCACGGTTTCAGTCCAGAAAGGGAAATGCTATTAAACACTAGTAGCATCAGTAGGTACAAGTAGCACTACTCTGCTCGAAACGGGTCGGTTCTTTTGTCCCAGTCAAGTCCTGAGTAAATTCAACTTTTAGACGTCACTTGCATTAATACAAACTAGTTTCTAAATGGTCAGGGCAAGCCTTTTTAACTACAATTGAAGAAATGTGACGTATGCTAAAAAGTTTATAACCTGGAGTGAACACTCTAATCTTTTTTTTAAAGTGGCTGCCAGAGTTTTTGGATATTACCCAAGATGGAGAGAAAAAGTTGGATGAAACTGAAGCGGCGCTTGGCGAGCACCTGACTGGAGGAGTGGTTCAGAGCTGGAGGCTGGTGCAGAAGAAGCTGCAGAGCATCCTGTCCGAAGGTGAACGGCCGACAATAAATCTCCTGAGGGGTTTTGTAACCAAACCAGTCGTCAGAAGCTGCAAGAAAATGATTCCGTCGTCTGCAGGTCAAACGGCTGCTGGCACCGACCACGATAAGCTCATGGCTCAGCTGGAGATCGAACTGAAAGAAAGTCAGGAGGTGGTGAGACTGCAGCAGCAGCTTCTGCAGGTATTTTTTTTATTATTAAAACTTCTGGTGAGCCGTGAACGGTCAGAGGGAGACCCACTCTGGCTGCTTCTCGTAGGACAGCCTGGCCTCCACGGTCCCGTCCGAACTCTCGGATTCCTACTTTTTGGAGGAGTGGGAACGTCTCCAGATGTCCTGGGCAGAGCTGACTCGTCAGAGGAGGACTTTTGAAAGGGAGCGCCAAGCGTTTACCGACGCTGCCATTCGGCTGAGCCACGAGGTAAGATGGGGTTGAGGTTGAACTAGGATTATCAGTCATCAATTATCCTGGTGATTAATCAGATGAGAGCAAAGTACGTTCTACAGATTTCCTTTTTCATTTAATCTTTTATCCCTTTCTATACAATATTGGACACGTATTAAAATTTATTTATTGTCTAAAATGTAAACTAAGCCACTTGAGAGGTTTTGGCTAAAACATGTTTACAGACAAAGGTGTTAAATGCAAAATGTGCATCTTTTTTGTACAGTTTTGGCTTGGTTACTGCTCTGAATAAGTTTCAGCAAATGCCCTGAAATCAGTTACTTCAATAATTAATTGTTTCAGCCATAGATTAAACCATAGGTTAAATTAATAAGTGGTTTGTTGTTGTGGGAGACCTTGTCTGTCAAATCGAGCACTTATTGAAATCATCCTACAAAAACTTGTTTTGTCCACAGCGCCGTGACTTTGAACAACAACGGGGCCTTTTCTTAAAGCAGCAGTATCTGTGTGATTCGCCTTTGTTTCATAAAGAAGCAGCAAACCGGAGGGACAGCAGTGCTTTCAGTGAGTAAGACTTGATCGTGTTGGGAATCGCAAGCAAGAGACTGGATGAAGGTCCAGACTGAGACGTTTGACTCTGAGTGCTTGTATGTTTTATGTCCAGCACATTAGTTTCACCTTTCACCTGTCTGTGGTGCAGATTTCTCTGGTGTGGGAGGAGCCAACTTATCCGGCTGCTTTCCCATCAGCCCATCGCCCAGCGACTCTGGGGATGTTGCTGCTCCTGAGGGAAGGGTCAGAGTTCAAACGCCCAGCACACCTCAGCTGTACTCCGCTCTCAATCTACCATATGATAAGCAGTTAGTGTTACTACAAAGTCAGTCAAATTTAATGTGCAGTACTTTACAGAGGTGATGTTTTTTTTAAAACTTTTATAACCTCACAACTATGTTGAAATCTTTAGTTATAATGTGAAAAAGTACAAATTGTACTGCAAGACACTGTTTTGAGGTCCTGTGATGCAGTGGCTCCATCTTGCCCCAACCGTCTTCTGGCCAACCGGCTGTGCAGATGGTTCAATGAAGAGTTTCTCAATTTAAGGGTTGAAAGAGTTTTGCTTCATAAAATTATCTGACTAAGCTCAGATCTTCATCAAGCTGAATAATGTTGTTCTTCTGCAGGTCCAGAGAAACTGATCACCGCTCGGAGACGTGGGAGGGTGGTGTTGACAGGAGACCACACACAACCTGGCCTTCATTTTTGAACTGGTCGTGATACAAACTGCTGCAGTTACAGCACGTGCCACCTTCAATATTTGTCTTTTTAACAAATTTAATAAAAGCATTTATTTTTGTTTTAAAACCTGGTTGTTGATCATTATGCACAGCCGACTGATGTTTTGAGACATTCACTGAATCTTACTAAAAGTAAAATCGTCTCCTAACCGAGGCCCCGCCAGTCTCATGACTGCTTAAATTCAAAAGCAAAAGAAACTATTATCCAGTCTTAATCTGGAAGGACAAGAAGTGCTTTTTTTTTTTGTTCATATTATGTAGCTAGCATAAATGCCGTCTTCTGACGATACCCAAATGGCAACCTTTTAATATTCCCTCAACACACGGAGGGAATTTTAAGAAAAGGCAATGAACATGTTTAAAGGGCAAATACAGTGGCAATATTTTCTTTTAGTGCTAGAATTTTTTATAATCCTAGATGAATAATAAACTTGTCCCAAAGAAGCCCCTTCAGCTTGTATGGGACATCTGGAAGTAGGCCCATCTAGGCTGGGGGTCAGGGAGAAACCCATAAATCCTGCCATTCTTGGGAGCACAGCATCCTGATACAGATACGACTGCATCTGGGAAGCAATTTTCTTGCCCAAAATTTGTAATTTGTAGATTTATGTGGATACTTAATGGAAGCATAAAAAGAAATGAGCACTTTTGCAGGAACGTTCACAGCAGGAAATGGGAATGAGCTGTGGAAGTAAAAAAAAAAACAAAGGATGGGTTTTATCTTAATTCTATCAGTGCTTATTTTTGTGTCCTATTTGCGTATCACTTTGTTGACATCGAGTATTCAGTTTTTAAAATAAAGAGATTGACACTGGAAATGTTTCGATTCACTAACATGGTGTATTTCTCTGTAAACGCCATTAAAACTTACTAAACTATAACTATGGCGCTTCAGTAAACATTAGAAAGACCTGAAATGATCCAACAACAAAGTAAAGTTTTAGAACATTTCTGCCACTCTGACATAGTGCAGTCAAAACGCCAAAGTTTCCAATAACAATCGCATCCTGAAAATGAAAAGCTGGTAGACGGTATAAATTTCTAAATGTCCACGCGTAGCAAGAAGCATCTGCCAGCATGTGGGATATGCTATGATTGGAGGACAGTGAGAGGCGCACGCGTTGTGCTTGAGCTCTCCTGATTGGCTGCTGGCACTCCTGGAGACTCGTGTGCCTAATTAGCAATCACAGGTGTCTGTGTGCACCCAGGTGCACTTTTCTGTCGTCGTTTCGCGTCTTTCTGGGAAAAACAACTCGATCGCCAGGCAGACGAGAAAACAAACCCAGGGAAGGAGACAGAATGAATGGCATGATTTTGGGGCTCTTTCACCACCTGCCGCGCTTCATGGAGTCAAACAGCAAAGGTTTCCAGCCCTGGAGGGACTATATGGGACTGTCGGACACGGTCAGAGAGATCTTGCGTCGGAACAGCACCGGGGATTCAGTCCTGCCAGATCTCAATGCGCATCACTCCCAACCCGATCATTTCAGCGGAACTTTATCGTCGATACGCGTGAACGCAGAATCCTGCGAATCCCTGCTGTCCAACACCGCGGCTATGCTGACCACGGAGGATTTGTTTGGGTTCGCACAGGAGTCAGCCAGTGCCGATCCGCTGCAGACACCGATTGGTTCCAGGTGTCGCCCCAAGGACCGCAAGAGTACCGCGACTCGCTCCAAGGCTCCGGCTCCAGAGCCGTCTGCGCGCCCCTCTTCCAAATTTTGCAGCTTCTGCAAGCATAACGGTGAGTCCGAGCTGGTCTACGGATCCCACTGGCTGAAGAACCAGGCTGGAGAGGTTTTATGTCCCTACCTGCGCCAGTACGTGTGTCCACTATGCGGCGCCACGGGGGCCAGAGCCCACACCAAGCGGTTCTGTCCCAAAGTGGACAGCTCCTACAGCTCGGTGTACACCAAGACCAGACGCTGATTTAACAGGTGGCCTTGAGACCCTAAACAAAAAAGCAGCTTCCTCCTTTTTTTCTCTCTTTGTGTGCATTTTAATTCTTATAAGTCAGCATCGGTGTGGCTTTTACTTTTGTGTGTTGCTTGCTTTGTATTCTTATTTACATGCTTTGTTTTTGTGTTTTTTTGTTTTTTTTTGCATGTTTTCTGTTTGGAGTTATTTATTTTAAACGCTCTGTTTGCAGTTCTGAATTTTCTACAATAACTTAAAAAAAACGACTACCAGATTGTGTTTGGGAGGAGAGAGGACAAAAAAAGGAAATGTTTTTGTTTTGAATACTTTTAGAACATGGTCAACACATGTCCAGGTTGATGGCAAATGCATTGAAGGACTATAACGAAATCAGCACTCTGGGAGAACTTCCAGTTCACCAATATTATCTTTTTTCTACAGTATGTTTGCATAATGTGACCATGTCTGCATTTTAAGCTTTTAATGGGGCACCTTCTCTTCTGTGTACTGGATTCTGGGAGCATGTTTTATTTTGAATATTTCCCATTTATGCCACTGTAGCTCATGTAAAGTTTGTAAATATTTCTGTGGTTCCAGTTAAACAAGTGGCTAAACTTAAAATTGCATTGTTTTCTTGTCCTTGCTAGTGTAGTGACACACATCTCAAATCTTCCACATTCTCTGTCCTATTGCTATACAAACGCAGATCGTAAAAAAAAAAGCCTCCTGTATGTTACGATTAGCAATGTAAAATGGTGGTAAATGTGTGAAAGGTAAGGCAAATATCTTGTATCAAAAAGATTGCATGTGGAAATTGAATGTAAGAGGTCTCTCTCTGAGAGCTTTTTATTTTCTTAAATCAGCTGCAGCTGTTTGATTTCTACAGTACATCTGGTAAGTCTTCAAAGCTTCACTGCTTCCACATTTAGTCTTTTTCCAAATTGCATTAATCTATTTACTCAGTGCTACACATAAATACCCCATTATAATGTTGGAAAAGTTTTTTTTTTTTTTTTTTGCAAACTTCGTAAAAATAGAAAACCGTTTAAATATTTACAGCTATTTAATACTCTTGTTTCAACATTAGCAGTACTTGCATCCTTTTTGAATATGTATGAAAACTGGATAAAACAGGAAGGGTCACATCATTGGCAGTATTTCAGATATTTAAAACAAAAACCAAATCAATAATTATCAACTGATAGAAAACACTTATTGTATGTTTTTCACCCATATTGTCCAACCCTACCATAGGCTTGTCTCTCCCATCTTCAGCTAGCTGGGCGAATAGGGTGAGCAATCGGGAGAGAAGGGTTTTAATCAGGGGTCCCCAAAGTCGGTCCTCGAGGGCCAGCATCCTGCATGTTTTAGTTCTCTCCCTAGTGGTAGTAGCAACCTTTTCAACATGTCAATGTTCCTCCTGGGGCTTCTCTTTAGAAGCATGATGGCCGATGGCTCGTTAGCCATCATTTGATCCAGGTGCGTTAAACCAGGGAGAGAACTAAAACATCCAGAATGCCGGCCCTCCAGGACCGACTTTGTACACCTGGTCTAGACGATCCCATCTCTGAGATCTACAGACTAACTGCTTTCCGGCCTGGCGTCTGACCTCTGACCTGCACTGTCAACTGTGGGACCGTTCCTAAGCCAGTCCAATCAACTGAACTTACCACAGGTGGAGTCCATTTATCAACATCTCAAGGATGATCAGTGGAAACGGTTCAGTTTTGAGCATCACTGGCAAAAGGTTGTGATTAATTACATTTTAAAAAATGTGATTTCTTGGTTTTCTATTTTTAATACACTTGCTAAGCACTCAAAAATATCATCCTTCAGAGTGATATTTTAATTGATATACTGGCCAATTTAGTCAGAGACTGATCAAATTGTTGGAACGTTAAAATACCTAAAAGCACAGGTGTCAAACTCCAGTCCTGGAGGTGCCTCTGCTGCACCACCTAAATAGAATAATTAGGTTGTTAGCAAGGCTCTGGAGAACTGATCTACACAATAAGGAGGTAATTAAGCCATTTTATTCCAGCGTTATTGTATCTGTGCCACATCTAAAAACTGCAGGACAGTGCCCTCAAACTCCTTGAGGACTGGAGTTTGACACCCCTGCCTAAACATCTCATCGATCCTCCTATGTTAAGAACAGATTCTGGTTGTATGGATCTCAGATTTATTGAGGATGAACTAGATCAACATACCCAAAGCAAACATTCATAAGAACGTGGAAAACTAGGGAAATATTTCAGTGGCGTCTTTTGTACTTTACCAATGAACTCTAAGAACAACAAAAGAAAAACATGAGAACAAAATCTTCTGGAAAGCAGTCTTTAACGTACAGAGCTTCTGGAAGGTTTACGCCGCAGGTTCTCCAGTTCTCGATGGGCGACCATCACCTTTCGGCTGGAACAAAAAGGGAAAAAACTGGGTTAAGCTCTCAATTTTAAGCTTCATGTGTAAATAAAGATCCACTGTTAGAATCTTAACATCAAGGGTTGAGATGTACAGCAACATTATGTGAAGCAAGGTAATGAAAGCAAATAGTTATGACCCATTTCTGAACATTCTGAGGTCGACCTTTACCATCGGAACCAAAGTTATGTTAAAGTAAAAACGCACATGTTCTATAACATAAAATAGAAAAGTACGTTGGAGGTTTGCGGTTGTAATGCAGAAAACCTTAAAAAATATAAACACTTTGCACTTTATCTTTGTCACGTGAAGAAGAGACGAGGACAGACTGTCAGTCATCTACGTCCAAAGGAACCTGGTTGCTGATCATGATCTCCTCTCCAGTGTTGGTCGTTTTGCTAGCAACCAATGCAACACTGAAGTTTAAGCCGAAATCCACCAACAGGATTCACAGGTTTTAATCTCTAGTGGAGAGTAAAGAGGATGGAAATAGTGAAGTTCCCTCTTTAATAAATCATCTGACAACACAGAGGAGCGCCACCTGTCATGTTCTTGATGGCAACAGCCTCTCTGATTACCTAAACTCAACAATTTCTCTTAGCAGTCACATCAAAGTTTGAAGTTTTAACAAGACAAGTTTTACAGCTGGCAGAGCTACTGCAGCCAATCAGAAGGTAGAAACACAGGCGAAGAAGATCAAAGTACTGAAGGGCGATAATACACGTCACTCCCTAAGGAGTGAGGAGACTGAGATGAGTTAAGACGAGAAAAAAACATGACAAACGTAGTAAGATGAAACATAAAAGTAGATGAAATATTTGGCAGAAATTGTTTCTACTAACTTCAGAGAGGAGAGTTCTCTGATCAGTCCACAGATCAGTTCTGTGGCATCTTCAAGATGACCCGATGGATCAGGTACTTCCTTCATTTCCTCACTAGATGAGAGCAAAATGTTGGTTGGATCATAAATAGGTGATTAAAGTCATGATTTTATAACTTACAAGCTTATTAAGCATTTAAATATTCAAATTCCAGTCTTTTGTCCACTTCTGTGAAGTCTTACGAAGGAATTTGCTTCTGAAAAAAACACACTTTTTCCTTTCACTAAACTTTCCATTAACATGCAGCTCTCCATAAACATTAAGTTTCTTTAGCAATAACCCACCGTGGATGACTGTCCTGGCCTACTAGCCAACTATCAAGTCAGGAGTCTTATTTTTATTGATAACAACGTTACAGATCATTTTTGTTTTAAAATTGAATTTAATAGGTTTTATGATTTTATTTTGTGAGAAAGTGAATTTTGGGTTTCGATTTGCTGCAAACCATGATCATTAATAACTAAAAAGCAAATGCTTGAAGTTTATCTCTCTTTGTGCAATCAATCAATGCTTGGGTTTCTCTCTTAAAATTAAACTGCTGAAAAAATGAACCTTTTGATTATGGTCAAATTAACCAGCATGCACCTGTATAGTCTTTAATTTTTTTTCTTACATGAGAACAATGGTGTTCAGCTGCGAGTCCGACACGTAATCTACGACTCCAGAGCCCGACGAGTTCTCCGGGCTCCTGGTTGGAGCGCGCTCAGTGTGGACGACAGAGGGACCAGCAGCAACATCATCGTCATTTGGATCACACTGTGCAAACACACACAGGGAGCTTTAAATAAATACGAAGTCTAGCGCTTTCTCAACACAAATGATTCAGAGTTGGGTTTTACCTGTAAATGCTACATCAGCTCCTGAGCTAAACGCTTTAATACTTTTGTTCCAAACTCCCAAATCCTCCACTATCCACTCCTTCTTAATAAATGACAGAAAATCCAATAAAATCGACCAAGACGTAATAATTTCCAGGGTCAACATCTACTTACGCTGTTGCTCATCTCTTGGGCAGCGGGTGCCAGTGAAGCCTCACAGTTTAATTCTGCAGATTGAGTCGCTGCAGAGGAAGCTCCTCCTTCGCCACCATTCCCGTCAGTCGCCTCCGGTTTGCTCTCGTCCGTCGTCCCGTTCACACCGCACGTCTGTGGCTGAGCCGCGTCAGCGTCGCTTTCCTCCTGCTGCTTTGCAGTGAAGGCGTGGAGAGAATTCACTTGTTCTCTTGGTGACAAATCTTCCTCTGTTTTGGTTTGGATTTCAGGCATGAGAGTCGCATTTCCAGCGGCGTGGTCCTTGACTTCTGGTGGCTGCAGGTTCTCCAGATGTTTCTCTTCCCCTTCCTGTGCGAGTTGAATTTGTTCTGTGTTGCCATTTTGTTCTGGATCAGTCAGAGATCCGTCTTTAGCCTCAGACTCTCTTTCCTCTGAGCATCCTGGGTTATTTGTGGTACCAGTTCCGTCCATGTCGGTCACAGAACAGTGGACTTCGGTTTCAGCTCTGCATTGAAGGTAAAGGTAAAAATAAAAGAGGCATATTTAAAGGGCCTTGCAAAAGTATTTATACCTTTTGTACTTTTGTTGCATTTTGTTACTTTACAACCACAAACTTGAGTGTATGTTACTCGGAATAGAAATATACCTTATTTTCTCATTTCTTTTACAAATAAAAATCTGAAAAGTGTGGCTTTTATTTAAATTCAGCTCCTTTTATGCACTGATACTCCTAAATGAAAGTATACTGCAGTAAAACGCCTTTTGAGGTAGGCCTGTCAAAATAACAAATTTTGCTCAACAGTAAATTGTACCAGACATTATTGCGATAGCATATTGTTATTTTGGGATCATTTTCAAGAAACATAATTTCAAGTCATACATAATACAAACTAATTTCTCCACTCCATGATATCATGAAAATTTAAAAAGTAAAAAGCACTGACTGGTGATCATCAGGTTGAGGCTCTTCCTCCCTCTCCTCTCTGATGTCTGCTGAGGCGTGAGGAGGTGTGGACTGTAAATGGTTTGGGGAGACATCGTTCTCTGAACCTAGAGGCTCAGCGGTTTCATCACATGCGGCTTTTCCTGCGCTCCCTGCTCCGTTCTCCACGCCCTCCCGCTGCTGTGCCTGTAGGAAGTGACTCCGTTCCTTCTCCATCAGACCGCACATGCCCATCCTTCGCTTCTTCTTGGCCGGTAAACCCGCCGCCGACTCCTTGACGTCCGCCGTGCCGCAGCTGGGCTTATCGTCGTTGGTGTCTTGACTTCTCTTCAAGTTGAAGCGTTCCAGTTGCTTCTCCAAAACAGCGCAGCTGGGTTTTCTGTCGTCTTCAGCGGCGGGCACAAACATCTGGGGTTGGCCTGGCGATCTGCTACATCCTGTTTCGTTTCCGTTGGTAGAATCATTAGTTTGTTCGCAGCCGGTGTCCAGCTCAAAACAATGGCTAGGATCACAGACAGTGGTCCCTTCTTTCCCATTATTTGCGATGTCTGTGGCATCTACCTCTTCTGAGTTGTTTTCATCTACTTTTGAAAGACTGGACAGCTCCTCTCCCTCATGCTGTATATTTGGGACTGCTGCACTTTCTTGGAGTTCAGTCTGCTGCAGCGTCTTATTGGCTTCTTTAATATCTCCTTCTGCGTCCTAATAATTAAAGAAAAAGTCTGACATATCAGTTTGTTTAAATGTAATACCATTATAGGCTCTGTTCAAGTCCTAAATACCTTTTGAAGGGGAACAACCTGGACCTCCTGGAAGGATTCATCAGCTGGACAGGTCCTTTTCTTTGACCTCAGGGACCGAGTCTGGGGTGGAGCCATGTCCTCTTAAAACATACAAAAACATTCCTAATCAATTAAAGACAGTAAAGCTGAAACAATTAATCGATTATTGAAATAATCGTCAACTAGTAGAGTAACTGATTGTTAACTGGAGGTTAAAAACATATTTGATGGGTTGGAACTGAAAGTACGAAATTAAAGATACTCTACTACCTCTAAATAAAAGTCAAACAACTGCACTGAATTTTGAACCCTGTCTTGTTGGTAAATTGAGTCCACCTTTGTGGTTTGCTAGAGAACATTAAAGAACAACCAGCATCATAAACACAAAGAACAGGTTATGTATAAAGCTATGGGGAAGCTTAAAGCAGGGAAAGGTTACAAAACAATATCTCAAGTATATTGAACTTTGTGTAGTGAATATGAAAAATCTCGAGGGAAGGGCGATGAATATAAACAGCTTTAATACAAAATAAAAAATAAAAATGAAATTATTTTAAGACAAAAAAGTAAAAAAAAAAAAAAGTTTTAATAAATAACGTGTTTTTTTTGTTTTTGTTTTTTTTACCGTTGCTGTTATACTTTGTTTTCCCTTTGGTCATTTTTGCCAACTAAAAGAAAGAAAAAGGTTCATTTAAAGATATGACAGAATAAAACACAATGCAAACAAGAGTTTTAAATTTTACTTTACTAACCATCAAACAATGATTTTAGGGTAAACAAAGCAATTTACACCGAAACAAAAATATTCAACAAAATATTTGAGCATGTAGCAAGCAAATTACACCTAGCTAGCTAAGCGAAAAATTGTCGTGAACATAACCGGCGTCTTAAATTAAGTTATTAGTTGATTTCGTGCGAAATTTTGTCTTATTTTCTATTAAGTCTTTTAATGTTAAGGACTATGTTTTTTTGTTTTTTTTTTTTACTTTTTTTTTTCACCAACCTGAAACTGCTCACCTGAGCTGCGTGTGCCTTTAACAGGACCAAACGTCACTGCTTTACGTCAACTATGGGCGTGTTTTCGACCAGCCGTAAAGCGCCATACAGGAAGTCATTTATACGGCTTACTGTTCTTGTTTTGACACCTCAAACTAAGCGCTTACACATAGGAGTTCCCCTCTTTGTTTACCTGGTTAAAGTTGTACGGAAGGAGTTTTAAATCTGAGTGACCGAGCTGAGCAAAGCAACATTGAGTAGAGCTGTGAAGGTAAAAACAGCCAGTCAGAAAAAGCAAAAGCTGTGAGGTTTCTTTTAGCTGGAAGCTAACAGGAGTAGAGACGCTAATACGATATGTGACAGTTTGGATAATTTTCTTTGCCGCATTATTTCAAACAAAGGGATTTAATTATCTTAACTCGTTTTTCTCACAGGTGTTTACAGCCCATGAGTCGCAGCAGGAACCCTCCTCCCCGGGGTCAAGGGGCAGCCAGAGCCAAACAGGTAATACCTGTCATATCCCATAACCAAATCTGTGAATTGTGCCTGGTGCTAAAATTATCTCCTGGAGTTAACTAAATGAAAAAACTATGTAGTGGAAAAGTACTGCGTTAATGTTTCAGCTGACAAGAATTTGGAGGTATTTTTAGTCATGATGTGTCTGATTCATAAGGTTCAAATAATCAGTCAGTATTAAAAGGAGATGAAACGGCTAAAGAGACGGCAAAGAATACTGGAATTAAATAAAATCAAAACGTGGAAGAAAAGCTGAGGCGGAGCTCTACAAACACCACAGAAATGTGTGAAATGTAGATTTAGTAAAAGGGGTTTACGCCTAACAGCAATGTAAAAAAAATTATATATATATATATATATATATATATATATATATATATATATATATATATATATATATATATATATATATATATCAGTAAAATACAAGATGCCAGAACTAACAGCTGTGGATCCTACAGAAAACTACTTCCACGCCTTGAATCTTTTACGTTGGATAGAAAACTTTTACAAATTTGAATGACAAACTGAACTAAATGCACTGTTTTATATAACTATCAAATCAGTTCAGTTGGACTGTATGTGTGATTGAATTGAAATAACGTTTTTGTAAAGTAACTTGAAATGATGTGTTGTTAATTGGTGCAGTATAAATATTCTGAATTGAACTAAACTAAAAATTAAATTGAATTACTCAAAGGCGGACTCTAATTACTAATTGGACAATTTCTGAAGTCATCTGGTTGTCAGCAATTTGATCTTGGAGTATGAGAGTAAAACAGGCTTAAAAAAACAAATACATGCAACTATTTATTTTTAATTGTTAAAAAATACAGCATACTTTATGTTTATCTCTTGCATAAAATCCTAATAACATTTATTGAAGTTTGTGGTTATATTGTGGAAAAATTTGGAAAAGTTAAAGGGTGTAACTGCTTATTGAAGGCACAGTAATGTTGTGGTTTAATTATAAAAAAAAAGTCTTGCTTTTCCATTAGTGCTACACATTTGATTGTCGGACCATGAGAAAATATTATAACTCATCAGATATTGTTGGGGATGAGTGTGAAAATAGTTCCTGCAGGAATTCAAACTGTTCAAGATCCTGACTGAAATCAAATCTGTGCTGTGATCAAAGCTTAAAGTGGTCTAATGTGAACTTAAAATGATGTTTTGTTGAGGTAGAGAATATTAGTTTTACATGTAACTCAGCGGCTCTCCTTCTGTCTGGCTCTCAGATGGGGCTTCTTCTCGACCTTACCCCGGACGGAGGGATGGACGATGATGGAAACGACGAGGACCTGGAGGCGGAGCTCCTCAGTTTGGTGGGAGGAGGAGGAAAAGGAGGGAGACCACAAGGGAAGAAAGGGGATGGAAGATGTGAGTGTTCTTCTCTTGCATTTTACCACTTGAAAGATGGCAGGGAAAATATGAACAAACCTGAGGGATTAGAGGGAGCTTTGGAAACAAGACTCAGTTTATTTCTCTTAAAGAATGAAAAGGTAAGAAACTCTTCGTTCAATCAGTACGGAGAGAACAACGTCCAATTCAGAGGGAAAAACCACAGAACATCAGCTAAAATCAAAGAGAAGGACGACTCTGACCTCACTTTAAAGTGTTGATCATTGATTCATCTTAAGTGACTCAACATCAAACCCTTCTTGGTTTGTTTCTGATTGTTTCTTTTCAGCTCCTGTTCCAATGGCTGAAATTGAGCGAATGGCGGCTCTGTGTATGAAAGATCTGGACGACGAGGACATGGGAGACGAAGATTTGGACGATGAAGACCTGCTGGTAACACACACACACTTTTCATCAATTTTAGACATTAAAAATGAGGTCTTAAATCACATAATTGAGCTCTTTTTGAAGTACTCAGTATCCCACATTTACCTTTTGCCATAATGATGCAACTCTTATCTCAGTTGCTTTGTGTATTTCTTGTTCTTGCTCTGTTCACAGGCAGAATTAAACGAAGTGTTGGAGGATGACGAGGCGGACACTCCTGCTCCAGCGCGTCCCGCCGTCACTCCCACTGTTCCTAAAGTGAGCGTCTCTTCTCCCAGCGCTCCCGGCGGAGCGTCAGGGTTGGAGTCTCGCCTGTTGGAGCGCCTTGATATGTATCAGAAGGCTACAGCCAATGCCAAGGCTGCAGGCGAGACCAGTAAAGTGCGAAGATATGACAGAGGGTTAAAGGTAAACTGATAAAAACGAAATGGAAAAATTTCCCATGTGTGACATTAAGGTTCTCTGTTTATATACAGATCGACTCTGTGTGTTTATGACTGTCCTCTCTAAATTGTAGACGTTGCAGTCCATGTTGACGTCTGTGAAAAAAGGGAAGCCAATCAATGAAGAGGAGATTCCTCCTCCGGTTGCCATCGGCGCAAAATCAAACGCTCCAGCCGAGCCTGAACCCGTAAAGGAACGAGAACCGCCCGCGCTGATTCCCTCCCCTCCTTCTAATCAGAGACCACTGAGGGAGCCGGCGCCAGAAACTCTGAACACTAAACCTAGACATCTGACCCCTCCCCAAAAACCAGCTGCTGCCATCACCCCAGAAACGCCTGCCATCTCCCCCCTGACGCCCAGTCAACCTGACGCCCAGCACTCAGGTAACTGGGAACACCTTTCACAAGTCTTACTAAGTATAGTTAGTCTAGTTTCTGGTCCAAATGTCTTATTACGCTTGAGATAAGACAAACCAACTCAAAAGTATGAGATTGATAGTAACTATTTGATTGTTGAAATAATTGTCAACTCATTTAGTAATAGATTAACTGTTAACTGGAGCATCCAGGTTTAAAAAAAAAAGTCATTTTCTGAAAGAACAACATTCATATTGGTAATTAAGCCAAAACTGTACAAACAATATTTATGTTTTGTATTTAATATGAGCTTCACCTGGTTCAAATTCAGTGGAAAAATGTGTTAATATCCAATTATTAATCAATTAATTGAAAAAGTAGTCAACAGATCAGACCTTCACTACACTGATGTTAATTAAAGCAGAAAGGACTGAGCTTTTCACATGTTGATGTTATAAGTGTTTTTTGCTACAAATGGTCAAGCGTGTCGTTGCATCTTGGGCAATGAAATGTTTTTCTCATTTCAAAAGGAATTGAATTGTTTATTTGCATTTTTAAATATGTTTCTGATATTGTATTAAAAAAAACTTTAAAAACCTGTAGAATGTGCCATTTTATGATCTGATTAATCGTCAAAATAATCAGATCTATTGATAACTAAAATAATCATTCGGTGCTGCCCTACATGTAACATTTTAGCAAGATATAGAGGCTTGGTTTAAGTCGATAATTTCTTAATATTGATAAAGAACTTGTTCCTCTGAGATGTTTTCACGTAAAACAAGATATTTTTCCCACGTTTAAGGACTTCAAACAAGCTCCTATCTTGCTGAAAAGTTAGTTTTAATTTATTTCAAGTGTATTAATCTATTTCCACTAGAAACTAGACTATAAATACTTGGTAATATTTTATGTTTTTGCTGTTACAGTTCTCCGTAACAGGAAACTAACTTGTATTCACAATTTCGCTCCGTGTAGAGCTGAAACGGGCAGTGCTGTCCAGACAGAGGGAGTACAAGATGGCTGCCATTCAGGCCAAGCAGAGCGGTGACGTCAACCTGGCCAAGCAGCACTACGTCACTGCCAAGGTAACGCCGCTGCCGCTCTGGTAGGTCCGTTTGCTTCAAAATGACGGAGAGTCAACGAGGTGTTCTGTCCTCCATCGTTGCAGAAGCTCGACTCGCTGGTGGAGGCCGTGGACCGAGGGGAACCAGTGGAACTGGGCTCGCTACCTCCCCCTCCAGGTGAGTCTGCAGCACTGCAGGTAAAATAAGAGAAACTCCACAAATGTCTCAGTTGAGGCTCAGGCAACAGGAGCAGATATCTCTTCTGTTATGAATTCAGGATTAAAGACTGGAGCCAGTGCAGGAAACGTTATCTTTTACGGTTTTTATAGACAGATAAGAATTATATTAATGGCTTCATTTAGACAGAGCTACTGGTTATAATTGTTGATTTTTATCACCATGTTTAAATGCTGCAGCCAAGCTTGATGGGTTTTTTTTTGTCTTTGAGAGTCAGTGCTGTCTGATTTAGTGAAAACATTTAGCATTATTTGATAAGTTGCAGGTATAATTGAACTGCATATTATTCTGACCACAATATTCTGAGTAAATATGAGCCAAATCAGTTAATTTATCAGTTATTTTATAAGCACTGACAAAGTCTAAATCAGGAGCACTGTAGGCAGGTAGGCCGTTTAATTTTATTTACTTAATTTCACTTTTAAGTTTTTGTTACTAAGGTAACCAGTACTTCTGCACTGTTCTGATTATCTGCAGGAGATGCAGTGGAGCAGCAGCGTGCACCTGTTCCCCCTCAGACGGCTACCAAACCTGCTGCTGCTCCTGCTGCTCCTGCACCCACCCAGACAGCCACCAACAGTAAGGATCCTCCTTTCTCAGTGGTGCCTCTTAAACACTATTTTCTTAAGAAAAAATCTGCAATCTTTAAATAAATTTACCTAAAATTGCTGTAGTATAAACTCACACTGAGATTTGAGCGCATTTAAAAAGTTTTATTTTTTATTTATTGTCCTCTGAGTTGATCAGAGGATGAAGGATTTTGTTCTATTTTTTTCTCAGTGTAAAAGATTTGAAAAAAATCATCTCTTTTCTCTTAACCAGACAAACATTAAAGGCAAAACCTTTCATAAAGGGAACATGGTTGATGATAATTTTAAGGTATATTTAGAAACATGCATGGGTTCTGTGTTAAATGTCTGAGTGAGTGGTAGCTCAAATGTTGTTTTGGAGCTGTGAAAACAACATACTCATGTTAAATTTAGCATCCAGGAGTATTTGTGTTTCATTCTGCAGACCTTCCTGCTCCCAGCAGCGTGGCAGAGGCCCTAAAGCAGAGGATGGACATTTACAAGCAGGCAGCAGAGGGAGCCAAGAGCAAAGGAGACGATCGGAAAGCTCGCATGCACCAGCGGATTATTAAGGTAGCCTCAATGCTGCCTTTTTCAAGGGAATTTATTTAGTTTTTCCCTCCCTAAGAATTGATCCATCACCTTACATGGCCTGTGTTATCTTGGTGGTGTATATTTGACTTGAAAGATTATAGTGTCATTGTAGGACACGATAGTCAAGGGCAAACTGGTAAACCAGAAAAATGGAGTAAAATCTGTGAAGAATTCCTAGAAATCTTCAAGGTTTTGTTGATTTCTTCTCACTTAAAGGAGCTGAAAATAGAGCTGCACACACTGATCACATTTTAAAAGCTCACTTGGTTTAAACATCTCACAAAATTAGCTTATTATCAATATAACTTTTTTGACACATTGGGGGAAATTTACAAAGCTAATTGCGAGTCCTAAAGGGTTCCCAAACTCCTTTCTGATCTTCTGTTTATTTCTGAAATTACATGCAGAGGAAGATCTGCTCTTGTATCAACTGGGCAAATGGTACAGCTCTGTGTTAACACAGTTTGCCTGGGTTTAGATGAAATATCACATATTTCGGGCATAATTTGGGCTGTTTGCTTATTAATTATGTATGTTACAGCTATGGTGAGCAGCCTCATATTCTGTAAAACCTAAGGTGTTTGTGTGAAAAAATACCACCTGCTGAAAGCCGGTGGTATTTTTGACATGGGATAAAATGAAGAGCGGGGACCTGCTGTGGCGCTTGCTTTCAGCATCAGGTCAGGGATTTCACAGAAGATTGAAGAATTTATTTTTCTGCCAAATACATATTTTTCAGTTCAATCAATGCTTTTTATTTTTGAATGACTCTGCTAGAAGATTTTCTTTTGCCTCTGCGGCGCTTCATTAAAAACATTCAGATCGCCTATTGATTCAGAACAATCTTTGTGTGATTCCTGCCTGAAACCGACAGATGCTGCGTTGTCAAGTCCCGACTAGTAGCTCACTGCAAGAAAATATTTGTCTGAATCTGCTGTGTTTGTGACTAAAGCGACTTCAGCACAGATCCTGACTAAAACCGAGATGCAGATCTATCTTATATAAGCAGGAAGTGATTTACCTGGCTGGGTCTGTGTGTCTGCTTTATGACTCCATGATATGATGGTGTTTGTAAAACCTGTGCTTGGATTATTTATTCTCTTCAGGTGTAGTTTTTAAAGTTATTTTTGGATGTGTTCTTGGACATAGTCTCCATCTACACAGTGGGTTTCCATGACTTCTACCGAGATTTGGCTGTATTGATGAGTTTTTCTTTTTGTTTTGTTTTTTTACTCACCAATTTTTGCAATTCTGAGTTATTTGCTGCATCAGCCACTTTTGTTTTGATTGCCTCCCTTTTTCTTTCAGTAGCGAGCCTCCCAGAGTTTTGTTGTTTGATTTTTTTTTCTCTGTTAACAGCAATACCAGGACGCCATCAAAGCTCACAGCGCAGGCCGACCTGTCAACCTGAACGATCTGCCGGTGCCTCCTGGTAACTTCCTGGATATTTTGTGTCAGGTTTTGACTCCAGTTGTTAAGCTTTGACTTGTTAAGCTTATTTGAGTGTGTGTGCGTGTTTTCTCCAGGCTGTCCTCCTCTCCAGGGCTCAGAGGGGAGTCAGCAGAACCTCATAGGTGTCCTGGAAACAGCTATGAAAATAGCAAATCGGGATGCCGATGCAGACGATGACGACGACGACGAGGATGGACAGAAAGAGGCTGCCAAGGTGGGGATGAAAAAGATGGAGAGCTGCACAAAATAGCCCAAATATCCCAGCGCAGCCAGGAAAGCTGTCTGCAGGTTAAAGAAAGAAAAGCTTCATTTGGTGCCGTTTCAGCTCCTGCGGCTTCAAAGAGAGTTTTTTGTTTGTTTGTTTGTTTTACCAGTATTGTTTCTTGCTCTGCACTTCCTACCCACTGCAGGATTGCTTGGTTGCTTAATGACCTATTATGACAAAGCAGTAGCTACAGAAGCTTTTCATGTTAATGTACAATAAGTTAGATTTTTTTTCTCTATTCCAAGCTATGCCCACAGTTTAAACCATCAGCCAGACGTCGGTTTGTGGAGGTATTTGGTTTGTCTGATGAGTTTCCTTTCTGCAGCCTGCAGTGCGTCAACCTGTGCAGAAAGCAAAGTCTCCGGCTCCCCCAGTCCCTGCAGGATCCTCGGCTCCAAAACTGGGAGCGAAAGGTCGGTTCAAACTCTGCATGTTCTGCCTGCAGTGCCTTAATAAAAGAAACACTTGAAATTTTACCATGTTGTGACATCGTAACGATTATCTTGGTAATCATTTATTCAATCAGTCGGATTTTAAAAATGACATATTCTACAGATTTATCATTTAACTCCTTAAAGTTGTTTATACAATATTAGAAATGCATGTAAATATGCAAATAAGCAAACAAAATACATTTTTTAAACAAGAAAATGAACATTTTGTTGTCAAAAATGAAGGAACTTAGCATTACAGTAAGGAATTTGAGCAGGGTGAAGCTAAAACTATGCCATTTGAGGAGTTTTGGTTAAAACACATTTACAGACAAAGTTTTTTTAAAATCTTAAGTGGAAATGCTGGAGATGATGGTGCAAAGAAAATAGTCAAGAAAATTATGGACAACTCTGAGCTTCCTCTTCATGAGACTGTCATAGAAAAACAGTGCGTTTAGTCAGAGGCATCTTCAAATTCGTTGTGATACAGACTGCTGCAGAAGCTCCTTCCTGCCCACAGCCTCTTTAATAAATGAGTTACAACAACTTTTCGTTTCCCTTTGGGCTCAATAAACTATTTTTGAATTAAGTTTGAGTTTAAAAATGTACAGTTTTGGCATCATTACTGCTCTGAATGTGTTTTTTTTTTTTTCAGCAAATGGCCTTTTTTTAGTCTGTATACTCCATGTGATAATTAATCGATTGCTAAATTGACAACTTTTTTTTCTGTAATAGATTCATCATGATTAATCGTTACAGCTCTAATAGCTTTTAGCATCGATTTATGTCATGTGAGTTACCTCAAAAGGCAGTGCATAATGATTTGGAAACAGAATGATTTAATTTAAACCAAACTTATTTAGAGCAGCTGGATTTACACTGAGTTTAAATTACACTCTGTTTGTCAATTAGATAACTTCTGAAGGCAGTTGCTTGCGATAGATTTTCTTTAGGGGTGTCAGAATAAGGGGCATGAATGTTACTTCCTGGTTGCTCAAGCACGGGAAATGCCAGTAACGTGACAAAATGTGAAAAGGTTCCTGGAGTGCGAATGCTTTTGCAGGGTGCTGCTCATGTCTGAAATGTGTCATAAATCTAAAAGCCAGATTTACCTTTTCACTACGTTTTCAGCCCAGCAGCAGCTAGACTTCCTGTTGCTAAGACGACAGGCCTTTTTGCGTGCAGCGCTTCGCTCCAAACAGATGAAGGTGAGCTACAGGTTGTTTATTTTTTTCCCCCCACCTGTTTGGTGTTTCTCTGCTGTTTGTGGACATTTTGTTGCCTGTTCTTGGCAGTCTGCTGCGCGGCAGTGGATGTATTCACATAGTTGGTCGTTTTCAGGACATGACTGGAGCAGCGCAGCACCTCAGGCACGCCAAAGGACTGGATCCCATGGTTACGGCTGCAAAGGCTGGCCTTCCTGTTGACATCACAAAGGTTATAAAGATATTGGCTTTTGCTAATAATTCTTGCAGGTGCACTCAATGCAAAATGCAGAGTGGGGCATAAGTTTCCATACATAGAAAAAAATAAACATTTTATGTTGGACAACTATTTTTATTTTTCTGGGATTTTGTAATTTATTTCTGCACGTCTTGATCTGCAACATTTCCAGTTTTCTGAAACTTGCAAATAAGTTTTGCCACCGTGTGGTGTGTGATGCTCGCTCCATTTCTTTCTGTTAAAGTCTCGTGCATCCATGCGACTGCTTCCCGATCCAGCCATCAGTATAATTTCAATTCATTTCTCTTTTGTCAAACGCATCTTCTTGGATATCAGAAATATAAAAGAAGTATACATTTTACATTCTTCTACATATGGAAACTTATGGCCCACCCTGTAGAAACAAGATGGCGGAAAGTGAGACCTTTTTATGTTTTCTGTATCTGTTTCCAGATGGGAAGCTCTGTTGCCACCAGTCATATATTATTATTCCACACCAACACCTTTCATCCCAAGTGATTTTTTTTTCTTTAAATCATATCCGACTGTTTTATTCAGCTATTCTTCATATAACCTATTGACTTGTCTGACTCAGCCCCTCCACGGATTTACCCAGAATATTGTGTTTCTGTTTGTCTCATTATCAACGGGACATCACCTCAAACTGGATCCTCACTTCAAACCAACAGAGAAACATAAACAATATTTGAATAGATTTCAATGACGTGTTGCAAATAATAAAGTTTTAGCTTGGATAGTGCAGTGGTAAATGTATGCATGATCATTTTCTTTTTCTTTTTTTTACTGATGTGAGAGGCCTTTCAGACAAGAGGCAGACAAACAAAATTTTCCAAATTGAAAGGCTTAGACACAACACAAAGTATTTGTCTTCCAATAACCCATTTTGTTTGGTTTTCATAGGAAATGTGATCATAGACGTCCAGAAACTTTTGTTCAAAAGCAGACTTGGTTGGTCCCATTCATTAAACTGGGCTTAATACGGGAAATTGTGACTTGTATCCTGTTCTTGCTGCTGAGAATAAACAAACATGCTCTACTCCAAGAAACTAGAAAGAAGTAAAATGTATTTAAATGAATGCAGCCCTCAAGTATATTCAACTGTTTTTGGTTCATGTGGTAAAACAAAATGTACACTACAGATTTAGCGCCGTTTTGTTTTTTGTCATGTTTGTTACTCGACTGTTTCTGGAGATTGTTGTTTCTGTTTTTAAACACTTTCATCACATTTTTCTCACTGCTTCGGATCAGATTCCAAGCGCTCCTTTGAGTGAGGAGGATTATTCCCTGGGCCGTTCCCGGGCCTCTCCTGGCTCCAGTGAAAAGTACCAAGCACTCATGGATCTCCTACGAAAGCAACACGAGGTTAGAAGCTGTCTGATGTATAAATATTCCTTCACATCACCTTTTAAAATGTGTGCACCGGTCTCTTGATGTTATTGGGTTGTGAATCTTTTTGTAAATCTGTAACTTATTTTTCATTTTCTCCATATTTTCCGTCCCCTTGCTGTCTCATGTTTTCTTACCCACAATTTTCTTCTTCTTCTTCTTGGTCCCGATGTGAAACAGAAATGTTTGGGCCTCTCTAAGCAGTTCACGCTCATGGGCAACGTAGGCGAGGCTTTGAAGTAAGGAACATATTTTCACTTCTCCTTTTTCCCCTCGTATTTACACTCTGAAAAGCATCTTGCGTTAATCGCCCAACACTCTTGTTGGGTGTAACAATTGGCGCGGTCTGGCACACTGCGCTTTGACAGCTGTCTCTGCTGACTTGAGATATCTTGCACCGTCAGTGTTTGTGCAAAAGCCTCCTTTCTGTCTCCCCTCAGGTCTGAGAAGCTGGTTGAGGAGACCGTGAAGTACATAGAGCTGCTGAAGAACGCCCACGCCAAGGGCCACCCGGTCCCCAAGTGCCTCACCCAGGAGAGAACCTTCAACTCTGCAAAGTAAATCGGTTTCATCCCCGTCAGATTTCACTCTTGTCTTTTTTATATTTACGGATTGATCATTGGGATTCTTGAGGTTGAATGCATCTTAGATTAGTTTCCCAAAGACAAAAATGTCGTCCTTAGTTATAGAAATGTAAAAGAGAAGTCATTTTCTATGCAGTGAGATGGTCATAGAGTTAAAACCAGATGGGTTAAGTTAGATAAATGTGCCGGAAAACAAATAGAAATATACCATTTAATTTGGTTTGATGTCATTAATTTCTCTTCCAGTGAAGCAGGGTTTTAATTTAGTGAAATATGTTTTGGTCCTGGAAATGGACCGCTTTACCTCAGTGGTGTGGGAGATGAGTCAGAGTGACTCACTGTGACTCAGTGCATCTCCGTTCCAGCATGACATGAAGCTAAAAGCTGTGTGACTCATAAAACAGCCAAAATTATTTGGCTTTTATCCTAATTGGTTGTTTGTCCATCACACAGGATCAACTCCAACCTGTCTCCCAGTGACCTGGTACTGTACATCATCCGAGGCATCAACCTGCCGGCTCCACCAGGTACGGAGGACGTGCGGGTCTTCGAGGTTTAGCGCTTTGCAGCCTGGTAAATCTGAGTCCGTTCACACCGAACTCTTGACTCCACAGGCGTCTCTCCTAATGATCTGGACGCCAGCGTAAAATTCGAATTTCCCTTTCCCAGCTCGGTGAGGCTCCGTCTTTCTCTCGCCCGGTTGTTTTGAGTCGGTGTTGGCTGCACGCGTCTGTGCTGAACGGTGCGTTTGTGTGTGTGTGTGTGTGTGTGTGTGTAGGAGGACGCCCAGAGGGACAAAACTGGCACGGTGAAGAACAGCAGCAGTCCAGAGTTCAAAGAGCAGTTCAGACTCAACATTAACCGAACCCACAGAGGATTCAAACGGGTTGTTCAGTCCAAAGGCATCAAGTTTGAAGTCGTCCACAAGGGGTAAAACTACTCAGTGTCGGCGAAATGTCAGGGAAAAATACACTACTCAATAAAATATATACAACTGAATAAAAAACCAAAAGCAATGATTTTAGTAAAACTGACTAGAAACAAGCTAAAACAAAGAGACTCCAGGACATAAAAGGGGCTGATGGGACTCAGAAGACTGTAAATATTCAAAATAAGTACAAATATTGATTAGCGGGTTGTTTCAGCTGCTGAAGCCGCATCTAATCTAAGCTGTAATTCAGATCTCAGCTGCACTAAGAGCAACTGGTTGGATTAGAGGTGGGCGGTATGGACGTAACATTTTGTGATACTGTTGTGATGACAATAAAAGTGACAGTATGAACCATTTTTAACTATTTTTTGGGACTGCATGACAAAGCGATTATAGCCCAACAAATCCTGCTCTTGAAGAACATTCCCATTTGTAATGGGCTTCTTTATAACTGAGTCGCATAAAAAACTACGATTTCTATCACTAAGCTGCTCACAGAAACGACATCCGTGCATAAGAAACCCCGTCTTTTAGGATGAACAACATAATCTAGTCTTGACTAACGCATAAAAAGACTGACTGTCAATGCAGTGATGAAATGTAAAGGAACTAAAATAGAGCAAACTGATTCAACATTCAGTAGGAGACGAGTTAGAAGTTCTTCTTCAGCCTCAACAGGAAGTTTCTAGAAAGCTCTGAAGCTGCATGTTGTATCTTTTGCCATCTACTTCCTCGTCCCTGTGTTTCTGCAGAGGTCTGTTCAAGACGGACAGAGCAGTGGGCACTGCTCAGCTGAAACTAGAGGCTCTGGAGAACCACTGTGAAGTCAGAGAGATCATAGAAGTAAGCGTCAGTGATCAAAAAATGTTCGGCTCACACGAGCATGTGCGTCGATTCTCTCTGAGAAGCGCGTGTGTCTGGACAGGTGATGGACGGCCGTAAAGCTACCGGTGGGAAGCTGGAGGTGAGGGTGAAGATCAGAGAGCCTCTCTCAGGAGTGGACCTGCAGCCGGCGACGGAGAAGTGGTTCGTTCTGGAGCCGGTGTCGCCGCTTTCTCCTCCAGAGAGGCAAAAGGAGCGAGTGAGTAGCTAACAGTTCGCCCAACCAGCTGATGTAAGAATCAATAAAACACAAAGGCTTTTGCTTCACGCTCCAACATTTTTTAGTTTGGCGGTAGAACGAATATCTTAGAGAAGAGACAAAGTGCCATGATGTCAGAGAGAAGATGTATGAGAGAATTAGATGACTAATGTTTATCAAACCAGAGCAGTTGGTGTATTTCTGCAATAAGCCCTCCTGCAGAAATCGTCTGCGTCTCACCTGAGTCTAGCAAAGTTTACAGCAACATTCAGCGTCCAGTTCAGAATATGAGAAATGTTTTGTTTTCTTTTTAAATCCACAAACTGACTTTATTTGGATGTGCTGGGCTGTATCAACCATATTTCCACTTAGTTAACCATTACTGATCACCTCTAAACGGAAATGACTTACAACAAGTAACGTCTGAGGACAGTCCATGTTGATGAGCCGGGTCTGTTTTCCCTCTGCCCCTGTAAGGCCCCGTCTCCTCGGCCTAAACCCAAACACGAGTCGAGCGGCAGAAGCAGTCGCCCCGACGGCTCTCCTCCGCAGTACAAACTCCACAGCTTCAGCCTCCTCAACTACGACAAGGAGCGGCTGGAGAGGAAGGTCTGTGTAATCCAAGCCTGTGCGCATGACATCTGTTTAGCCAAGGTCTCGCTCGCTCATTACTGCCGTCTTTCAGATTGCAGATTACCGGAAAAACCATCGCGATCCCCCATCTGACCTCATTCATCAACACAAAGAGGTCACGCACAGGCTGCGCTGGCAGAAAGCTCAGCTGGAGCGAGCCTCTCCTGCTCTGCTGACAGGTAGTGCACATTCAGATTCGTGGCTCAAAGGTTTTTCCACGCATTCGTCTCTATGCGCATCAGACTCATCTTACGGCTTTAGGCCTTACATAATTTAATTCTGTGTACGTCGAAGCTTGTGCTCGGTCACTTTCACGCTCATTTCAGGTTTTCTAATTTGGGACGTGAGCGAAGGTTGCACTCGCCCCACGCCGAGTTTCAGATCGAGCTGTGTCCGAATTATTACTACTGCATCTCAGTGAAGATATGTTTATTCTGGGTCATTTTTAATATTTTTTTTTTCTGAGCTTGCAGATCTCTTTTTTTAGCTCCATATATGAAGGTTGTTAATACCTCACTATCATAGGATACATATGTATGTACTTGTCTGTCACATGAAATCTAAAATGAAGGCCTTAAAATGTCTTCAATTCATTTTTCAAAAGTAAGTTTAGCATTAATTTAACCACAGGTCTTAAATTTTGTCTTAATTTTCCATATTCTATGTTTTTGTTTCTTGCGGGATTTTTCTGTCAAGCAATCGTTTGAGTCTCACACAGACTTCTTCATTGCATTCTGGGACTCCAGGCAATTGAAGCTATTGCTAACTGACTGCTAACATACCTAGCATGGGTGTATTAGCTAGCTAGCTTCTTTTTCCATCTATCATGAGTAAGTGATAATTTATCGCCAGTTGGCTGAACAAAGTTTGTATGTTTCTGTGGAGATAAAAGTCTTAAACTCCATTCATACTGGTCTTAAAAAGTCTTAAATTGGAGTTGATGAAAACTGAAGAAACCATGGTAAAAATCCTTAAAATTAGTTTGTGTGACAAATCTGTAAATGTTTAAGGGCTCAAATGCATTTGAGAGACACTGTGTCATTTATTTTTTATTGAACTTGCTCAAAAATCTGGTTTTGCCATCATGTCCGTGTGTTTGCATGTTGTGACTGCAACGTTTAATCATGCCGCTGTTTTTAATTTCGTTACTCATGTTTTCACAATATGTGCAGAGTATGAACACGTCCTGCTGCGCTTCGTCCAAGGACTTTCTGAGTCTGTGAAAAAATACTCCAGCCAAGGCAACAGGGTGAGTGTGGGCGGGTCAGAGTAGTTAGATTTTTATTTTTATTTTTTTCTCATTTTCATTCTCCTTTTTTTTTTTCCATAGGAAGCTGCAAAGGATGCCCTGGGAAGGATGAAGATGGTAGAGAGTGAGGTAATGGCGGAATAAAACTCGTTCCACTTTGTTGCCTGCGAGTCAAACATACGTAGTTATACTTTGTTTCTGTCGTTCAGCTGGAATCCCTAAAACGAAAACGCACAGGATGAAAGAGCAGTGAGGTGGAGACTTGGCTGCAGTACTGTTATCTCTCTCATTCACACTCGCATACTGATGCTACAGAACGCACCTTAAGGCGTGACGACGTCGTGTCCAAGACAGCTGCATGAACCAACCTCTCCTTCCTCTGTCTGTCTGTGTGACCTGTTTACCACGTGGGCTGCAACTACCTAGGGAGGCGGATGTCGAAGGAAGCATTTAGAGGCATGATGGGGGAGAAGGACGTACTGAATTATTTGCACTTAAAAGAAACACTACAGAAATTTGCAATCATTTTTGAACGATGTGGGAGAAAATCTAAGGGATTTTATGTTTTACATATGATACCAGCTTTTTTGGTGACCAAATATACATAAATATATATAGACATATATATTTGTGTGTGTGTGTGTATGATCTGAGGTGGATTGAGGTGGAATTAACCCTTTCTTGTGGCATTTTCCCTGTGTAATGAGCTTAATCTAATCTGTCTGCTCCAGTGTTCCCAGATTATAGTAATCTGTTCTGTTTGGAGTGTCCCGATATGGGGAGGAAAGAAAACTTAAAGGAACAAAAAAAAAAAAAAGAAAACAGGGCTTCGGGGTGCCGGTGCTTACATCCCATAATGAGGGATTAGTTTGTGTCACCGAGGAGACGACTAGAACAAGACGCTGAGATGGTGTTCGAGGGAGGGAGGAAGAGGAGTTTGGATTCTTCCTCCATCGTCTGATGCGTTTTCAGGTCTTTTCCTCGTGTGGTTCCAGTCTGAAACAAAAAGTTATTCATACCTCCCAGAGATTTAGATCCAAAATGATCTTCCTTCAATCAAGGAGTTTTAAAATACAACAAAGCAGTGAAAAAGGGGGAGTATCGATTTTAACTATTTTATTAAATGTGTCATGTCAAAAATTATTTATTCCCTTCTGAATAATCTTTAAAAAAAACTCTTTATGGGCTTTGCAGCAGTCAAACTCTTCTCCATCTGTAATTTCCATGGATTATTATTGTGGTGAGCTTTAAATCTGTTCAGTTTGATGTCCACCACGCCATCACCCTCATTTTTTATTTTTTACCTACCTCCTTTTCTGTGTCTGTACTCTGCCTGCGGCGCTGCAGAATGTAGTACTACGAGTCAGAAGAAGCATGTTGGTAAAAGTTAAAAGCTCGTTTAGATCCAAGTCTGCCAGGGGTATGAATAATTTTGAGCCCAGCCTTGCATACACTCCTCCTCAGCATGGATGTTACTCAGTTTGGCATCTTACTGATTTATTTTAGTCATTCCTTTCCTGTTCTGGTTTTTAAAAACCAGAAGTTGGAATTTGCTGTGATTTTATTTTTATTTTTATTTTATCTAGAAATGGTCAGAAAGTCTCGAATGTGAAAATACACCCTCCCCAAAGTTTGTGGAGAGCCTATATTTTATTTTTATTTTGACTGGATGTTTGACCACTCTGCTTGTCAGAATTGGTTGAACTCCGTTACATTTGGTGGTTTCTGGGCTCAGACCTGCTTTGGGGCGTAGCGGCTAATGTTCTGTAGGATTGACGTTTGGACCGTGCCAGATCCTGCTTCTTCCAGTCCAAAGTCAGTTTTGATTTGTTTGGGATCTTTGTCCTGTTGGTTGGACACCTGGCTGATAACTTGAGGTGAGAACTTGTCCATTTGGGCCAGTTTCAAGGTGTGAGTTTTGAAGCAGTGATGATGGGGATGAGTCTTGGTGGTTCCTGGGTTGTCCCTCCTAAAATGTCAGTTTGAGTCGGACGGTTAAAATTTAGATAAAGATGTCTTCCAACTGGATAGTAATGCCAAAGTCGCATCAAAACTGGAAACTTTGAAACTTTGACATCAACCTTCCTGGTCGGCATTTCCAAAGCCCCAGTATCAAAGCCTTTTAATGTTGAACTTTGCTCAAAAGCTCCTCTTGGCATTTCCCCCCAATAAGTGCAGTCACTTATCAAGCCAACATTATGCTGGAAGCTTGTTGATGGCTACAGGAAGTGCTATTACTCAGCTTGTTTTAAACGTTAAAGCTGCATGTTGTCATACTTCTACCCCGGCAGAAGAATGTCCCCAATAAGACGAGGCGCTAAATCAACAACTCAAATGAAAGCCCCCTAATTAACTGCTGGAACTGTTTTCGGAGGCTTTTCCCAGCTTGAATGTATTCACGCTGTCGGACAACAATTCATTCACTCAGCTGTCTATTAGAAAACAACGAGCAGCTGCTGCGTCTTTTGCCGCTGGTTTCTGTGGTGGCGTTTTGCGGAAACCAGCTGAGACCGCTGGCAGCAGCGCAGCGAACGCCGAGAGGTCCGACCGCGGGGAGGCTTTGTGTCGGTGTGCTGAGGTAATTGCTCAAGTAATCCTTGTTAAAAAGTTGGAGCTCGGAAATCTCCCTCAACTTTTGATAAACGTTTTTTAGTTGCATAGTTTGAGATGGCCATTGAATGACAAAGCAGCCTGTTCACAAAGCTGCTGATTTCTGTCGCAACTGACTTTACAGACGTTTAAACGCTTGTTTGGAGCCAAACGCGACAGCGTTGATGCTTCGCTCTCTGACGCATGCATGCAGTGGCGCAGTTTAAATGCTGATTAATCTGAAAAGCTCTGCATTAGGAGAGATTTAGATGCTTTGACTTTGACTGGCATTAATGCAGGCTCTGTGGATCAGCTGAGCTCAAAGGTTTTCTTTAAAGTTTTTGTATCGCAGAAATAAACCAAGGATCACCAGATCTAACTCGGGGTCAGTGTACAGCTTGGTTGTCATTTACATTGTCAGTCAGAAGTGTGCAAGCTCTCATAATGGTCATGTGACACAAGTGTTGATCTTTTGTTTTTGTTTAATTAAGTATTTTTACCAGGGTGGAATAACATTTAGCACAAGTTAGAATTTCTTGTGGATTTTCTCTAATTCATAAGGGTCATACGTTGAACAGACAGGAACAAATATGTGCGTACGTCCTCATAGATGATGTTTGGCGAGCTGCAAAGACGCAACACGCTTTTCTTGCCTATCAACCAGCTCCCAGCAAGATTCTCACTCGATATTTGAGCAATTTTCTTATCTGTAGTTTTAGAAAACTTATAAATAGGATTCTGTCCTGGGATGGACCAGCTTGGGGGAAACTCCAGAAGCCGTATGTTAAAGCTGCAGTATGTCACTTTTATAAACCGTTGATTTCTTGCATGTTTTTTTAAAGCTCTCACTATGTTGTGACGGTATAACACGAGACAGATAATCTGGGGAAAATCACGCTCCTTTCCTCTGCGATCATGCTGCCATTTGCAGAAATGCACTGCTCTGTCAGAAACAATCAATCAGAGCCAGGAGGAGAATCTTAGTGCTGTCAATCATACATGCGTATGCACTGTTCGCAACCTCTCTGCTACGCTACACTGTAAAAATTATTAGGGTGGTTAAACTTAAAAACTTGAGTTCAATTGCTGCCTTAAAAACATAAGTTAACACAACTTCAAATAATGTACTTTTCCAACTTAGGATGGCAAGCTGGAAAAGTCCCCCAATTCATGATAAGTTATTGTTTAAATATGATACCATAAGTTGAAATGACTAACTATAGAACATTATGCATTCTCAAAAACGTGAGTACTCTTGTCAAGTAAAATTACAATCATATTCTATTTGAACTCAAATAATTAAGTTATACCACTTGTCTAATTAATGACTACGTGTTGTATGAACTTCATACTCTGAGTTTAAACAACTTGCAAAGTTACATTATCCATTCATAAAAACTTGTTTTCTTTTGTTAAACAAACAATTCTATATACTTTCAACTCTCATTTTAAAGTTAAACTGACTAACTTTATTCATACCAATTCCCTTTTTGAGTTAAGTTAACTCAAGATTTTAAGGCAGCAAATGAACTTAAAATTGCAATTTAAGTAAACTAACATTTCCAAATACTGTTCACTTTCTCCACTAATAATGTCAAGTTCAGTTTCCTAAAAATAATTACACCAAATATGCTTCCATTTCAAATATCAAACATTTATTTTTGTCTTTCTCTATCAAATACAGATGAGACAAGTCTTAAATCAAGTATAAAAGAAAACATTTGTCCAAGAAGCAGAAGCATTTATTGGAGGACCGAAAACAAAAACAGATTTTTTTTTTTGACAAATAACAGAAATAATTTTTTATATACATCTCAATAAATAAATGCACTTAAAAGGCACCAATTAAAAACATTACCTAATGTTTTATAAATTTAATTGACCATATTCATTTTTCCACCTTGGTTCCAACAAATTATATATTTTAGCACAATTTAGTTTATTGTTTAAAAAAATATTTTCCCCCCTTGTAGATTCATTTGACTCTTAAATATTTTTATCCTTTTTCGACCAAAAAACTTTTTTCCAGGTGTTGCTTTTACATGTCTCATGTTTTTACTTTACCTTAAGCATTTCTGATTTATTATATAAATAAGGTGGGCAGTGACATTTTTCTAATGTCAGCTGGCTGTGGGGACTATCTTAAGGGGGCTGTCCTTCTTGGGTAAGTTCAACTATTGGTCAACAGATCTGCACATGGATTCTGCTCCTTCCCGTGTGTTGACCAATAGTGGAGGAGCTGACCCAAGAAAGACTGCACACCTTATTTGCAAAATGAGGGATAACACAAGATAGATATGTAAAAATAAAATGAAATTAAAAAGACTTAGGGGAATGGGGACACACGCACTTAAGGCATGAATGCATCTACAAGTAAAGGACAAACATATATATTATGTGCTAAAAAAATAGTTTCTAGGAACTAAGCTAGAAAAATATGAAGGTAAATTATAAACAAAGGGGTTGAAGTTCTTATATTTAATTGGTGCATTTATTTATTGGTCAGTTTCAGTCCTCCATAGAAATTAGACCATTATTTTTAAAAATATTCTAACCACGTTCAAGAGTGGCAGTGTAAAGTCCATACAACTAGCTACCATCTTTCAAAAACAGTCCAAAAAGTGCTAAATAATCAATCAGTGTTTAAAACTCAGGACAACCCTGAGAGGTTTTTCCACAAATTCAGCACAATGCTAAATGTTTTAGTGCAAAACCATTAGTATTAACATTTAGTGCGTAGAACAAACTAAACAAATTTTTACAGGAACTCTTTTGTAAGACAATAAAACTGAAAACATACCAGATGTTACAGTTTGTACCTCAGGATTTTGTTTCTCAAACCATGTAGTCGAGCTGAGGCCTGGTCTGGTTTGATCTTCATCACCACTCTCTGAAGAAACTCAAACGAATACTTCATGTCCTCTGGATACTTGAGATTGACACAGTAGATGACACCCATAAGTGTAGCAAATCCAAGTGTCACATCTTTAATGTTGTGAAGCACAATGGTCTCCTCCACCACAACTCCCACATTGAAGACCTGGTGTGGGATGGCCCCCTGTTCACCACCTTCACAGGCAATCAGGAGATCAACCTGCATCCCCTTCATGGCATCATCCAGAAAATCAGCAAGGGCCTTAAAAAGAAGAAATAATTAATGCAAAGAATTCAAACACTCTGGTATCTTTGTAGTGCAAGTTTTTATGCTATTGTGAGGATTAACAATCTGCATGTTTTGACACTTGTGGGGTTGTATGATGCACTTCTGTTCAGTCAGTGAATAACCTGACACACACTCCCAGTTTGTTAAAGCATAGAGCATAATGGCAATGAAACAGGCCACTGTTGTGGATGAGGCCAACATCAAGAAGCTTTAGACACTGAAAATAAGCACCACCTGAAAAAAGCCAGTTTATGTATACACCATATTCAAAGTATTTTCAGCACTTTACTTTGTCAGGTAGTCCTTTTTGACAAACTTTTTTCATCCACAAAACTTGTATTTTCATGCACATGAACACACTGTGTGGCAGATTAAAAGCCACTATGGTGAAGCACTGAAATTATTCTAAAAATGTAGAACACTAGCAGTGTTTCCATTTTAATGCTTTTTTTTAAATCAGCAAATTTTTAAAATGTCAAAAGAAATTTAAAAAGAAAATGCAAATCAGGCATGTTTCCATCAACTGGCTTAGAGCAAAATCAATCAGGATACACAAAGTAATTACATCAGAATTTGATGTTATGCATGGCTGTAGTAAACGGGAAGTAATGTCTCTTAACAAGGACTAAAAATAAGTTTTTGCACACACAAATGCTACAAAATGATTTTTTTAAATGATCACAAGAAAGAGAAATAGGCAAATATGTAAACAGTTTTGTAATATTTGTTAGCCTTACATCACACATCCTGATGACAGTTGATGGATCTTCGCCAGATGTGTAGCGTGGCAAACCAAGCAGAGCAGCAGCCCTTCTCCTGTCATTTGTGTCCTGCAAGAGATGAGACATTCAGTAAGATGAATATATTTTAACAAAAACAACAAATTATGCCTTGTTTTCTAGCCATCTTCAGCTCTGCTTACATCTTTTGCAAGGCAGTCCAAAGTGTCTTTGAGTGGCTGCTTCTTTCCAGATTTGGTTGCTGCTTTGTAGACCTCCAGCAGTCTCAGAACCAGGCCATCAAGTCCATCAAGAAAAGATTCCAGAAGGTCTTTGATGACGATTCTTGTAAATTCAGCCCTAATCTGAGCTGATAGATTAAAAAACTTGTCTCAATAAGACACAGTTAACTCAGTCTTAAATCACTAAATCTCTTGGTGGAACTAATTCAGTTGTGCGATTACCTGAGGCTCATGGAACAGAGCTGGCCATCGGGAGATGAGCTCTGTGATGTGTGGTTGATCTCCTACAATCTCAAAACAAAAAAGTATTTTAACATTTAAGATAATCAGTAACAGCAGTGTGGGGTAAGGATACATGAAACAAAGGACACGGCTAATTACTGACAAGGAACAAGACTAATTACTGACCCACAGCCTTTACTGAAGCCGCTAACTCACCTGCAGTCAGCACGTCGATGCAAAACTTTGACCAAGCGCCACATATGTGCTTCTGAGGAAGTGTACAATACAAAAATCGTGGTAGCTGCTTGTATTTTCTCTTAAGAAAAGGTCTATAACAGCAACCGAGTATCATACTGCGTTTAGCTAGCTGCTAACTCCTGCCCGCGACAGTTAGCAAGCTGTTGTTTTCTATCCTGTGTTTAAACATGTAACAGAGACACGAACTTTTAGCTCTTAACATATTTTTAAAATGGATGGCATTTCCAAAAAACGACAAATGCAGCTTACCTTACTACTGTGGCTCCAGCTCGCTTCGTATTTAGAAAAAATGCCCCGCCAAATTTGAACAGCCTGTGGTACTGATCCAGGTCTTGGGGAAAAAATGGTATTCATCCGCGACTTTGCTTTCGACGTCCTTAATCTGGTCAAGTGGTGTTCCTCTTTTTCGTTTAATATGCAATTCTAACTGGGATGGTGAACTTTATAAAGTCTTACTAAATCTTACATCATATTTAGTCCCTTATCAGATAAAGAGTGAATTTCCGGCACTATTTGGATCTCGCATTAATATTGCCAGTGGTGATCAGTTTTTATAAGATCCGGTTACCATTTTAAAACTCAGATTGTCGAGTTAAGTTCACACATTTAAATTTATGTTTCATTGAACTGACTCACAGTCTTGAGTTGAAATGCCAATAACTCATGGAATTAAGTTGAAATTACATAACTCATTATGTTAATTGGAAGTAACTTATATAAAAACGTTATGTCAACTAAAGGAGGGCATGACTTTTAACAGTGTACGGCTTCTTCAAATCAGCAAAGCCTACCATGAATGTTCAGGCTACTTGCCATGACGCCGATGATGGCGAATAAATGGTTTTCCCTGGAGCGGTAAACCTGTTTCTCGGCCAGTAGCTCATTTTAGAAGTGTGTACACAGGATTGATTGACAACACTAAAACCTTCCTCCTGGCTCTGATTAGTAATTTTTGTCCTGGAGTGGTGCTTTTCTTCAGACAGCAATAGTAGGAGCTTTTTTCCCCACTGATTGCCTGTCTCATGTCTCATTGCGCTAACAGTTTTAACAAATATGTAAAACAACATTTTGTTTATAAAAGTTACCGGCTGCAGTATTAACTGTTCTAAAACCAACTCCGATGTAGTTCTGGGATCAGTTTCCTGTTTGAACATCCAATCATGTCCAATCTGATTTGTGCGGTACACCAATACAACTGGTAGTGAAACATACTCTCACCATGATTCTGCCACCACCGTGCTTGACTGTTTTAAAACTATTTTTGGAAGGATTCCTGAACAGCCTAACAAAAGTCCTGGCCTCATCCTATTCAAAACTGATGAACTGTGCTCAAAAGCAGAGTCTGAGTCAAGAAATCAGCCAATGTAACCGAGCCGTTCCTGGTTCAAGTGGCCTTTATGCAGTCAGAATGATGCCAAAAAGTGTGAAGGACATTCAACCGGATATTAGCGGCAGTGTGTGTCTGGGTGTAAAATGTTGCTCTTGTGTGGGTTTGACAAAAATAGTTGTTTTGAAGTTGTATGGTAGTTTCATCACGTTGAAAGAACTCTTTAGATGCATCATTAAAAGCCAAAACCTCCATGTTTATATTGAACATTATTTTGACCGTGACTGTGCATTTGTAGGGTTGCTGATGGACTTGATGTTTTGCATTTAGCAAGAATGAGTCTCCATACTTTGTGTGTCTGCACTGATGCCCATTTGTTTGGATGCGGGATTTATTTTAGTAGCTTCCACGTTGGATGGTGGACATGATGATCTGACGTGGCGTCTGTTTTTGTCGTCTTAAACGTCGGTGTGTCCTAATACTGTAACCTGAGAACGGAAAACTAGGAGGAAACGCACACAGGAATGTCTTCTTCAAAATTCATCAATATGAACTTTATCTTCATCAAGTGATAGCTGAAAACAAATCTAAAAACAAAACAAAATGGAGCAGCATACTTTTTAAATGATTCATCGTTCATTGTCCTAAACCTAGAAATGTCCTTAACACATCAACCATCAACCAACCATGACGAGCTGTAGCTAAAATAGTGTTTTCTAATTTTGCTTGAATTCAATCAGTGCTCATGTAGCGCTTCGGGGAAAGTCCTGAGCACTAAAAGTTTTTTTAGTTTTTTTTTTTTCTGGGCCGGAACTGCTTTTGTTGCCTCATTATGGCTCATATATAGCTTCGTTACAGCGTCATGTAGCTCAGCACTTGTTTTGTTTTTTATATGTGTGTGTATGTTTATACCTTTCACCCCATATTATTCCTCACAATCACTGCACTCCTCCTGTGACCTCCTGGCCTCTGTAGCTGTCCTGTTTTCATGGCAACAAGCTCATCAGCATTCATGGTGATGGGACAGCAAAAAGAAAGACATCGGTAAAAATGTGTCCTGCTGGTGACTCACGCTCCTCTCCTGCATTTACACCACGCTACACACACACACACTCATCCTCACTCTAAATGGTTGGTCCTTCACTCTTGTTATTTTCCCCTCTATGTCCTAAAAGCTTGATTCTCATGTTTTTTTTCTTTTGTTAAAATAACGGTATGAAACATATTCCTCTGTTGGTAAAACCATGATTGTTATTTTTCTTTTAAGTCATAAATGGGCAATCAGTATAAATGTCACAAATTTATTCCACTAACTAAGTTGCTCTATTTATATATTCCAGGTTTTGGTTATTAACACAGCTCAAAAGTAGGAATGTTCCTGATTCTTCAGGCTTTATGATCTCATGTATGAGGTTGGTTTTAAAACAAATAAAACGGTGAAAACTTTTCTTTTGTCCTGATTTTTCATTTCTTTTAGCTAAAGGGAAATCTAACTTTATTGATCAGTACGTTTGGTTTTTGGTTTTATTATTTTTTTTACATGCTTTTACATGCATGCTTCTGAGGAAAACATTGATCGAACATCGATCAAAACATTGATCGATGTTCCACTATTGACTATTATAGTCAATTTCCAGATGGAGATAAAAAAAAAACAACCTTTGTTGCTGTTAATTTGAAGTGTATTTACTGCAAAACCTGACCGTTAGTCCAAAAGATGCAAAGGTTAATGTAGACCAGTGAAGTAGAATGTAAAGAGTAAGTAGAAAAATCGCTTAAAATTGTATTGTTTCCTAATGCAGTCAGGCTTTTCTGCAATAGGATAATCTTTTATACTTGTATATTTTTCATATAAGACTTGAAAACTGACCGTCAATGCACACCTAATCAATCAGCGCTTGATTTATAAAAAAAAAAAAAATTTATACAGGAGATTGTATAAAATGTTTCAAATTTTACATAAACTGAAAAACATTAATCATTTTCCCTTAAATCCTGGTGTACTTTGTACATAAAACCACATGAATCTGGTGGTTATAAAGTGACAAAATGAGGGGAAAGTTGCAGGGCCCTGTTATATTTATTTTCATATCTAGTTGTGTCTTGAATACACTGACAAAAATGCCAGACAATAACAGTATTTTTACTTTAAAGCATTAAAAAAATAAAATTTGGGCCTGGAGTTTATGTCTATTCAGATCTTGTGCACAATTAGTTTTATTTATAACTGGCCCAAATCAGCTAGTTTTGATTAAATTCCCTAAAATCCAAGAAAAAAAGAACACAGTATGCTGGTTTGTTGCTCTGATATTCCTTATTATTGGAAGTAATATTCTTATTACGGTCTTGCACAGAATCAGTGGGCCAAAACAATAAAAACTGAACCAAAATAGACTCCTTTTATCAGGCTGTGCCCACTGTTGTATGCGGGGTGCTGCTGGTTCTTTGGTGTTATGCAAATAACATGAGTGAGTGTGAAATTTCCCCAGACAAAAGGGGGGGATGGTGCAGCCGGGAGAAGAGCAGCCTTGATAAAATTGGACAACCAGCGGGACTCTGGTGGGCGTGGATCCGGAGCTGAGGTCTTCCTGCTCGGCTGAACACGTGGTTCCGTGTCCGCCTTCAGTTCCTGTCGGTGTGTAGAGGGTTCCAGTCCTGCCTTCAACTCTTTTTTTTATTGCTTCTTAACAGCCAGAGGAGATCTTCTGCTGTTTTTTTTTTTCGTAGCAACACCGTCTCCTCCTCTTCCTCCCCGTCTCGCTACACTTGCCTCCCCCACCCCTCCACTCCTCTTCCTCCTCTCCTTGCGGCGCCTCCCGGGACTCTTCCTCCGCCAGGCCGCGGTCACTTCAGCGTGGATTCGTTCCGTCACGGAGAGACTCTGTGTGTGTGTGGAAGAACCTGAACGTGATAAGAGCGTGTATATCCCCCTACCCCCTCCTTCTCTTCCTCCTCCTCCTCTACTATCATCCTCCTTCATTTGTTCGGTCATGACGCTGGAAGCGATCCGCTACCGGTCCGGGTCTCTGCAGATCCTCAACCAGCTGCTGCTGCCACACCAGACCGTGTATGAAGACATCCGCTCCGTGCAGGGCGCCTACGAGGCCATCAAGTCCATGAAGGTAGGCTCGCCTCGGTACCTGCATGTGGCTGGTGTCGGCTCTTTTGTGCTCCCGCCGCCGCACACATGTGTCTCTGACGGCCTCTACCATATTTTTTATTGTTGTTGTTGTGCGTTCACCTGAAGCCGCAGCGTCCCCCGCTACCTGCCCTCCATTCATAGTTTTTTTATTTTTATTATTTGCGTTTATCGAGTGCTTTGAAGCCACCCTTCTCCCTTTCTTTGGGAGAGATTATTGATGAATTATTAATGACCTTTGCCAGGGATTTTTTTTTGTTCGCGTTTTGGTCTTGTGCTGCATTCAACGACGCCTCCAGCTGCTCCATTTCTGCGTTTTTGCATTCCCGAAATGTATAAAAATGCGACAGTAAATGCGTAACATAGAAGTTCCTGGAGATTCTTATGAATTAAAGCGCAGCAGTTATTCACTCTTTTGTCTTTCCAGCTACACACACCGAGCAGGGAGTACTGGGGCTGATCCTGGGTGGGTGGAACCGCGGAGTGTGATAGGAGGTAGAAGTGATCTCACACAGGTGCATTTTTATAAATCAGAACGCCTTCAAAGAGTTTATGTCGGTATATCAGGTCGTTATCCGGAGGGTGACGTATTTGTGAAGATTTATTTCCGGTCGTTTGTGATGTCCGGGACAGATAATTAAAATATAACAGAGCCAGTAAATTATTTTTGATGTGATGCACACAGTATTGCTTATACATTCAATCACTGACGTCCTGCACAGGGACAGTAAGCCATAAAAGCACATTAATAACATGGATGTTTGGAGCGCTGTATATAATAAAGGTATCAACAGGAAAGTTGAGTGGAAGGAAAACGGTGCACCAGCGATAGGAATAACCACAGTTCTGGAGTAAAGTTTGAGGGAGCTTCTCAAGGTGTGGAGAGCCTCGACATGTCCGGGACATTACTACTGCATTACTAAATGGCGAAGGGAGAGAAATGACCAAACTGTGACTCGGTGGCCTAATTAATTTTTTCAGAGGAGAGTATATCTTGTATTTAATTTTAAATTTAGTTTGGTACACGGACATACTTTCTCAGTGATCCTGAAATTTAAGTATTTAAAACAACAACAAAAAAATACTGATTTATTGTTCTTATATCATCTACATTGAATTTTGGATATTAACTCGCTATAAGCCACAATCATCCAAACTAATTGAAATAAAACCTTGAACTATGTCATCCTGTGAGTAGTGAGTGTATGACTTTTGGTTTTTGAGTTGAACAACTAAAGTTAATTAACTTATTGTGTATGCGCTAATTTATTGAGAGGTCTAACGTCCCCTTTTCTAGTATGGTCTCCTAAACTGCCAAAATTATCTACTATGTTCATCATTTATCTACGTAATGTTAGATAAATGATGTCTTAACCTTTGAACATGCTGACATAAAGGGGTATTAGATGAAATGGCCACATGAATAGTAATTGGAAAGACCCCAAATGTAATTCTGTTTCACTGGGTTTGCAACCTGGACTAAAAATGCCACATTATCGTAGCCTTAACAGGACTAAAAACAAAACTGTATAAAACAATCTGGTTGCTCATATGTTATTTGCGTAGCTTCTCCTGGTAATTTAAAATGTATAACAGTGTTATTGATTAAATTTATGTGACTTACGCAAAAAAAAACAAAAAAACATGAGGATTAAAAACCCACTAATTATAGTTTTAAATGCTTATTATGCAGGATGTCAGTGTTTTTTTTTTTGTTTGTTTGTTTTTTTTTACCATAATGGAGTAAAACTGGGAGCTGATTTTAGCTTTTATCAGTCGATCTCTCTGCTGCTTGGCTAGCCTGCATTCTGCTGCTTTACAGACATGCTAACTGTAGCTTCAAAACGGTAGTGACAGATTTTCCGTTCGCCCCCGCTGCCTCTCTGACCAACACGTCTCGGGCTCGGCGTGACCACCGACCTCTCCCTCCCTGTCCAGGTGCGCGGCGCTCCAGCCATCGCCATCGTGGGCTGCCTCAGCCTGGCTGTGGAGCTGCGGGCGGGCGCCGGGGGCGACGACCCCGTGACCTTCATCAGGGAGTCTCTGTGTCACCTCACTTCAGCCAGGCCCACCGCCGTCAACATGGGCCGAGCCGCCCGCGAGCTGATGGAGTTCGCCGAGAACGAGAGCATGGAGAAGAACTCGGAGCAGCTCAGGGACAGGTGGGCAGGCGGGCCGGTGGACGTCCTGCACGAGTCCGTCAACGCGCAAAAACCTGATGTTCCTACGTTGAGTCCCTATTCTGCTGCTGATTGTTTTCTGTGGCGATTTATTAGGAACTATTGTAAAGTTAGGTGGTCTGTAAACACTCCAACCTGATATCTGCCCTCATACTCTGCTGCAGAGTTGAGCTCCACTCAGAATCTAAATAAATGGAAGCTTGTCCTACAAGATGGCGGCCTTGGCGAGCCGACGTCACTCTGAGCTGTGAAAACACAAGGAGGGCATTAGTGAAGAAAAATCCAGATTTTCCAAAAAATATTCGATCAACAAAAAATTGATGAATTGGTTTAGTAATTGTGTTTAATTTCCCTTTGGTATGATAAAGTATTTTTAAATTGAACTGAAATCGTTTTTTATCACCCAGCCCTACTTAACACTTGAACAGAAAAACCCTTCAGGATACTGAAAATCTGCAAAAATAAAACCTGAAATCACATCGCACTGTTTTTGTGTGAAACCAGCAGAATTGAACTTTAGTGTGAAATTATTCGACTCCAGCTTTCACCTTCCTGGATTCTCCTGAAGTAGCTGCTGCTGCTTTAACACACTCGCTCATTCAGCACCAGCTCCAGGTGTGGGTTTGGGGGAAAAAAAAAAAAACTGTTAATGTTATCAGTTTTTTTTTTTTTTTTTTTAGAGCGCAAATTGGTAGCTGTGAGCATTACACTTGCCACAAGAAGAAATTTGTAATTGCCACAGGAAATGTCAGCTGCAGATTGTTTGTAGACAACAGCACATCAGGTTTGCCTCAGTTAGAAAAATAAAAATCACTCTTTCTCCCTTCGTTTGCTGGTAAATCCATCCCAGTTATTTTACAGATGCATTTTTGTCTCACGAATCCCTTGTAATTGTGTCGTTGCAAGCAGTTTGTGCTGCTTTGTGTCAAACGGGTATTTCTGAAGGACGGTGGTCATGTGGATCCATTTTTAGTAGTAACTATTTCACCTGCAGTAGCTAGTAACCACAACACTGAAGCAGTTTTGAGGTTTTTGTGAGGGGAGGAAAGTCTAGTTAAGTGCTTGTTTTGTTTTGTTTTTTGTAGGAAAGGGATGTTATTTATCATAGAACCAAAACTTGAAAAAAAGATGTTGCACATTTGCTGTATTAAAAGAGCAGACTCTAGTTTTCAAATTCTTTTAGACTCTGTTGGACAAATTTACTCTCTTATTAAAACAGGATTTGGCTAACTTTCTTTCAAAACACTCTGGATAGAGCAAAATCGACTTTTCAGTAAAAGACTGGATACATTATTATAAAGGTTTGGTTGTAAAAAGACGAATTTGTTACTTTGCACTAAATATTTTCCATACACTTTCACCCTGCAGTGTCATCTCCTGGATCGAAGACATGCTGGAGCGCGACGTCAACGACAACAGGAAGATCGGCAACTACGGAGCCCAGCACATCCTGTCGGGCGTCCCGAGGGACTCTGTCACCGTCCTCACGCACTGCAACACCGGGTCGCTGGCCACTGCCGGATACGGGACGGCGCTCGGTGAGAGGGGAGCTTCGGATCCGACGGGAGGGCAGACTGCGGACGTTTCCGTCTCTTAACGGCGGTTCTGTGTGCAGGCGTGGTGAGGAGCCTCCACGGCCTGGGCCGGCTGAAGCGCGTGTACTGCACGGAGACGAGGCCGTACAACCAGGGCTCCAGGCTGACGGCGTACGAGGCCGTCGCAGAGGGCATCCCTGCCACGCTCATCACGGACAGCATGGCGGCCCTCACCATGAGGGAAATGGACATCACAGGTAGGGACTCTCAAGGACGCCGTCTTTCATCCCATGACGTCTCACCGACTTTTTTTTGTCCTCCTCTCTCAGCTGTGGTGGTGGGTGCTGACCGAGTCGTCGCTAACGGTGACACAGCCAACAAGGTGGGCACGTACCAGCTGGCCATCGCCGCAAAGCACCATGGGATCCCTTTCTACGTGGCTGCACCCAGCACGTCGTGCGACCTGAGCCTCGAGAGTGGCCGGGACATCATCATCGAAGTGCGGCCCCCTGAGGAGCTCACCAGTATAAACGGGGTCCCCATCGCGGCGCCCGGTAGGAAACATTAACATCTCAACTTATACGGGACAGGAAAATTCAGTTAACAGGCTGTCCTTAAGTCTTTAATTAATGGATCTGAAATTAAGGCCTTAAAATGTCTTTAATTCATTTTTTAGAAAGAAGTTAGCCCTTCACATGTTAATCACAGGTCTTAAATTCTGTCTTACTTTCATATAATCTATGTTTTTCTGTCGCAGGACTTTTTCTGTCAGGAAAACGTTTGAGTCGCACTCAGACATCTTCAATGCGTTTGTTACTCGAGACGGTTGAAGCTATCAATAACTAGCTGCTAACATACTCTTGCTAGCTAGCTGGCGTCCTTCGCTTCTTTGCAAATTTATTGGCACTTGGCTAGATGGATTTCGTACATTTCTGTGGAGATGCAGGTCTGAAATTCCATTCGTAACTGCATTTAAAATGTCTTAAAGTCTGAAATTTGAGTTGGTGAAACCTGGTTAAATGTGAAGTTTCTCCACAGTCCTGACAAAAAGATGGAGTTTGCTTTTATGTTGGTATGTGTCGAAAACCATGAAGGGGAAAAAAATACTGAAAAAGAAAAGTTGCTTTTTAAAGGATAAAATCTGATTCTAATGAAGGCAGCAGTTTCCACATTGATTTATCAGTTGGACATTCTTTCCTTGATTTGTTAAACATTTTTAGCAAACTGTTGGATTTTAACCATCAAACTACAGGATTTTGACTTGCTGACACTGAATCGAAAACATCAAACAAAGCGCCAAAAACGCTGTTCTCCGGAAGTTTGGCCTTAAAAGCTAAAAGAAAATTCACAAACTCCATTTAGTCTGGGATAAGCTGGAGCTCAGTCTTTTCATGCTGATGTCTCAGACTTTGAAACGTCTCCACATTTGAGTCGAGACTGGGGCGTTTTTGTGCCGAGTTGCAGACAAAGCAAATGCGTTGATTAGGTTGAGCACTAATGAGGTCCTTGGAGGCAAAGTCTATGAGACGGGAATGTTGTTTTTTTTTTGTTTTTTTTTTTCTTTAGGTGAACTGAGGACAAACGATTCAATTTATTACTTTCTCATTATGCTTCACTGACATAATGCACCAGTCTCAATAAGGACAACAGACTGTGAGTGGCAGATTCGTGCTTCTTCATTTCTGAGCTCTTTATCTTTTCTGACAGCCATGTTACAATTACAGTTTTAAAATTATTTCAAAATAATGGTTTGACATAAATGCAGTTCTTGTCAGCCATTGGTCAGTATCTGATTGCATGAAACAATATCATGTTACTTCTGTTTTTACACAATTATTTAAAAGGCATTACGGGATCTAGTTGTTTTTACGTAGAATAGAAGACTTATAACTGAAAAACTTCAATGTTACTACAGCTATGTTGTGTACCACTGTCAACAGAGGAGGGAGGGGTCTTGTGGTTGACAAGCCAACACAGCAGCATTCTGGGATTTGTAGTATTTAGCGGTCCATGCACTGTCTACCTTCAGACATTGGGAATAATCTAATGGGTGAAAAATAAATAAGTCTTTTCCTATGCAGTATATCATAATCCATAAATATCAATGCTGTTTCAGTTTTAGAGGAGCTTAATTTTATTTTATTTATCTACTTAAAAAAAACAATAGAAAGACCAGTTGTGATTTATTTTTCATATTTGAAAACTTTCAGGTTTTCTTGCCGCATTTTTGAAATCTTTACCTAAGAGCGTTCTCTGTTTTTTTTTTTGTTTTTTGTTTCTTAAGAATAATCAGCAGTTGTGTACCGAGTACAATAGACATCCCACTGTTGCCAACTTAGCAACTTTTTTGCTATATTTAGCAACTTTTCATACTCCAATAAAATGGTATCGGTCAAAATCGTAATCGACTTTTCGGATACATTTTCGTGTCGGTTTCGGATGAGAATCCAAGTTGAAACCCCTCGACATTTTTTCCCATTTACGTCTTTTGTTTTACCTGTCCTAAGGACTACAGGAGGAAGTTAGCCAGTCACAAAATCTCAGAATATCGTTCCTGTAAACGATCTCAAACGAAGGAACTCGAACCAAGTGCAGGAGAGCAGACATCTAAGTTAACCTAACAGGCCTTTACTTGTATGCTCCATTTAAAAAACGTCAAAATAACAACCACCATTTCCTGACTGCAGGTATCGAGGTGTGGAACCCGGCATTTGACGTGACGCCTCACCAGCTCATCACCGGAGGCATCATCACCGAGCTGGGGGTCTTCCTCCCGTCGGAGCTCCAGGCAGCGCTCACCGGCCGCCTCACCGCTCTCTAAGGCGAGCTCCCAGCGCCCCCTGCTGGCTCCGGTGCACCACTGCACACTCACGTCACGCTCTTCTAAAAGACACTCTTGTCTTCACTGAGGGTGCACAGTTTGTGGTTTTACTTTGGTTTTAATCAATGCACAGTCACTGTAACGTGTCAGTGGTGCACTGTCTGAAAATCTTTAGTCTCTGCCAGCCGCAAACAAAATCGAAAACAAAACAAACAAAAAAAACAGGAGATTTTTTTCACTGCAGGGAGTTTAGAAGACGTCTGCAGTCTCTCCGTACTTTTAAATCTCTTTTCTGTCATCTTCACGTCTCACTTTATTCCACGATTCATTTTCTGTTTGTTTTTTTTCTTTTCTTCCTTTTCAAGTCTTTTGAAACAGCTTCTGCAGCCAACAGCGCTCAACAGCTGGACTCAGTTTAATTCAATTTGGCAAAATAAGCTTCTAGAGTCATAGTTGAGGAAAGAAGTAAAATAGAAATAAAAAAAATAATAACAAGGACACGACGTTTTCCATAACATATCAGTCGTGATTTCCAGAATGCTGCTACCTACTTGTAAATATCTATTCCCTGCCGGTAGTGTAAATATGTAGAAAACTAACCTCTGCTAGTAAAAAAAAAATAAAAAAAAATGGTACTGCTATTTTAACCAAAAATATGGTTACTTAAAATCAAATTTGCCACTTAAAATGTTATATTAACATTTAATTTCAGTTATTCAGTGTAGAACTTTTTCACTATAACTAATTGAAATTAAAGATCGTAGATGTTTATAAACAGCCTTTCTTGGTAAAGTAATTTTTCTTCTTTTTTTTTTCTTTTTAACCAGTGCGTTTAGATATTTGAACCAATCGGCTGAAGCCTTTTACAGGACATGGCTGTATTTATACCTCACTTCATGTCTTCATCTCACTGACTGTACTGTATTATATCACACATGTATACTTGCATAATACCTATAAACACACACACACACACACACACACACACACACACACGTGTCCTGACAGACGACTCTACTCTAGAGACACAAACACTCTGAGCCTGGGGCTTTTTTTTATATAATCCTAACTTTTTAAAGGAATAGTTCACTCTAAAATGGGGGTCTTGGTTCACTACCACTTCACCTGCGTCTTCTTGTCAAATATTATTCGATTATTACTCGTGAGTTATGTGCAGTCAGTTTTTTTTTTTACTTGGTAGCAAAAAAAGAGAGAAAACAGCCACCTGTGGCTTTAATCTTAATTTTGTTCACTGGTTTCTGTCTTTCAGCATAGTTTTGTACTTTAATGCCATTTCTCTGTTACTCTTTATCATTAGACTTTTTTTAATGCAAGGTTCTAGTACGAGTAAAGATGGACAGATTAGTCATTTTCTTCAGTTCATTAAGGTCTGACCTGCCAATTCCAGTTCTTACTGGTTATTTTTAACTTTCTAAAGACTAAAAATAAAAATTGAAAAACCTCTGAAAAGTTTGTATTTTCAGAAAACTTAGATTTTAATCCAATTAAAATTGAAGCAATTATCAGCATTTATTCGTCAAAGCTGATATTCCTTAACCTTTTATCTGATTTTAATTGGTCTAAAGAAAGAACTTCTGTGAATGGACGTTCTTTTTGTTTGCATTTATAAACCGAAAATGATGAAATATTCTAATAAATGGATGTCTGATGGGCAGATCCACAGGACATTTTGGGTTTAGGTGCCCAGCAGCCCGTAAGCGCTTCGACTGGAATCAAACCCACAACCGTCTGAATGCGAGTCGACTGCGTTCTTGTTGGAAACGGATAAAAAGAAAACTTTTTGAGTCACCAAACAAGTAATGGATCATTTGAAATGAAAACACACCCTGGAGCTAACATGTAGCAATTTCCTCTATGGCCGATGAAGTAAGTAATAATAAAGAAAAATACTTTGTTGGATTTAATGAAGTGTTGAAACAAGTTTTTTTTTGTTTTTGGGTGTTCGAGCTGTCGAGCAGAGGAAAAATAGTCAGATTGTGGCAAATTAATTCAATAAGCTAATGTTGCCTTTACAAATTACTAACAAGCATGATTAATCAAGATTAAATTTGAATGCAGTTTAATGGAAAATAGATGTTACTTCCTGTTCCTTTAATACAGGAATCTGATCTCTGCTTTCATACATTTTCACTAATCTGGCCACACCGACTGATGGAGAACAGAAAGCAGGTGTGAGTGGTAGACGCCTCCGTCTTTATGTGGCCGTGAACTTTTCCTTAAAACGTTTCCTTATTTTTTTTTGTTTTGTTTTTCCTTTGCAGTATTTGTAAAAAAACAAAAACAAAAACAAAAAAAGCATTGCAGCCAACACAGAAACGCCATCTGCAGTCTGAATGTAAAGCCTCTCTCTCTTTCCGCCCGACACGTTTCAGTCGGCGGGCTTCAGACTCTCGGTCACTTCTTGCCTTTCTTGTTCCCTTCAGCAGAATGTGCTTCAGCTGTTTGGATTCAACCCACCTCTTAAATTTAACTGATTTTTTTTTTTTTTTTTGAAGTCATGTACAGGTCTAAACCTGACGGTGTGAAGCATTAAAAAAAAAAGATCTTCTCCATAGTTATTGTACGATATGTTTAGGCTTGGCATATTTTCCATAACTTAAGATCACGTAGCGCTGATATCGTATAGAAAAGTTAGAGAGATTTGTTAAAGATATATTTACAAATTTTCTAATTTTGTATTTGGCAAAAACAGTGAGTGCATAATATTTGCTGACTTTAGTCAATTTTGAGCCTAATTTACTGTGTTCACCTTAACATGAGACCTAAAGATCTCTGAACCCAGCAACTTACCCGACATGCATACATAGATATTTTTAGCGGTTATTCAGAAGTGGTTGCAAGTTTTCCCCGCTCCAAGAGCGATTCGGGTGCTGAGAAATCCTTTGACGCGTTCAGCTGATGCTGCAGTTCCTACCTCCCCCAAAAAGCTGCTTGGTGTTGACGGAGAGGTCAAGAGTTTCACATGACTTGTGCTCAAAGGTCATAAGAATCAAACAAAGTGGGGAAAGTCTTGGGGAAAATGAGGAAATTCGGGGTCGGCTTCAATTTCAGATTCAGTATCGTCTCCAACGCATATGAAACACTGCAGGAATGAAACGTTTTTCTGGTAGGCTGCATTTGGGGTTTTTGTGTGCATATAATCAGTTTTAATGCATCAAAGTCAGGGAGGATGAAATGAGGATAAATAAAATCTATCACTTACCGCCTGTCAGCCATTTTGTTTCTTCAGGAAGGTTAAAATTTTTTTAAACAATTTGGTTAATTTTCTGAGCTTTTGTCTCCGTGTGTGCCACTGTGATGTAGTTTATAGAAGAGGGGGGAAAATGATATATATAAATATATATACGAGAGGTCAAACCCTACAAAGTGAAGCTTTTATTTTAACAGCTTGTGCTACCTTTGTCTAATTGATCGCTAAAAGGAAAAATGTGGCTTCACTTATTTCTTGCTCGTATTTTTGCAAATGATTTGAACGCTGCAAATCATGTCAGAGCAATTATTAGATATATTTTCCCTTAAGATCTCAACATATCTGAAAGAGGCTGTGGGAAAGATGCTTTCAACCCGCAGGAGCTTTTATTTTTTATGTCCAAACATAATGTCAGCTATCTAAGAAAGCTTTTCCTTTCAACAACAACAAAAAAAAGAAATAACCCTTCCTCTAAGTTTGCTAAAAGTTGTGTTGATAGTGGACTTTTGTATTGAAAACCAGCCCACTGTATCGCTACAGGAAGACCAGGATCAATGGCTTCATTAATGATTAACACAACATACTTTAGACAATCAGTCTGTTGCTGTTTCACTACACACAACTGGAAAAAGTTTTGACTACATGTGAACATTACATTATTTTAAAAAAAATGAAAGAGGGGGGGAAAACCTCTAGACCATAACCCTAATGGTGTACACACTTCTACTGTTTCCATATTAACTTGCAACTTTAATTCACAGTTTTTTAAATCCACAAAAAAAAGATGAGGAAAAAATATCCATTGTTGTTCACTGTATCCATCACCTGACTGATTATATATTAGAAAACTGTAAAGTTGTCTCACTGCGTTTTTCTCTCCCGTTAAACCTCGGCACATAGAGTTGGGTCACAATGCGAGCGTAGAAAACTTCTAAGCAAAAGCTTGTTTTCTGTTCAAGACACGTTTTCTGGGGCGTTTCTATGACGATGCTCCACACGTATGTAGCAGCTATGAGGCCATCAGATCCGTCGCAAACAAACCCCTGTCTTTTTCTTTTGTAAGCGGTACAAGGTCTCCTCTCTGTCTGTCCACGATAATTATACCCGTCTCACTGTGGTCCGTTTTTCATTTCCTGGTTCTCATCGTGACTCTGTGTGAGTAGGCCATCGGAGCGCCATGCTGGGGAGGCCTCCTCAGTCAAACGCACTACCTCTCAAGCGCCAGGCTGCAGCAGAGCGAGCCGATTCGAACAAAACAAATCTGGACTGAAAGTCTGATCGGATCTTTATCCCAAAGTGAAGTGTAATTTTGTGGCTAGATTCTGAATCAACTGGACTTTAGGCTAGATTTCCTTTTTTTTTTTTTTTAAACATGTCCTGAAGCTGCGTCAGTACACTGCAGTGTTTGATAGATACACCGAGATGTCCTGGTGCCAAAAATCCATAGTTTCCACGCTGACTTCACTGATTTAAAGTAGCTGCTCTTGTGTTACAAAAAAAGGAATTAAAATAGATGGAGTGTTGTTCAGATGGCCTCTTTAAGTGCAAGTTTTTCATTATTGATAATCACTTGATCTCTGTTTACGTTTGTAACGTGGAAATGGTTCCAAATTGGATTCTTCTTTTTTATATATAAATATATATATATACATATATGAATATAAGGCTGTCATGAATGAAGAGATTTCTCTTTCACATCAATACAGAAAAAGAATAAAACCTCAGTGAAATGGCATATTTTCCCTTGTCTTTTTTTCTGACAGTCAAAATTAAATTCACAAACAGGTACCAGAAGGACTGCATACTTGTGCATGCCAAACTCAAAAAAAAAAAAAGTTGAAAACAGTTTGTAAGTTTCCTTCTACTTTAAAGTTATGCACCACTTTGTCAGTCTTTTAAATAAATCCCAATAAAATACATTGAACTTTGTGGCTGTAATGTAAAAAGATGTCTAGAGTTATGAATATGTCTGCAAGAGGCTCTATGTTAGAGTTTAAAAGACATGTTGCTTCAACCATTCAACTGAAATATCAACTTTTAAGTGGAAAAAGTAAGGAAACAGTCAGCTTTAGGAAAAGTAACTGCTCATGTGTATAGTTACCATTTGTTTAAAGAAACAAATGGTACAGATCCTTAATCAATACTTTAGTGACTGGTTTTCAGTTTTAAAAAGTCAAGTTTTGTAGTGCAGATTTACAATATTCATGCTAAGGTACTAAATGAAGCAAACATGTTGGTGTGTCTTTGTTCTCACACGGTGGTGTTTACCTTGAAACTTTACTGACGCAGATTTTCTCTGTTGTTGAGTCATAATTTCTGAAATCAGAGAGATCTTACTCTGGTTGTATTTGTCTGATATTAAAATTTGTTTAATCTCAAACATTTAAGGGTGACAAAAAGCAAAAATGGAAGAAATAACCAACATACCTCTCAGTATGTTCCTCACCCGTTCAGTTCACTGTTCATCAGACAGCATTCATCCCGATGATTGCTTGGGCTATAACATTTCTGTATACATATAATTTAAAAAATAATCTAAATAAAAAATTTAAATACATCATCCAACAGTTAGTTTTGTTTGTTTGTTTGTGTTTTTTTCGGGGGGGGTTTTCTGAGAAAAGAGCAGAAAACTCTAAACCCTGGGATTTGAATATCTCCTGTGTGTCGCTAAATAACCATCAGGGGGCGGTAACCGAACAAAGACGGACGTAAAGCGCCACGCTGTGACACGAAGAAGGAGTTTGTGTTCTTTCTGGGTAAAAATGGCTCAAGGCTCAAAGAAATTTAAGGCTCAGCGTCCTGGAGGGTCCAAGAAACACCAACAAAACAAACAAAAAGGACCGAAGAAAGGAGGTATGACTCTGTTTCAATAATTCTTTTATTTTAGGTCTGGTAAGTGAAAAAGAACCGGATATGAACTAAACATGTGACCAAACACGTTGTGTTAAGTGTAACAGACGGTCTCTGTGACCTGTATTTGTTTTAAACAGTTTATACAGCTGATATTACTCTTATTAGCGTATTGGTAAAGGCATGTAGGATGTTACCCTCTTATATTGAATAGCAAACAGTAATTCAACATAACGATGTTCACCTACATCCTTATATTTCTTCTAAAGGGAGGATTATCGCACCCAAGAAGGCTCAAGTGGTTCAGCAACAGAAGCTAAAGAAGGTGAGAACATTCTTCAGTGTAAACATTTTGATCTCACTGAGGTTTCTTAAACTTTCATTTAAATTCTGCCGTTCCCTGAAGGGTCTGGAGGTTGCTATCAGGAACAAGATTGAGCAGGAAGTGACCCAGAAGGCCAGCTCCTCCCTCCACAAGCCCCTGGCTGTGGTTAAAGGTGCTGAGGGGAAAGGAAAGCCCGCTGCTGCCCGCCCTGGAACCAGCTCCAAATGAGAACGACCACCGCCCGGGCCCCGGGTCTCATCAGGTTATGGACTTTAATGGAACCTCTGCTGGGGCTGCAGAGAATTAATTCAAACACAGTGTTTGCTGTTTTATGTTCAGCGTGGTTCCATTTCCCTTCAGTCACTTTATAGTGTTTGTACAATAAAAGAAAAAGGTGAGATAAATGTTTTGTGCTTTTGTTTTCCGTATTTGTTTTCAGCCTGGATATTTAGATGTTTACAGAAACGAACCTGCACAAGTACATGATCTGTACCTGAAGCTAAAATCAGGTACAGATTATAATAAAGAAGAATGACCTCTGATGGTAAACCAGCGATATGGCTGAAAAAATGTATCACCATATATGATACATTCATCATAGAATCGTGATATATGGAATTCATATCAGTTCATGTTGATAATTATTGATTAGCAGTATTTCATAGGTTTAAAACCTTTCCTGTTTTATCCAAAGTTTTCACTGTCTTTTTTTTTAGATTATTATTTTTAAGCAGTTATGAGGCACAGTGGCGAAACATGAAATTGCTGCTGCAAGTTTCTCAACAGGTTGTTGTTAAGCAACCAAAGAGTGAGAGAGTTAGTTGATGCCACCACTTTTGCTTTGCTTAGCCAGGAGAGGTTGAGCAGCTAAAGCCTTTCCTCAGCCTACGTCCCCCATCCGGTTCAGGCTCCGAGTTCTGTGAAATGACTGAAAAATCTGACATGTTATCTACTGAAATTAATCTCGTGTCTATCGCTGTATATATATGTATATGTTATTGAATTATTGCCCAGTCCTAACCTGTGTTAAAACTTTATATATCTGAAATGCTATATTTGCAATTCTATCAAATTAAAATTTATTTTGACAAGTGGATCTATTCAGTAATGTTGAATAAATCACAAGATGGCTCATTCAGAGATTTATATAACCCACTCTTTATTTCAGTCTTTGTAAATGTTAGTAGCTTATGCAGTGCAGAGGGGGAAGTATTTTTTTTTTTTGCATCTACATTTAAGCATTATAATTATTATGCTACTGTTTCTGTTGCATGACTAAACATGTTGCTAAAATAAATTGCACATTACAGTCAAGTCCAGCAGAAAAGATCAGTTTCTGAAGCGGTTCTCAGCTAGGAAGCTTAATAAGCCTTGATGGCCTCTGCGCAGTGGTGAGAGCGGAGAAACCGAGGGAAGGAGTCCTTGGCCATCAGGCTGTAGATCATCTGCTGCGCTAGGTTGAAAGTGTCGGCACACGGCGAGTCCATCACGCTCAGCAGAGCCTCACGGGTCTCGGCATCCAGGTTCACCTGAGATGGACAAAAAACTGGAGGTCAAAACAGGCTTGAAGATTCATAAATTTTTGGCGCTGCGCTCCTTCACTGACTTCCAGTGGAGCATCGGGGTTGATGAACTGGTTGTAGATGCTGCTGGCTTTGGTCTTCTGCATGTTTGAAGGGGAAACCCTGTAGTCCTCACAGGCCAGCCAGAACTCCAGGTTCTCCTCGCTGAACTCTGAACGCAGGAACCCTCGAAACGCCTGAAGACCGACTGAAAGGACAGTGACGCAGTTATGTAGAGGCAGCAGCATCAAGAAGGCATCGACCTGGAGGGAAAGCTTCCACAGACTGTTGTCGAAGGTAAGAGTCATTTTATATTTTCATTTAATGTTTAATAATTATACCATCAGACAAACCACAATATAAAGTTACATTCTGGCATTTTAAATACCAAAATAGCAAAATCAGGCCAACATATATATATTTTCCAAATAAACTTCTTTTAATATAAAACTTATGGAAATTTAATTTTAAAAAAAACTCCATGTGTGTCTGGTCAATTTAAAATTAAAACAAGCTTGTTCTCCATTCAGTGAAGTTGGTAGAGTCCAGAAATTTTTGCTCAAGTAAGAGTAGTGTTCCTTTATAATAAAATAACTCAGTAAAATTAAAAACCACAGTGTAGTAAAAAATATTCCTAAAAGTAAATTTTTTTTCCAAAAATTGACTCAAGTGTAGCTGAGTAAATGTAACCAGTTACCAACTCTGATATTCATACAGAATAAACAAGTTTAAATATAAAACCATTTTTGCAGCATCTGGAAAGTAAGCGGATTAAAGATTGACTACAATATACAAATGAAATATACTCATGACTGATACCCTTAATTAGCTTTAATGGTGGCGAACTTCCTGGTGCTTTTATTTTGAAGGGGCGATTTCCGGTTTAACTGTTAGTGTTAACGCAGCGTAACGGCAACAATCAAAAGATTAACGGAGCTTAAAAATGTATCTTGTCATTAGCAGCTCACTTGACAGAGGCAGAAGGTATGTTTATGGTGTAAAATATAAAATGTTTTAAATATTGTGTGACTCAAACTGTGCAATTGTCTAATTATATTCCAAAACTAAAGTTAATTTACGTTGTAAACGTTATTTTAAGTTGAGTTAAAAATCATAAAGTGTCATCCTTCATTACCGATATGCTACAACTTGCATGGCCTGACTTAATTACACCTTTCCTTCTTTATGAGTCCTTTCTCTAATCTTTTTTTCATCTTTCATCAACATCTTTTTTTTTCTTTCCAATTTATTGAGAGTAAATTCACAAATGTGCCAATTTTACTCTCCACAGTACAATTTTTAACAGGAAAATTACCTGTGAAGACATAATTACGATTTCCTTTTCTGCAGTCCGTTTGTTTTTGTTAGTAATTATTAGGTGAGTTTCTTACACGTCTTTTGCAAAGAAAATAATCTCTGAATATTAGGTTTATAATTAAACAAAATCCAACAAAAATACCATAAAAACTACTCTATTTGGTATTTCAAAAATATTTATGGTAATTAATTAAAAACATTTAAAAAATTATATTTCTGGAGATAAGTGTTCTCACTATAAGACAAAAACAGACTCCCAGAATTAAAAATACACACAACAGCTCTTGTAAACCTATACATTTAAAACATTAAAGTACAGGTTAAAAAAAAGATGCTTCAGTTATATTTTTTTTAAATAAGAAATTGCCGCTAATTGTAAATTTAGTTGTAAAACAGTTGTTGTTTTTTTTTAAATTAATTTCTGAAATTATAACAAAGACATTATTTAGTTTAAGCTCCATCAGAGCTGCCAGCAATGGTGGATGGTCTGACATTTGAGACTCTTATTAAACATAAACACCTAGTTATTTGCCTGGGTATATAAATTAGTGTTCAAACCTAAAATCAGAGTTGAAAAAAACCCTCTAATAAACTGATAAATGCAACACGCACAATCATACTGAAATTTTAATGTGAAAAATCTTTAATACATACTTCTAGAGTATATGCAGCTAACTGGATGCAAAAACAATGTTAAAGAAATGTAAGCAAATTTTTAATAATCTAAATAATAAAAATGCTGCTTAAATGTAACTAGTTGTTTCTAATTTCTAGAGCAGAAACAACTATAGATAGAACTGCAGAGTTAGATATTATATAAGTAATATCTAACTCACTACCACCACCTCACACTCACTCATAACATTTAATCATAACATTTAAATATACTTTATTCTAATTTTCCATATATGAGCCATTTTAAGTTCAATGAGCATAATTTCTCAGTTTTAACATAAATCTACAAGAATAATAATTTATATGCTTCTTTTAAAAAGTTTTTTTTTTCTTGCAATAACGTTTTAATTAAATGTCATCTTACAGCATATTTCTATTGGCATGTCAGCCATATAGTTATTAAGTTTGTATAGGAATAAAATTAAAGACTCTGAGAAATTTTCTCAGTCAGTGTCTTTCAACCAAAAGTCATTTAAAAAGATTTTTATGAACAGAATTTCAAACAGAAATGAAATGTCCTACTTTTGCTGCCCAGCAGAGTTTCCAGATCCTGCAGGATTTTTCCATCTTGTACCCTGAAAATTAGGCAAAAATTCATTTAAAAATGCATCTTTGTAACCACATATTTAACCTAAAACCAACTTCACTTAGTCACTTTTGCTTGTGGTGGATCTCAGCCAGGTGGCTCAGCTTCACTCGCATCCCTTTTGCCCTAAAACGCATGAAATTACATTTTAAACACTTCATATCCCAGCAACGTATATCGCTTGGTTTCCTAGAAAAACACTTACTTCTCCAAGCAGGAGGAAGGCAGGTAGGAGAGTCCCTTACACATATTTAAAAACCAGCTCTTAACAGAATATTATTACAGTAGATAACTTGTCCGTCTGTCTCCGGGGCTTGAATGCGCCGCTCTTATATACAGCGGTGGACATGTGGCTTATCTGATCTGTCGATCTGCTGCTCTCAGACCAGCAGGTGTGGAGCTGGGAGCTGAACAGGGATGAGATGGGGAACAGATCAGGTAGACCTGTCAGCAGGAGACACAAAGCAGGTCAGTGCATATGAAAGGAAAATCAAAGAAGCAGGCCTGTGTGTGCGCGTTTGGTCAGGGTACACTGGCAGCCTCATAAAGGTCTGTGTTGGTCCAAACGAGGACATTCTGTGGAGTTCTGCAGAAAGATAATGAGGTGATGATGGAGGAGCAGGTGGAGAAGCAGTATGACAACTCTGTATGAGTTTTATAACAGACAAGTAGTTCAGCTCTGCAGTATCAATTATGCTGCTATTGTTCACACGCAGCCGACAGCGTAGGTGTATACTGGGCCTTGAAACCGTGGGAAATTGTCACTAAGCAACACCTTGCAAATGGATGAACGTTTCCACTATATGTCTTATGTTATTGTATTTTGTCTGATAGTTCAGTTCAAAGTAGTGAATAGTTCTGAAATGGAAAGAAAATACAAAATGTTATAAAAAAAAAATCTGAAAACACTGGCATGAATGCACAGAAAGACTATACATATACTCTTTTACCCCTAAATAAAATCCAGTGCAAATGCCTTCAGAATTCACTTGTTAATTATATAGAATAATCCTGTGTGTAATTTAATCTCAGTGTAAATCCAGCTGTTCTGTGAAGGGATCAGAGTTTGTTAGCGCAGCTGGTTAGCATCTGAGGAGCTCCACAGCAAAATTGCAGAAGAAAGTTCAATAAAAATCCCATTTTGGGATGAAATCTAATGTTGAACATAACCCTGAACACATCGTCCCCACAGCGATGCACGGTGGTGGCGGCATGATGTTACCAGGATGTTTTTCTTTAGCTTTTATTTATCTGCCATGCATGCTATCTTTGCAGTTTGCAAATTCCTCCTCACTCTGTTTTTCAAAAAAAAAAAAAAAATTGTCATTCTTCCAAAAAAATTTTTTAGAGTAATCATAATTATTTAAGATGATGGTTGAAATCTTCTCTCAATATTCCTTAATACCCATTCATTTCATATCTTTTAGTTGGTTTGCATTAATTTCTGATGTTGCCTATTATTATTTTTAGATTTCCCTTGATCTTTCTATGTTGTATTTTCTGTACGGTTGGCTCTGTTCAGGGATGTTTTCCATGTCGTAACACTCTCTTTTCATCATGAATGGCCATGTTAATAGTTTTCCATTTGTTTTTAGTCTTTCACTCTGTTAGTTTATTTGTTGTCTTTTCAGTGTCCTAGACCTTCCCTTTTTATTTATTTATTTGTTTATTTATTTTAACCATGTAGCAATGTGGGTAATAAATCAACATATCGTGACAGTCATTTGATCATTATCAATAGAAAATGTCAGAAAGAACCGCCCTGCTTTCTGGGTGGCATCAACTAACTCACTCTTTGGTTACCTAGCAACAACCTGATTAGTAACTTGCGCAGCAACAATTTAACCAGGCCTCTTCGTAGCTGCTTAAAAATATAAAAATCAACCGTGTGGAGTGAAAAGAGAAGTCGAGAAAAACAACTAAAGAAGAAGTTGAGGATAAAACAAGAAAGGTCATATCAACAGTTTGGCGGTATTTCATATTAAAACAATAAAATTAATCATTTTCAATATAAGTATTGCCCAGTTCTATCCCACGCTGTCACGAAGCTAAATGCTGGCAGCCCTTTTTCTCATATTTGTGCCATTAAAGCACCAGTTGGACACTGGGAAGCTGCTTTAACAGTCCTCTGAGGAAAGGAGCTGATGTCCTCCGCACTGTTTACGAGAAGTGGGCGACCGGAGTGAAATGGCAACTATCATGTGAGGAAACTTGAAACCTGCGGTGCAAACGCACTGAAGACATAAAGTACTGACAGTTACAGCTTTGAAATGTTATCTGTGCATGTTGTGTTTAGTTGGTTCAGATAAGAGCTTAAGCAGAGATTGTGTGTATATCTTTTTGGCATCTAAATAGTTGCAGGTGCTGCACAAATGAAAGAAAAAGGCGAACTAAACGTTTGCACGCATAAAAGAAAAGAGGAACCGTTTTGGTGGTAAAGAAAAAAAAATATTATAAGTAATCTGAATGCGTCTTGTGAATGCTTGAGGAAAATAAGTCAGCTGAGCATTAAAGAAGAGGAGCGATGTGGAACACGCAGCTTTGAACCAGTTCTACATCCTCCACATTCACTCATCGGACACCGTGGCCGCCGGCGGACTGCTTCTCTCTCCCCTCTTCCTGCTTCGTGAACAGAACCGTGTGAAGGAAATCCACCCAGCACGGAGCGAACAGCTGGGCTAAGCCCGGAACCCGCGGGATCCACTGGGACGTAGTGGATCCGCGTCAACTGGCTCCAGTACACGGAGCTCCGGAGCCGCTGCTTTCTCCCGCCAGTCACGACCCTCCTCTGCATCCGCCTATGGACGGCGGCGCCTCGGCGTGCAGATAAACAGTGAGTCAGGCTGAGGCAGAGGTCTGCTGGGTTTTATAATTAGACTCCAACAGCCTCCATAACTGCTGGAGGATTAGATTATGCGCGATTATCATTGCAGCCTGCGTCAGTGCGTGGAGCTGCGAGCTGAAAATATACACTTTAATTGCTAATGTGTCTTTATTATCGTCATGTAATTTGTACATAATTCCAGAATAAGAGATGATTTGTGCATTAGCAGAAGTATTTTCGGTGCTGAACTGTAAGGACCTAAATATGCTCGCCGGTTGAAAAAGAAAAAACAGTCAACAGGGAAAATGTTTTTCATTCTTGTAAACTATGCCTACCAGGGCCGGACTTAGGGAAATCCGGGCCTCTGGGCTGGAGTCAGTTTTGGTGCCCTATGCTCACACATTTTTTTATTTCCCTCAAAGTGCAAAGAGTTGGCTAAACATCACCTTCAAGCTGCAGGAAGACTCGGTGGTGTTAGAGGAGTTTATTGACGGTAACCGGTCAGGAAATGGGCAGGGAGGGAGAATGGAGGGGAAGGACATGCAACAACAGACTCAATATCGCGACGTGAACTTCTGAAGTTTGCCTCAACTGACTTTGTACCTCTTCTTTCTGAAACGTTCCCTATAAACATGGCATAGTTTATAGGGAACCCTCACAAAAATTGACCTACTTTCTTTTTTGTTTTCCAAAGAAATGACTCCTGGCCCTGTGATCCTGTGTTTAGTTGTGATTCTACTGGTAAAAGTCACTGATGGGACTACTGACATCATTTATAATGTGTTCTCTCCTTGTTTTTTTATTCTTTCTAGAGAAAGTAGAGGAAGAAAGAATCACATAGTTGTGATTCTTTCTTGGATGAAGTTATTGAAACAGCTATTGCTCGAGTCCCGGCTCATCATTGTTTACCTACTTTTATTTTTCCATAAAAAGCACATCTAGTTAATTGATTCTGTGTTTTCTATCCTAGACAAAATATTTGACAGAAATGTACGAGTACTTTCTTAACACAGAAAGTATGTATGGTCCAGGAGGAATATGGCTTTGTGACTGGATTACTGAGTTGGATCAGCTGTCTTGCAAATGGATCTTTTTTTTCTTTTCTTTTTTTTTTGACGGTATATAAATAAAATAAATTGAAATTAACTCAAAGATGAAGCTCAGCTTTTTAAAAGAAATTGTTAGAGCTGTTCATAAATGCTATGAATGCCATAAATCACCACCTGAATACATCAAACTCCAAATAAAGAGCCTCCTTGTGACATTTTTTGACAAATTGAATTCAGGTGTGAAAGGAACACAACAAAAACCTCAAAGGTTTAAACCAGTGTGATTCTCCATATTTTGTCCCTTGCTATTTTTGACCTTCATTGATTTTGCATCTCCAGATCTTGTTGCATAGAGAGGGTTGTATCCCTACCCAAGGAATCATCTGTTCAAGTACTCTTGGTGAAATCTTTCAATATCTTGCCTGATATGTGCAGTAATAAGACATTTGGTTATGTCTGCATGAATATTTAATTGAAAAGACCTTCAGCACAACTGCATTGGCTCCCCTTCTGGGCTTCAGGTGAAGAAGCCAAGTCTAAAAGTCCATCGCTGCCTCGGTGTGCGGGTGTGAAGAATGTTCATTGTTCGCTATGAAGCTTGTTGAACTGATGCTCTTGCATTGCAGCTGACTCCAAGTGACGACCGGCCATGACAACCCAGCGGTCGACTTGGATCCTGAAGGTGCAGTGTCAGGAAGGTGAACATTTTGTTCCAGATGAGGAGAGAAGGAAGCACTGGGCTGAGCTGTTCGAACAGCTGGACCTCAACAAAGACGGACGCATTGACATGCTGGAGCTGGAGGCGGGGCTGGCACACAGAGGGCTCTCCAACGGCTGCCTAAAGAAGGTAAGTAAGCACCCTCCATTCAGGGCGAATAAGAAAAGAAGGTTTGTAGTTTATCACAGACTAAATGAAACTATGTTAAAAAGTCTGATGAAATGTCTCCCACCTGGGGTGATGTGGTGGCGCGTGGGTAAAGCACAACTCACATGTGGAGGCCTTAGTCCTCGACACGAACGTCACGGGCTCGAGTCCCGGCCTGATGACCTTTGCTGCGTGTCTTCATTACCCACTTTCCTGTCTAACCACTCTCAAATAATTTATGAATTGATAAACAAATTAAAAAAAAAAAAAATTCCCCACCCAGAAAGCATCTAAATATCTTCTCCAACAATTTTTTTTGTATGTTATGAAGTTGTGTACCATAATTACATCTTTAACATCTTTTTCTAAATTTCATAATAATTTTTGGCAAGATCTATATTCCAATCTTTTACTTTGTTGTATAACAGAACATAACAGGGTTAATTGTGTCCCTCGTAATAATGGAAGGAAAACAAAATAAAAAATATTACTTTAAGTAAAACGGATAATGGCCCATCTTTATTCAAACTGCGCCATGTGAAGTGGCTTGAGTTGGTTTTTGTAACAGTGTACAGTGACCCACACATGTTTGTGGGTCTTAGCACTCACTGGTGTCTGTTGAGGTCTGGTTAAAAGTGTGCAGCCTTTCCGCTGCTTTCATCCCGTAATCGCTCTTGTACCGTGCGACCTCCGGTTTGTTTGTGTACAGTTTGTGCCGGAACATCAGCGGCGTGGCTGTTTTGTGAACACAGGCAGACAATTTAACTCTCCTCGGTCTGTCTGTGGCGCTTTGCTTTTCGCCGTTTCTGCGTACTGCCGTTTCGTTTTCCTCCTCTGCTTTTGTGTTTAATATGTAAAGTTAGAGAAAACATGAAAATCACGACAGGAGAAGAGTCGCTGTGTGCGTGTGGCCATGTGTCTGTGAAGGTTTCTGCATGTGGGCACGTGAAGGGCAGCGTGGTGGTTATTTCTGTCTAAGGAGGCTGCTCTTGTAAGCTGAGAATGGTAACCTTTATCCCTGTTGTACTCCTTGTATTTTTTCATATATTATCAAGTTGTCCTGGTTGTATTTCTGAGGTTTTGTTCAGTTCCTATAGGTACCATTTTTTTGTTTGTTTTACTGTCTAATAATTTGTTATATTTTAGTATTTCAGGTTCATTTGTATGTACGCTTTTTAGGGAGGATATTCCAGTAAAGCAGGGTGGCAATCCAAAGTGTGACCCATTTGCCCCATCAGCACAGGTGTTGAAGTATTTTTTTTCTCTTATCATCCACACTTTTTGCTTCTACTTTGAGTAAGCAGGGCCACAAACCTTCAGCGACTTTTACTCCTAAGCAGAATTATGGGCATACATTCATTAAACATGGCCAAATATATTAAATAATATATTTATTTCATAGATAGATAGATAGATAGATAATATATTTAAATTCTTCACTTACATTGTCAGATTGTAGAGACTGGGGATACCAACCAAGACGGAGTCCTGGACTTCGAGGAGTTCGTCGAGTACCTTCACAACCACGAGAAGCAGCTTAAAGTCATGTTTCACCATGTGGACAGAAACAAAGACGGTCTGTGGCCGAAAGGATTAAGACGGAAGAACAATGAACCTCAGTGTTGTTGTTGTTTTTTAACATGTTGTTTTATCCCAAACCTTCCAACTTCCTTCTTGTGTTCTGCTGTCTCTTCATATCTGCAGGTCGGATTGATGTGGAAGACATTCAGCACTGTCTGCACATCATCGGTGTGAATGTTAGCCCTGAAGATGCCACCAGGATTATGCTAAGGTTGGTCATCCAGGCTCTTCTTCACAACACTACACAGTTGTAGCCAGATTTATGAACTGTTCAAAAACAGACAGAATCTGGCTTTTTCACAAAATCCAACGGTAAGTCAGGCTAAATCTCTCCTGTTTTATCGTAGTTAGGTTTACAAAAATAATTTGTTTGCTAATTGCCAGGATAAGGACGTTGTGAATGAATAAATGAATGGATCCAAGCTCATTCTCTGAGTGAAAGTAAAAATTTTAATTAAAAAAGTAGAAAAATCCCTATGAATTGGTAGTGACAGCTGTTAGTTATTTGATAGGAGTAATAAATATTAATGTATTTTAAAATATCATTAAATACAGTTACTCTTTGTTTACTTATTTAAAGTAACTGGAGTCCTAAAGTAGCTTGTTTTATAATTGGTTGTTTTTTATGGCGGTTTTTTAAGTGTAGTGTTTAAGTAAACACTACAATAGATTTTAAATACTTTATCTCACCATTTTTATAATTATTCCAACATATACCCTAAAAGATCATAATAAACTTAAATTCAGATCGCCCATCCACATTACTTGCTGACTCGGTCATTGAAGTGTTGTTTTACTATACACTCAAGTTATTGATTAATTGATTACTAAATTAATTGACGATTATTTCAATAATGGATTCATCACAATGAATCCTATTCATCGTTCCAGCCCTTTAGAAATAAACTTTCCTATCATACGTTATGGCTGCAGTGCCTACGTCAGTGTGTCTGTTAATACGTTTGGTTTTTCTTCAGTATGGACAGGGACGGCACCATGACGATTAACTGGAGTGAGTGGCGCGACTACTTCCTGTTCAAACACCTGAGCGACATGGAGGATGTGGCTCGGTTCTGGAAGCGTTCAATGGTAAACGAGCTTGCGGAACTTGAACAAGAACATCTGTAAAAAAAAAACAGAGACGCCGCAGTTAGTTGGAACGTGACGGAGGTGGTTCCTACAGTCGGTCTCTAGACTACAAAATATCAAATGTCTGAGATTTATTTCTAACTCCTTATTTTGAAATGTGCAGCTTGTTCTTTGCTCCCGATTTATGGTCTCAGTAGATATTGGACACAGGCGAGCAGCTGACGGTCCCAGAGGAGTTTTCGGAAGCGCAGAAGAAATCTGGCTACATGTGGCGGCAGCTGATGGCAGGAGTCATGGCCGGATCTGTGTCCCGAACCGGAACCGCTCCACTGGACCGCCTCAAAGTCTTCAGACAAGTCAGTCTAACAGCAGTATTGTAAAATGTATGAGAAAAGGAGTGTCTTATACCTAACTATTCCCTCTCTGTACAGGTACACGGCTCCTCTGATTTTAGAGGCAGCGCTCTAAGCGGGTTTAAGTACATGCTGAACGAGGGAGGACCATGGTCTCTGTGGAGAGGCAACGGAGTCAATGTCCTGAAAATCGCTCCTGAGACTGCCATCAAATTCTCCGCTTATGAACAGGTGAGCACTTCTACGACACCTGTTGGACTTGAGTTTTGAGCTGGATCTGTCGTATCGTATCGTTAAATTATCATTAAAAATGATTTGTTTTCCCGTATGGCAACACTTAGCTTGTAAGTCAAAAGCAGATGGATTATACACTGTGTGTCATTAAAAGGAAAAAAATCTAACCTAGCAGTAAGAAGGTCAAAATTGTAGTAAAAGTCAAACAACAGACAATGAGATTCTTTCGCAGATGACAGTCTGACCCGAATAAGCTTCAGATATCCAAATTTTCATTTCAATCGTCATCTGGAATTCATTTGATTTTATTCTATTAAGTTTAACTTCTCTTTCATTTGAATAAGTCCAATACAACAGAGCTCAGATTAGTTCAGTTTAATCCAATCAGTTCTATTCTATCGTCGTTCAGTTCAGTTCAGTGTAGGTTGTGATATTTATGATGCACAAATTCACAACAAACCCCATCTTGAGAAGCTTTATGAATACAAAGTCAGCTTATATGAAACTATACAGACTGTTTCAGTACAAGTAAATCTGGGCCAATCCAAGACAAATACAATCAACCACAGTCCAATTCAATCCGACTATAATACGATGTGGTCACAACGATGCATGCAGACAGTCATAATTACAGGCTGCATTCTGAAAATTAACAGCTGGAAATTTAACTTGTATTAACAAGGCAGTGGTATTGCTCTTCTCTCACAAACTAATGAATGGCACGAAACTAAGATGTTAGTAATATAAAATCTAAGTCTTGTAGCTACATTTCCCTTTAGTTTTGAGTTTATTTAAGATCACAGAGCATAAATGTTTGACAGTGATGCTGATCCCAAACCTTTGCCTTCCATGTGTTCTGCATAGATCAAAACTGTGATGCGCGGTCATGATGAAACAAGAACTCTGAGGCTTCACGAGAGGTTCGTCGCCGGCTCTTTGGCTGGAGCAATAGCTCAGACAATCATTTACCCGATGGAGGTAACGGGCCGAACATATACGAATCATCCGACGGTGCTAACAGGAAACGCTAAGGTTGCTTATAAATGAATGATCTCAGTCCCTCTGTCTGTGTATCAGGTGCTGAAGACGCGGCTCAATCTTAGAAAAACGGGTCAGTTCACAGGAATAGCAGACTGCGCCAAACAGATCCTGCAGCGGGAAGGCGCCGCGGCCTTCTACAAGGGCTACGTCCCCAACATGCTGAGCATCGTCCCTTATGCTGGTATTGACCTGGCCGTGTATGAGGTCAGAGGGACGCGCAGCTCTCGGTGTGGCGCATTTCCCCCGACTCTTCACTTCCCACTCATTCTTGTCTTCCACAGACGCTCAAACTTTCATGGCTGAACCGGAACACAGGCTTGTCTGACCCGGGGGTGATGGTGTTGTTGGGATGCGGCGCAGTCTCCAGTACATGCGGGATGCTTGCGAGTTACCCGCTGGCACTGGTCCGCACACGCATGCAAGCACAAGGTTAGGACGGCTGCTGGCATCTGGATTCCACCAAATGTTTCAGAGAATCAAATATAGTTTCATATCAGCCAAATTGCATTACAAATGTAATTAGAGTGGATGTATGATTTGATTGAATTGACGTTTTATGGTAAATTGTCCTTTTCCTGCAATTGCTTCCTGGAGGGGTGGACTGTGTTAAGGTTTTAAATGTTACCCGATTGCTAACGTTTGTCATGTAACGCGCCGGTTCAATGCTATGAAGCTTACCAGAAATTCCCTGCGCTGCAAACAACACCGTCTTCCACTGCAAAAAGAGAAGGGATATTCTGAACGAGGCAGATGAACGGCTTTGTTCACTTCCTCCGCTGCTGTTGCTAAAACTACAGACAGACTACAATTCTAAAACAGTGCAGAAAATCGACGTAATCGTTCACTATTTCTCTTTCTGTTCGCTGATTGGTCAGAAATCTACCAGAGGCAATCCAATTGAAGGACAGAAAGCCCAGATTGTACTGCAAGCGAGATTGTATTCAGGCGAAACTGCAAAGGAAGACAATGGCCAGTTCTAAATAGATGAGATGAACTGAATTTAATTAAATTGAAAGAAACACAAAAAGCAGTTTTCAAATAATGATTTAATTTAATAAGGGTTGAACGCAATCAAAACCAACTAACTTTAATCAACTATTAAATTATTAAAAGAATGAATACTTTAGATCTTGTAGTTGTGTCAGTTTGTCTGCTGATATTTGAAATCCAAAGACTCAACATCTTCGGCTGTAATTCCTGAACTACTTCCTTCTTTTTAGAAGGAGACCCAAAGTTCTTATACTTGTATCTCTCATGTTCTGTAAAAATATATAAAATAATATATATATTTTTTTCCTAACTTGATTTTTCCTATATTTCTCTCCAATCAGCTTCAGTGAAAGGATCCCCTAAACTTTCAATGCTGTCGTTGCTCCGCAACATTGTCACGCAAGAGGGCATCGCCGGACTTTACCGAGGAATCTCCCCCAACCTGCTAAAGATCGTCCCGGCCGTGAGCGTGTCCTACGTCGTCTATGAGTATATGAGAATAATGCTGGGAGTGGACATCGAGGGTAGGAGGGGAGGGAAGGAGCATGGGTAGTTAAAGGAGATGCGGTTTGCTGTGAGTTTTTATCTGTGAGCACGTGCAGAAACGTCGTCAGTGCATGAAAAAAAGGGCTTTACTCGTGAATAACTTTGAGACAACTTGACTTGCTTTTATGACGCCTTGGAGAAAAAAAAACTACTACTGCAATTCCAGACAAAAAAAAAAAAGACTGGGCAGTTAGACGTTGTACTTTTATTTAATTTATTTAGGTTTGATAATAATTTGATGATAATTATTGATCATCAACTGGAGAAAAAAGGTAAAATATATATATATGTATTTATATATAACCCTAAACATCATTATAGTTTTAAACAAAACTTCACCCAAGCATGATGTCTTGCAAACATATTCACACCTCTTTAATGTTTTCACATTTTGTCAGCAAAAACTATCAAATCTTTCAAATTCAGATGTTCTTGTCATTCAGCATAACATGCACTTGCTGAACAAAATTATGACACATGCTAGGTCACAAACAGAAACCGGCTGGATAAACTATAAAAGAATATAAAAAGAAGAATAAAATAGAATAGGAACAAGAATATTTTATTGGGAGTTAAAGTAACAGTTCAAAACAAAAAATAATTGAGAAGTGGAAGTAAAATGACAGGGGGAAGGGATGAGCATGTTTGCATTTAACCTTCTTTTCCTCTGATGCCCCCAAATGAAATTCAGTACAGCTACATGCCTATGGGAGGAACTTTGTTTACAATTCTGCACTATTTTGTGCTGCTCTATGCCAGAAATCCAAATGCAATACAATGAGGTTTGTAGTTGTAACGTGATAAAAATGTGAAAAGGTTTAACGGGTCAAAATAGACCTGGAAGACAGAGCTGATTGGCATAATATGGCCTATGCAGAATTATGGCTTCACTGTGGTCAAATAACCAAAAGGCCTGAAACTCACCACTGGGCTTCTAAACCACTGGTGGATGCTGATAGAAACAAACCCTTCATGACATTAACCAAACCACATTAGTACGAGAAATGCAATCAGGGTGAGAAGATGGGGAAACATCTAAATGCTGTATAATGCAATGAATAATCAGCCTCCATCTGCACAGGCTGCTGTTAATTTCTGGAGTGATGTGTTGCTTTTGAAAGCTAACAGCTATATGGAGAATTAACCAACAAGCATCCCGCTGCTTCTGCTGCTGCTGCTGCTGCTGCTGCTGCAGGAATCTGAAGAGATCTGCACGGATGCAGGCTTGCATGAACTTGCCAGACACGAAGTAGCCTCTGGAAGGCAGCTCACGGTACATTCCTTCAGCATTGTTTTCTCTACCAGGTGGGGAATAGAGAAGATGTTTGGCTGTGGGAGGAACTTGCACAGACTCAGGACAGTTGCTGATGAGTCTTAAACAAATATTACCAATACCAAAGCACAATGACAGCCTGACGGAAAGCAGCCGGTTGCTATCATTATCACATCTTTGAGTGAAAGGATAGTGGTGAGAAGAGGAAAAGACGCACACAGAACTGCCTTTATGGACTGAAGCCGGACAAAGACGCACAAAGGGTCAAGGTGACCTCACCTGCCATAACATTACATCGGTCTATGCAGTAAAATGTGGATTGGGTGATACCCTTCAAAGACTTGACATGGTCCACTGGCACAGCGTGTTTCCTAAAAGGTTCTGTTTGTAAAACAAGAAGTTATATTTAATGTTGTTTTTTTTAAAAAAAAACATGCATGCAGACAAACTGCATGCAATGTGCTGCTTTTGTGGACAATTTCCACAGATTGTTTTAATGTTAATTTAAAAGAATTATATTAAACCGTACATTTTTGACAAAATGTCAACTGAATAAAAAGACGTAGAATTAATACTGGATCTGTTCCTCTACAGCTCAGGTCTGTCGTATTATTGTGTACGGAAATGTGGGTTATTTATATTTGTTTAATAAAGAAACATGCCTGAATATGAACAAGTTATATTCAGTTTATTTACTGAGTACTTTGAAGGCAAATGACATCCCATTTATTGTTATCGTGGCCAAACATTTGGCAGTGTTGCCGTAATCTGTGTCACGAAAGATAAATGCATGGATGAGTTTCACTAGATCCTTTTGGGACATTAGTCCTTTAATCCTACAAACGTTCTTCAGGTGATAGAAGACCGACTTTGTAACTGTCTATGTGCCTTTGAATGTTCAGGTCTGAACAATTGATACAAGCCAGGATGGATTCATGCTCTCATTATACATCACGATACTGACTCTACCATCTTCATGGAAGATGTTGCAGCTGATTTATATAATCAGGCAACATTTTTCAAGTCTAAAAAAGAAAAGGTCGACCTGGTAGGTTATGAAGAAGGTCTGCGCGGCGGGACTTCCTTCTCAGAGAGGCTGCCATACCGTAATTAATGCCTAAGAAGGGTTAATTGTCCAGCCAGAAGGTGGCGGTAGTGGTAGCTGAATTGGTAAACCAGTTAAAAGACTTCGGAAGAAAACCCAGTGCAGCAGGAAGCACTGTGATTGGTAATCTTGAGAAGTTTCTACCGGCGTGCTGCGCGGCTCGCGTTTCTGCCCCCGAGTCCGCTCCTGGTAACCTTCCCGCTCCTCAGCAGCTTCGACCCGGGACAAAGCCTCGCCTGTTCTGCAGCTGTTTGCTCCTTTAGGGCAGCATGTCGGATTACGGCGGAGTCTCCTCTAACGGTGTTGGCGCTGGGGTGAAAAAAGACGCCTTTGCAGACGCCGTTCAACGAGCCAGACAGGTCAGTCTGAAACGGAAGAAGCTAGCTAGCTCCTAGCATAGCTGACGTTAGCGTCTCACTGCCATTCATTGATTTTCTGCCTTTAATTCTGTTTAATTCGTCGTTTTTAAAAAAAAAAAAAATGTAGACCATAGAATTAAAATGTAAACCTTTAATTTACACATACGAATATTTTAGTATCTGTTTTTATTTATGAATTTGCGTAAAAACAAGCTAAGTTAGCTAGGTTACCTAGTTAATGTTTAAGCTGTTCGTAGAGGTCTGCTAGCATCCCACATGAAACCTAATCTAAAATGTTACTTAACTATCGGCTGTTATATTTAAGCTGTATCTCGCAGTTTTGATACAGATCATTTGAAATAATTCGTGTAATGACCGAAAACGTCTTGTTTACATTTTATCAATCGATGAGAAGACACATGTTGAAAACGTGTCTGAGTACGAGAACCTAAAACAGACTTGGAAAACGTTATTTCACAGTTGATTTGTCTGTTAATTATTATAAGTAAACACCCATCTAACCCAAGGTATTTCTTAACTTGGGTTAGAAAAGAAATATAATTTATTCGATCTTTCATTCTTTTTTTTTTTTTTTTTACATAATTTACAAACAGAAGAATTATTTGAATACAAACAAAAGAAGCGTGTGACTTGAATAAAGGTCCCCGATTTTCCAGCGGTCCTCAAAAATGTACACGTCCCTGGTGAAATCCCACGTTTTTCACACCTGAGGTTCAGGCCGCAATAAGTGAGCATTCAGGAATCCCAACAATGTTTAATCAACTTTATGTAAAACGGAATCGCTGATTCACATTGATGACCAACAGGAAGGCAAACGGTCAGCCAAAACAGTACGTCAAGCAAATGCGGAGCACAAAATGACTGAACTTTTCAACATTTATAAAACAATTAATAAAATGTGCATTTTTTTAAAGCATTTTATAAAGTACAGCTTTACGTATTAAATAAATCTGCACCCTTTGTTTTTGTTTTGCTTACCTCAGACTCGGTGAAAAGTTTAGTCGATTTGGTTCATTCATGTTCGTAGAGGTCTGCTCTTAGATGGTTGAAGTGAAGTCACGTCAACCATCTAAGAGCGCTGGGATGTCCTTCTCCTCCTTCTCATAAAACTCCTGAATCTGTTATTGAAGAGACAAAAACAACAAATGTCTTAAGAAATAAATTTTTTCAGTTTTAATGTCACACATGTAATCAGTGACAGTGAATCTGGGGGGAATGAAATAAAGGTTAGGGTTTTTTTCCCCTAGCATTTGCTCATCTTCTCCCTTTAGTTAAAGCAGTAGTTTGAGGTTTTAGAATATCAAAAATAATTTCACTGTATTAAGATTTCATTCAGAGGACACTTACAAAAAAAAATCCAAAATTTCTAAACATGTTTTAAAATTTGACGCTTGATACCAATACCAAGAAAAGGCTTAAATGAAATATGAATATTTCACACACTACTGCGCTGACGATATGTTCGCATTATGTAGTGCAGCTTTAGTTTTGTGTTTCGGGTGATTTATTCAATATTGCACAGTGCTTGATTGTACAGAGGCATGTTGCCATGGTTTCTGAAAACCGAGTCTACTTCTGGTCGGACCGGGTCTTTAAAGAAAACAGGCAGTTTAATAAATTAATTGTCTCTCAAACGCAGAGAGATGGAGGCTGCAAAGAAACAAAAAATATTAAATGAGCTGAAGCAGTTGTTTTTGTTGTTGTTTTTACCTACCATGTGTGTTCTGTACGCTTCAACCCTACTGAGAAGTTGGGTTGCAGAACAGTGAGAACTTCTCAGCCTCACTAAAGTTTCATGAAACCTTTTAGAAATTGTTGTGATCTGGTTAAAACTAAACAGGACCTTAGTTGTAAAAACTGTGTTCAGAACAGAAACGGAATGACCAAAAACGTGATGGTACCAGCTGAAGACTTTTCAGCCAGCTGACTGGCTGTGCTCAGCAGCATTTGTGAGAGGATTAGATCTTCTTTCTATCAGGGCTGCAACCAACGACTCTTTTAGCAATCCGTTAATCTATAGACTATTCTGACAATCAGATAAAGAAAATGGCACGTTCTACAGAGTTTTCATTCAACAATTTAAGCAATTTTATGCGATATTAGAAATGTATTAAGTGCAAATAATTTAGTTCTTTTTTAAATTAAGAAAAACATTTTATTGCCTAAAATGCAACACCATAGCACTTTAGGAAATGTGAACCAGGTGAAGATAAAACTATAGAGGTCTTGACTAAACCATATCTACAAACATTTATGTTTTTGTCTTCAGTACAAAACGTATCTTTTTTTTGTACAGTCTTGGCTTTGTTACTGTTCTGAACATATGCATTTTTTCAGTAAAAGGCCTTTTGAGCCTGAATACTCCAGCTAATTAATTGATTACTAAATTAGTTGAGGGTTATTTCAATAATTGATAAATCCAGTTTCAGCCCTGCTTCCTATAGAGCTGCAGAAAGCTCATCTCTGGCATTTCGGTGAAAGTACGTCAAGCAGTAGGTACAGGATAATGATGGAAAATTTGACTGATTTTGAAACTAGCGCTGGTACCAGTAACTGACCCACTACCAGTCCTACCAGTCCTAAATATTAGCCGGTCTTTCTGACTTGACAATCAGTTTGTCCTTTTCTTCTCCCTCTGCTCTGTAGATCGCAGCTAAAATCGGTGGAGAGACTGCGCCCCAAGTGACAAACAACGGAGGAGCTGAAAGTTATCCGTTCTCTGCACAGAAACGATCCCTTGAAGAAGGAGGTGGGAAATCAAACTCAAAGGAGCACTTGGTCAACATTCACTAAGTAGGAATGCTCAACTTTTTATTTTCTTTCAGATGAGCCTGATGCTAAGAAGCTAGCATCACAGAGCGAAAGAGATTCAGCAATGTGTACGTTAAAAACACTCTATGGATTTCTGAAAAGCTTTTGCTTTACTTATTCTCCAATTAATTGTGTTCTCCACTTTTCCCTCCCTCGCAGCCATTGGAGCTCAGTTAGCTGCTCTCTCCCAACAAAGGTGGGTTTTTTTTCCTCTGCATTTGTGTTTTTTTACACGAATACTTCAGCCTTAGCGGTTGTGTTACACTGATTGTTTTCCTTCTCCTGTATCTCCAGTGTCAGGTCCTCCACTATTACAGAAGAGTACAAGGTGCCTGACAGCATGGTTGGCCTCAGTGAGTACAAGAACATATATTTCACTTCAACAACACAGAACAGGGCTTCATGTTGCATTTGTTCAAATTAAATTCAAATTTTTTTTTTTCTTTTGTTCCCATCAGTCATCGGACGGGGAGGGGAACAGATCAACAAAATACAGCACGACTCTGGCTGCAAGGTCCAGATTGCGCATGGTGAGTTGCGTGAATCACTTTATTTTACGCCACCACTGTACAATAAATGTAACGGGCATTTTGTCTCGTTTGTTTACAGACAGCGTCGGTCTTCCAGAAAGAAGCATTTCCCTGACTGGATCACCAGAGGCAGTACAGTAAGTTTGGAAACCTAATTGTGTTTTTTTTTTATTTTTTAAGAATTCAATTGGCTTTTTTTAAAATTATTATTATTATTGAAAATTATTTAATTTTAGCGTTGGTAAATTCACTATACAAAATGGCCTTCCTGTTACCATTAGAAACTTGTTTATGTTACATGTCTTAAATGGGATGAAACGATAACAAATGACGTTTTGTATTTATGTGTATCTGCTTCTCCTCCTCAAAAATGTGTTTTTTCCAAAATTTTAATTTTTCTCCCAGGAGGGCCAAGGCTTTTCTAGAGGACATTGTGTCCAGAGGTCACGACTCAAGTAACGGTCAGTCCGGCTCCATGCAAGAGATCATCATCCCTGCAGGAAAGGCCGGCCTAATTATTGGTAAAGGAGGAGAGACGATCAAACAGCTCCAGGTGAGACGTCCGTGCTTTGGGCAAATATTAATAGAATCAAATGCTCTGTAAAGTGTCGTTTTTGTTGTGTTTTTTTTTTTTTTTTTTTATAATCGGTGCATCATGTTCCTGTGATGAATTTCTAGGAGCGAGCTGGAGTTAAAATGATTCTTGTTCAGGACGGATCACAGCCACCAAACATAGACAAACCCTTACGCATCATCGGAGACCCTTACAAAGTGCAGGTACCGTCTGGACGCGGACAACACGGGTTCGTTTTAAGACAACATGTCCGCTTTCGTTTCTCACTGCCCCTTCTCTCCGTCTCTGCGTGTTCCTGCCGCAGCAAGCAAAGGAGATGGTGAACGAGATCCTACGAGAACGGGATCACGCTGGGTTTGGAGACAGGAATGAATACGGATCGAGGATGGGAGGCGGCGGCGGCATTGATGTAAGTGATTCCTATTAAAATGTTAATGATGCAGTCGCTTGAAGATGAGCGTGTTTCAGAGTTGGGATCAGATGTCTTGTAATCCTACAGATAGCTGTACCGCGACAGTCTGTGGGAGTTGTGATCGGTCGCAGTGGGGAGATGATAAAAAAAATCCAGAGCGATGCCGGTGTGAAGATCCAGTTTAAACCAGGTAAAACACACACAGGCAGGATGCCGTTAGTGTTTTTGGTGACGAGAACTGATTTGATTTCAGTACAAAAAACTGAATCATAGATTTATTTTTGCTTTCTTAAAACTTGATCTTAGTTTTTGATTTTTTTTTTCATGTCTTAAAACTGTAATTCACAAAATTAGGATTTTGTGTGCAACGTGTACACTCGGTTGTCTATATTAAAACAAATCCAAAGGGACTTAAAATGTTTTTTCCTTTTTTTACTATCAAATATCAGCACAGTCTTACTAAAAAAACTCAATAAACAACAACTTTGTCTTTAAGTAGTTTAATTGTTGTATAATTTTATGAACTGGCATAATCTCCTCTTTCTGAAATACCAGAACACATTAATAAAACCAAGTCCGTTCATAAAGTGCCTAAATTGTTGTGGTGCTTTGAGTGAGAGAGAGCATTATGAAGGGTTTAGGTTCTACAAAACTGTGCAGGCTGTGCAGCAGGTTGTCATGACAACCAGCTCTTTACATCCAGGGCCAAATCTTGCATGCGATGATGAAAATATTACCTTTGTGGTATAGATCCTGAAACACTGTCGTTCACCCTGCTCCAGCTCTGGTCTTTTAGAATTGTTTATTAATACCGTGTAAATTGCAGATGACGGTACAGGCCCCGATAAGATCGCACACATCATGGGCCCTCCGGACCAGTGTCAGCACGCTGCTTCCATCATCACTGAGCTGCTGCAGAGCATCCGTGCCCGAGATGAAGGCGGGCAGGGGGTGAGTGAGAGGGAAGCTCTGGACTTCAGATGTTTGTTCCCGTGCTTCTGAGGGAGGGAACAAATGGCATGTTGCTGACTGGAGTACGTCGTCTCTGCTGCAGGGCCCTCCAGGTCCCGGTATGTCGTCGGGAGGCCGAAGTCGTGGTGGAGGCCAGGGCAACTGGGGTCCTTCAGGAGGAGAGATGTCCTTCTCTATTCCCGCGCACAAATGCGGGCTCGTCATCGGCAGAGGAGGAGAGAACATCAAATCCATCAACCAACAAACTGGGGCGTTTGTGGAGATTTCCCGTCAAATGCCGCCAAACGGCGACCCAAACTACAAACTGTTTATCATCAGAGGCTCCCCGCAGGAGATCGACCACGCCAAGCAGCTCATAGAAGAAAAGATTGAGGTAAATTTTAGGTAGGCTAGTTATTAGAAAGTCGTGCAACTTCTTGACCAATCCTTGAACGGATTGATCTGGTTTTCCCAGGGTCCTTTATGTCCAGTAGGCGGTGGTCCCGGTTCTGGAGGTCCAGGTGGGCCGATGGGTCCCTATAACCCTAATCCCTATAATGCAGGGCCTCCTGGTGGAGCGCCGCAGTAAGTACAACATGCTGCAGTTGTTGGTTTATTTACATTTAGACTGGATTTAAAGTGTTGTGTCTAACTTTGTAGTGGAGCTCCTGGGGGTCCCCAGTATTGTTCTCAAGGTTGGGGAAATCCTTACCAACAGTGGCAAGCTCCAAACTCACATGACCCCAGTAAGTGTCTCCTATTGGCCACTTTCTCTTTTTCTGTGGTTTTGAAGCATGATTTATTTTATTGGTGTTTTTTTAATTTAATTTAATTTTATTCTCTTTAGACAAAGCAGCTGCAGATCCAAACGCAGCATGGGCAGCATACTATGCTCAATATTATGGGCAGCAGCCAGGGGGCGCCATGGCCCCCCAGGCACCAGGTGCCCCTGCAGCAGCAGGGGACCAGGGCCAAGGAGCTCAGACTTGTGGGGGCCAGCCTGACTATACGAAAGCCTGGGAGGAATATTATAAGAAGATGGGCATGAGTAAGTTGGATGTGATGAAACAAAACCTGACTGAACTTTGAAATGCGGTTTAGTGGCTCGGGCTGCACCAGTCAATCTGCCAGAGATTTTAATCCCCTAAATTTCTCCTGAATGGCTCTAATTGGTGAGCGGCAGGAGCAAATACTGAATTTATGTTGATGCTTTTTTTGTCAGGGTGTTGGTGTGTTAAGAAAAACCACAATGTGGTGATTAGGAAGAGAAACAAATAATCAACTGATGATTAATCGTCAACTAATGGTTTATTAGATTAAAATTAATAACAATTGATAATGACAGTCCACTTACTTTCTTTCAGTGTTGTAGTTTTGTTGCCATCCAGTAGAGGGCACTGCTGGTCCTCCTTAAGCAGAGCCAGTTGATCAGGAATAAAGGTGGCAGGTCCATACAGAGTCCACTTTTGGATGCAAAATCATTTTTTTATGTTTCTTTTGTTAAATGGAAACACTTAGCAGGTGCTTTAAGTTTCAAATTAATGGCGCTCATTCAGCCAAGCTGCATTGTGGTACTTCAGTATAAATATCTGGTCATGGGGCATTGACTGGTCACATTTTTTATTCTATTCAGTGTTTTATTTTTCTAAAGACGAACTTAAGAGGTTCCTGTTTTGTTACATTTTATAAATATTTGTTTAATAATGTGAGAAAACAGCAATTCATTAGTCAGTATTGGATACAGTTGCGCTGACTCAAAATAATGCTAAATTTTAATTTTAATTTTTTTTTAATTCAGCATATCACAAAAAATGTATTCCATGATGTTAAGGAAAGTCGGTCATAACTCTTGATACAAGAGAAAACTGAGGATTTTAAGAAAATGGCCGCTTAGTCGATCCATAAGATCAATCTACTTTAGATTAACTCATTAATCAATAACTTGCATCCCTAGTAGGAAATTATCTCCTTATCTCTATCAAACAGCTTGCAGTACATCTTTTTTTCGTATTAATTATTGCCTTGTCAGAATCTGCTGATGACACCTCAAGAAAACTGGAGATGAATATTAACCAGGAAGAGCGTGCATCTTTAGATTTGGTCACAGATACTCAAGTCTTACAACAAATTACTTTCTTTTTCTTTTCTTTTTTTACATTTTCTAACTTTCATTTAAAAAAATACAGACAGCACAGAAAATGACGATCTAAAATTTATATTTGAGTTCAAAAACCCAAACATTAAACAAAACAGCCTCATCTGATTGGCATCACACAGCAAACTGTCTATAGAATGACACTCTTCAATCTTGATGCCTTTTAATAAAATAACTGGTGCATCTCTAATCGATTTCATAATTCAACTGATGGATTTTTTTTTCTTTCTTTTTCCAGCTCAGCCAGGTGGAGGAGCAGCAGCCACTCCAGGCTCAGCCCCAGTCGCTGCAGCTGCAGCACCAGGTGGTGGTGATGCTGGTGGACAGCAGGACTACAGTGCAGCCTGGGCTGAGTACTACCGACAGCAGGCCGCCTACTATGGACAGGCTGGACAAGCTCCCGGACAGGCAGGTGGTCCACAGCCGGGACAGCAGGTAGTGCACCTTGTTGCTTCTGATGAGACTTTTTTTCGGAACAGATGTTCACAGCCTAATATCTCGTAATTTCTGTTGAGGCTGCCAATTTATTTACCTCAGCACATGAAAATAATCATCTTGTGTCCGTTTTCTCTTTTCAGCCCCAGTAAACCCTTTGTTGATCTGTTGGACGGATGTATTGGATCTCAGGATGCGTTTACTTTTCCTTTATTTGGCTTTAATAAGACAAGGCCAAGGTCTGCTTATCCCTCATAACGTTATCCATGTGACATACTTTTTTTATGGATTTATAAAGGGGAACACATTGCGCCCATAAATTGAACAAAGCACTAAATACCTTTCCTGTTCGGTTTTCCCCTTTACATGACTGCCTCACCTCATTATTCAAGTAAAGGTTTCATTTTTTTTTTTTTTTTATGAAAATGTGAAATGAGCAATTTTGCTTGCAAGCTACCACAACAGCATCTCAATACTGATTCACATTTAGTATTTCCCTTCAGTTTTCAGAGGGTACAAAAAGCTGTCTAGCAGTATTTTGAATATATTCACTAATTATCTTTTTATGAAAGATAATTGCAAAGTTGTTTCGACCTAGGTACTTTTTTTTAAAAACATTCCTAGTGTTTAATTTGCAGGTGTTAATCTTCCTGCCGTGAGGATTTTTTAATTGTATTCTTTTTTCAAGAGGGTATTGAGTGTTTGTAATACCTGTAATGCTACTGAATGCTACAGAAGCTGAATGCGGTTTGGCAGCAATTGGTCACTAATTGTCCTACTAACTGTAGGCTGGTTGTGTGTGCATGTATATTTGTGTGCTTGACTTGCCCTCCTTTTCATTCTCAGCTTTACTTTTGAAACATTTCTTCCATTAGGTTCTGTCCTATTTTTACTTTTTTTTTTTTGTTTTTTTACGGTTTGTTTTTAAAGACTTCAATAAAACATTAATATGATACCGCTGTGTTGGTGTGGCTACATTCTTATCCACTTAGTGATTTCATATTGTTTCTCATGGAGAAATATTAACCAAGCTACATTTAAACCTCCCAGTGTGTAGACTACTGCAGGGGCGTTGCCTGGTTAAGATCAACCCTTTGAAGTTTTGATTGAAATGTCCACCAACCAATAGGAGTTCAGTGTTGTATTGTGAAAACCAATCAGGATGCACCTTGCTTCAACTGGGAACAACGGCTCTGTAGGATATGGCGCCCAGCTCGAAATCTGAAAAGGACGATAGCAAACAGAAAACACCAAGAAAACATAAAGACCATGTCGTAAAGCTTCTAGTACGTGGCAAGGCGAGTATATATAATATTGACCTAAAATAATAACAATCTTGTCAAGAGACGTAGACAGACTAGTTGAGACCTCCCCGTTTTTGCAACCGATGAGGCTACTAGCCAGTTGCTAACTAGCTCTGCAGCTAACCAAGAAACAACTGGCTAGTGTCAGGTGGCTAATTAAGCTAATGCTACAAACAGTAAACCGTTGCCGTTTTCTGTTTTTTTTAACTTTTCCCAACATTTTGTGTTCGATCGCACTTGCTAAGGAGCGCAGACTTTTTTTTTTAGAATGAAGCTGACCGATAACAATAGTTCAGTAACAACATAAACGAATTATTCTTTTTTTTTCTTGCTATAATTCGTCAATGTCTGATACATGTCTCAATTCATTTAAACTTTTTAAATAAATTGAGCTCAATTATCAGGCCAGTTGTTTTTGACGATTTATTTTATTGTTGTATAACTACAGTACTCTGTCAATTCAAAATGCTAATTAACTCCAGATCTGAATATTTAAGAGTTCGTCCATGACTTTGATAAATTTGAAAGTATTGAAAGAGATAAAGTAGCTTCGCCTTCCTAATTAAATGAATTCTCTGATCACACCCCAAAATCTTGCTGATTTCAAGAGTTCTGCATAAAGAACTCTTTTTATCTATTAATTCTCTTCTGACCCTTTTTACCAGAGATATAGGCTGACTGATAATCACAACTTGTCAGTGTTGGTCTCCTGATGCCTCGCTTCCTCTGAACTCTGCAAACCTACTCCTCCTAATATGCTTAAATTCAACAAGTATTCAAGTTTATGCAGCTTGAAGTTAGAAAATACACATAAAATTGAGTGGGAAAATTTCTAAGTTGCCTTATAATTGTGCAAACAAAGGTTGTAATGTTTATATTTCACTTTTTGAAATAATTTCTGAAATGAATAATTTAATTTATTACAATTCAGCTGTAGAAAACCGGCCCGTCACTGTTTTGTTGCTACCATTTGCTTTTGTTCCACAGCTGTCGGGACAGTTTTCTCAGCGCCTGTTCAGGAAGCTGCCGCCTCGAGTTTGCGTCCCATTGAAGAACATTGTCAGCGAGGAGTTCCTCAGAGCGGGGTCTGTGTTTCTTCATATTTAAAAAAACAAAACAAATTTAACTTGTCTGTAAGTTAGTTTTAGAAGTGAAGATCCTTTTCAGACCTTTCATCAACACACGTCCGGGCTTGGATATAAATGGAAGCACAAAACCATTTTATCATCCTGAATGATCTAACCTCTGTCATCTCCTTTACTCGCGAATAATCACTTATCCACTTTACCCAGTGGACTTTCAGCTAAACAACAGACAACAAGTCTTTAGATATTTCTGTAACAGAATAAATGCAGGAGTCATTGGAAATTTCTCCAGCTGCAGGGAGCAGAAAAAAACAACATTTTTTTTCCATTAGAAGAAAGAAAAATTGGATGGGAAATGTTTCCAGTCTGAGAAACATTGGCAGCCATGTTGTTGAAACTGAAGACGTGCTATCCATCACTCTGACTGAGCGGCCAGAATAATGTCATCTTGTTATGCTAAACTCTAAAACAAAAAAAAAAATAGACAGAAAAGGATATTATTCTGATCACTAAACAGTTTCAAACTAATCCTAATCAAGTTTTAAGTTTCAAATCAACATAATGGACAAATGTTACTGACATAACTTATGTTATTGCTGCTTTATTTAGTAGCAGTACTATTAGTTGTTTTTCTGTTTTAAACCAAAGCAGTTCTTGCACATTTTCATATATTTCATTGTAAGTATATTGTTGCAGCGTTATATTTCCAGAAGGTTATCATACTGTTAGAATCTCATTTGGAAAAATGCTTATTTCAGATTTTGATAAGCTGCTTTTATTGGGGGACCTTTAGGCCTTAAAGACACAACATAATACAACTAAAGACGAGTAAAACAGTTTGAATCTTTAGATTTTTAATCCGTACAGTCATCCTTTCTTTTCATTCAGCCTTAACTGGCAAATAATTGGATGAAAATGTAAGTAATGCTTCACATTTTCACACCAGCAGGTAAAATGAGTTTCAAAACCAGTTGGAATGACAGAAACTGCACTACGCTTTATAAATAGCTCATCATCAGTGTGTCAGTGTGCAGCTTTTTATACTGCACATATATCCCAAGTGTTTTGAATCGAGCCTCTCTGCAGCAGACAGCCGTACCTGATTCACATCACTGTTCTCACCAGGCTAAAGGCCACACAGTGTGTGGGAACAATTGTAGCGAAAGCTGTGAAAGAGAGGAGTGCTGAACGAGTAGATTTGGTACAACTGATATGATTATCACAATATTAAGTGTAATACTGCGCTTGCAGGATTTTTAGCCTTAATACCAATGTTTTCTCTCTAAAGCGTGAAACGGGATTCCTACATGCTGGTCTGTATACAAATAAACACTAATAATTGTAGAAACACTTACGTTTTCTCTAAAAATGTGGACTATAGCATCTAGGGCTGAAACGATTCCTCGAATGATTCGAGTACCTCGATTACTAAAATTCCTCGAGGAAAATTTACCTGCCTCGAAGCTTCGTTAATTTATGTTTTATTAGTTAGCGCACCGTGTTCCGGCCGGGACTTCATTTGCGTTGCGCGGAGCTCTCACTTCCGCCTCTGAGTTGTTGACAAAAGCTAAGTCTCAGCGGCATAAAGTCCAATCTTCAAGATTGGCCCGTGGGGATTTTATTGATTGATGATAATGCCCGACTTTTTATCGTTTTTGGGGAACCAATAAGCATCCTTAAAATGACTGGGGGAATGCCTGGAGTACGGCAGCATTTCTCCTCCGGGGCTGCTGGTTGAAAGCGAACGGCGGGAAGAGCGCTGAGGTGAGCGGATAGCCTGAACAGGGCGGGCGGCTGAGTAGCTGATGCTTACCGTGTAAATGTAGCTTTACCGACGAACCGCACAATAAATTTCATATCCCGGTCTGAAGAAACGGGTGGCGGAGCGCATCGTACATGGCTGGTAGATGAGTTTCTGAGTGTGACCAGTGAAGGTGTCGTAAATATCCCGTATTGCTTCCCCCCGTGTTCGTCCCCCGGTCTAACGGTTCGTCAGTCCGCTGGTCTGTTTCCTCCCCTCCACCCCATGTTAGTTCATTCGCCCTCTCCTCCCACTCCAGGCGGTATTTCCCGTATTTTCAAACCCAAAGCGTGACAGGTTAGGTGGCAAGGTGAGTTTAATTAATCTATTAAACTCACTGAAGATGAATACATAAACTAAAAGCTGGATTGTAGACATTTTTTATAAGCATATTTATGAGCCTGCCTCTTTGTTATTAAATTCAATATAATTTCAGATTTTTCTATAACTTTTCTTCTGGTTAACTTAGAAAGTGAGCTATTATTGTTACAGGTTAGTTTTCTAAACTACAAAAAAGCAACTGTTAGGGATGCTCAAATATGAAAAATTGGACTGATATTGATATCTGATAGTAACACCGGTATTATGCTAGATTTACCAATATTTCATTTTATAATTTTTTTTTATCCGATTACTCGATTAATCGTAAGAATAATCGATAGATTACTCGATTACTAAAATATTCGTTTACAACAGCCCTAATAGCATCGTTATCAGAGAGAAGTTATCAAGAAAAACAGTAGATGCGTGCAAAAAATGCCAACAAAGATTTTTCCATTGATTATTGAGAATGATCGGAGTAATTTTCTGCTAGCCCATCGTTGCTAAAGTGTTGCAGCTCAAACGACGTTTAAGTATTGCCGTTTGGTTCCAGGCACATCTTCCTCGGCTTCACCAAATGCGGCCGCTACGTTCTGTCCTACACCAGCGACTGCGGAGAAGACGACGACTTCTCTTTCTACAGCTACCACCTCTACTGGTGGGAGTTCAACCTGCACAGTCGACTCAAACAGGTAAGCGGAAGGAAGCCAGAGCGTCCCCTGCAGGTGTTTTGATTGGCGGACCTCTTGAACGAGCGTCTTTCCCTCGTTGTTCTCTTCAGGTCCATCATGTGCGGCTGTTTGCGGGCGAGGAAATCTACAGCGACCTGTACCTCACCGTGTGCGAGTGGCCAAACGACCACACCAAAATTGTCATCTTTGGTTTCAAGTAGGAAATGCTGCCGGCACACTTGAGCTAGCTTTCTGTCAGGGCCGACGTTTAGCTAAGAGGGTTGTTCCCCCCCCCCCCTTCTCCGCTCAGTACACGCAGCTCAAGTTCTGTGTTGATGAACCTGATGATGAGCGACGAGAACAACCGGGACATCTACATCACCGTTGCCTCCATGCCTCCGTCCCGGCCGTGCTCAAAGTGCTGTCCGCTTCCTTCGGCCACAACCGTACGGACAGGTGAACCTCCACGCGCTCGTGGGCGGCTCGCCCCTGCTCTCTCGCCTCCTTCTCCCCAGCCGCATTAACCCGTTTGTGTCCCGCAGGAAGCGGTGAGTGCCTTGAACACGGGTACGTGCTGAACAGCAGGTACCAGGTGGTGTACCCGTTTCCCACCTTTCAGCCAGCTTTCCAGCTGAAGAAGGACCAGGTCGTCCTGTTGAACACTAGCTACTCTCTGGTGGCCTGCGGCATCTCGCTCTGCCCCGGTGAGGCCAAAACACAACGAGAACGATCTAAACAGTCGGCGCGGATGCATGCGACGCTTTCACGCCTAATGCAAAATAGAGTTAAAGCAGTGTTTAACTTCACATCCACTTTAAATACACACATCACAGGTCAGGTTTTCTTTTTTCCCCTAATCTGTGTTCACTTTATTTTCAGAAAAACAAGATCAGTCATCCCAGATCCTTTACACAAAGGGAGCTGCCCAGTCAACTCAAACCTCATCATCTCTTTCCTCGACATCACCTGACTCTTCATCGTTACCCCAGGGATCTTCAGAGAGCCGGCTTTTTCCCTGCAGGCCCCCTCCGGTTCCCTCGTCGCCCAGCCAATCGCAAGCAGCCATCAGAGCCCGGGAGTTTGCAGCCGACCTCTTTCGGCGAGCCCAGGGAGGGTTTGGAGCGGCGAGAGAGACCGAGCGCCCCGGGGAGAGGAGAACAGCCGACGGCGACGAGAAGGAGGCGCCGCATAAAGCGGCAGACAAAGGAATTAACGCAGACCCCTCGAGAGCGGAGGAGGATTGCAAAGACAGGAGAGCGGAGGACAGACGGACTAGTTCGCAGCAAGCGTCTAGGTCGTGCGGAAGCCCTCGTCTCGCCGCGTCTCCCGCCTCTCCTCCACCGTCGCTTCCATCGACCTCGGCGCCGTCCTCGAGCCAGGATCCGAGCCCCAGCGAACCCGGATACGTCAACTACTCCCGTCTCCACTACCGCCTCCAACAGCAGGGGGCAGCAGAGCAGAGTTCAGGAGGAGCCGGAGGTGAGGGTTTCAGTGTCTCTGAGTTCCTTCCACACTTTCCTCAGTAAACTAATAGTTTGTTTTTCCAGGCTACGAGGACGATAAAGTCCAGCTGCCCTTCACTGTCACCGATCTAAAAGGGAGAAACCTGCAGCTGGTCACTGGGCCGCATAATGGACAGGTGTGTGTGTGACATTATATTAGAGAATACATCCGTCTGACACAACCTTAACTGGAGGTAAAATAAATGCTTGATATGACTTTTGCGATCACATACTGACCTGCTTCTGCGTCAGCCGTAATGTTGTGGCGTTTCCATGGTGTTTTGCGCTCCTTTAATTGAATATATATGGTCGCAATAACGGAACAAACCGTTTAATTTCCCATTTGGACGGTTTCAAGCTGCCTCTGTGTTTCTGTGGCAGAGTGTTTGTGTAGAACAGCTGACTCTGGACTTCGAGTATCTCATCAACGAGGTGATCAGGAACGACGCCGCCTGGGCTCCTCTGTTCTGCTCCTTCAGCGATTATGACGTCGTGATCCTAGAGGTAAACACACACCCGCTCACTCGGCACGAGTCGCAAAGTTCAAACCAGTAAAGAATATCTGCAGAATTGGAACATATGCAGTTAAAGCAAGAGTTTGATTTTTATTAAAAGCTTTTCGTTCAGCGGCTCCCAGAAATCTTCAGACCGCTGCTAAAATGTCAGCATTTTTTTTCCCAGTTAAACTGTGTAGATATGGAAATAAAATCTGTTTTGACTACAAACCAGTAGCAGAAAAATCTATTTGTTCACTTATCACAAAGCGTACAGTTTATGCAGAATCAGCATTTTCACAAATTGCATGTTTTCTATTCTGCAATCCTGGTTTATGTAACACATATACACACTTTTTGAAAACTTTGTTTTTGTGTGAACCTTTATACCCTGATGCTGCTGTTGCACCCAAATCTGTCCTTTGCTGGACAATGAAGTCTGTTCTGTTCTATTCTAAAGTATGTCTTGTAGTCTGGCTGTACAGCAGGAATCCTCTAGAGTCTGGTTTATTTAACATGATGACAAATTAAAAATGTCAGATGGATACATAAAGAGGCCTTGATGCTCCTCAGGTTTGCCCAGAGACCAACATTGTGATGATCAACATTGGCCTGCTGCTGTTGGCCTTCTCCGTCTCAGATGAGGAGCACTGCAGGTACTCTTCCTCTTCCTCCTGATTCTCCTCTTTAGCCTTTCAGCTCAGCGTTTCTCTCATCTCCGTTCTCATTTCGTGTCTTTCAGGCCAAACACGTACCATTCCAACCTGCAGGTCAGTTGGGACCTTAACACAGGCGTGTGTCGCACTGTGGGTGTGGGTGACCTAACGGAGGTCAAGGGGCAGACTAGGTGAGCACGCACACACACACACACACACAGATCTGGCTGTTCCTTGAAAAGCTGAGTGTAAGGGTCATTCCTCTCTGTCCCTGGTAGTGGGAGTGTGTGGAGTTCCTACAGAAAGTCGTGTGTGAACACCGTGATGAAGTGGTTGGTTCCTGAGAGCAGCTCCCGCTACATCAACCGCATGACCAATGAAGCTCTGCACAAAGGTGAGCGTAGGCTTACACACACACACACACACACACACACACACACACACACACACACACAGACACACACATCTGTGTCACGTCATCAGTCTTGTCACATTAACTGGGATGAACATAAAAATAATTTTGGCCGTTTTTATCGATTAATCTAAATTTTGGTTTTTGAAAGATCTGGATTTTTTTTTTTTTCATGAACGCTGTCCTCTTAGTTTCCATAACGATGTGACGTCAGCACGCCCTGAGCCGCCATCTTGCTTGACAGCCGTGTTTTACAGCTTCTGTTTTCCTGGACTCAGTGCAGTACTAGGGCTGGGCTAAGATTTTTTTTTTATTATTATTTTTAATTACGAGAATAAATCAAACAATTACCAGGATCCAGTCGTAATATTAGACAAATGAAGTAGTACTTTTATGAGAACTTCAACATGACAACATAAAAGTAAAAATGAGGACTGGTGAGCATCATGTGAAGCTGTACTTTGGTGTCAGTTACACAGATAAGGAAATATTTCATGTTTTAACACATCGATGTTAAATTATTAAATTAGCAGGACTTTCAAACGATGGCGGAAATAAAAGTTAAGTTCCATCTGTTAATCAATTTGTGCCTCCATCCATCCACTCGTCCTATAAATTCATCCTTCCATCCTTCTTTCCAGTTTATTAAGTTAGGAGATTTTTACAGCTTTAAGATGAACTGAGAACTCTGGAAATTTGAGTAAAAATCTATAAAAGTTTGTTGTCCGATTCCCCGCCTCATTTTAAGTAGTAACTGTGAGGGAAAAAAACGCATTGTTCCTACAAAATGTTCTAACGTCTTGATCAACTTGTCTCGCTCAGGCTCATCTCTGCAAGTGTTGGCAGACAGCGACCGATGCACTTGGATTGTATTATGAAGGGAAATTTGGAAGTAACAAGAGTTACAGAAACCAAATCACACATTCACCCCTGAAGACGCGTCGTCTCCTTCAGCGAAGAGCTCACGTCACGGCAGCACTCTTCCACTGCAGGGGGTTTAAGTTTAAAAGTAATTAAAACTAACCAAACAAAGGCTTGTCTGTTGCAGATTTGTTTGGTTTATGGATTTGTAGCTGTTTTGTAAGTCTTTACTGTAATGTTGCAGCCACCGAAACCAAGAGCTGAACTGAACAAAGATGTCATTTGTACTTAGTTTTTTTGTTTGTTTTGTTTTTGGTTTTTACACAGGAAGGTATGCTGTTGATGTTTGACTGACTTTGCGTTTGTTATAATTCAGTGTAGGTTTATTTGTGAGGATGAGTGTGAAGTGAACGTTGAAACTCGATGCGTTCGGCTGCTTCTGAACAAGTGTTTCCTCTCAGTCTGGGTCAGTTCAGTCCGCTGCAGCGTTTTAAACCAGAACCAGCTCTGTACCGTTCTCATATTCCTGTCATAATCATCTGCCAACTGGATTAGAAATGACTGTCTGACTGGAAACATTTTGTTAAATTAAAATATCTGAATTAAATTACATGTTGTTTTGAGCTTTTGTGTTCACAACCTGACAGATTTTTAACAGTGGCTTCATGTTACAAGATTGCAGTTTAAAGGAGCGGTGTTATGTGTTTTCCAGGTACAGGCTGTAATTTTCTAGCACAATTAAGTAACTGTTATGTTGATTTACTATAAAAAAATGCCATAAATATCAAGCATAAAAGAAATTTGACTTTGAAATTCACCACCTTGAAATTGGCCTCTGTCTCTTTAAGAAGCTCCTGTTCTTTCTGTGGCATCTTTAAAACTCTGGAAGCTGCTTGGTTTAGCTGGAGATTAAATTACGTTTGCAAGGAAGGGTGAGGCTGGAGTTTATTTACTTAAAAATAAGATATGTAACGTTACGTCAGAGTTAAGACTGATAAATGTAATTTTAAAAATATTCAAATTTAATTTGAACTTTAACTTAAAGACCTAACCTGGCATCTTGATCAGATGAGAGAGACGTGTTCAAGTGAGGAACAAAGACGGGACAAAACTCAGGCGTGGAGAGGAATCACATCTCTTTACTTGAAGGGATGAAGCTACAAACGTCGATCACAGGTTTAAGTACAAAGATCTCCAGTATAACATCAAGAGGACAAAATTTAGAAAAAACGTTCCCCAATACAAGCAAGGAACAAATTCACAAACTTTGACATCAAAAGGTTAATTTATATTCTTCAAGTCAGATATTTCTGTCATGTACATTTAAACAGAACATTTTTATTTTTATTTTTTTCCTTTGCAAAGATCTTTGGTGGGATCTCAGTGAAGAGATGGTCCTGAGAGACATCCCACTGCTAGAATTTTTAGTTTCACACTTGGAACATAAAAGTCTGTTTTTGTTTTGCTCATGCAACACAAGAAGCTGCAGGATGTGAGCATTATGTTCTTTGGAGGAGGGACAGGGGGGTGGAGGGGGGTCCACACAGATCCACCATATTTCACATGCTGAGACCGTTATCACAGAGGAAACACGCGCCATGTTTTCACTCCGGATGATGGACGTTAGGACAACATCTTAAGGCAATAATGGTAAGACGACATTAAAAAATAGAGCAGGTATAGATATTTAACCGTTTGTCACAAAAGATACGCAATAAAATTCATCCACAGTATGCCATTTCATAAAATAAACATCAACTTTCTTCTCTACAAAAACCTCTACAGACAGGCTGCGGCTGGTACGACGCAACGGAAATGCTCCCAAAGAGCCGGGATGGGCTTTGGCCTGGCCACGTGACCCGCTGAAGAGGGCCACGGCGTTGTAGAAAGAGTGTGTGTGTGTGTGTGAAGGGGTTGCACGTAAACCTAAAGATGGGTGAAAGGGAGAAAAAGAAAGACCATCACCTAGCAGGAGTGCCACCGTCTTCTTTTTTTTAAAAATAAATATACAGCGCCTTGCAAAATTATTCATACATTTTTTTTTTTTTTGGGGTGGGGGGATTTTATGTGACAGATCACTTGGAAGTAGTGAGCAACTATCAAGTGGATGGAAAATATTAGTTATATTTTATCTTTGTAATAAATAGCCTGAACAGATTTCCAGTTTTCCACAAGCGAAGCAGGGGACACATGCTGTGGGAATACTTTTTGTTTAGCGGGAATAAGAAAGAAGAGAAAAAAAAAAAAACAGTGGGAAAAGAATTCAGCGTCTAGACGTAGAAAGGTGGTAGAAACGGATCCCAAAGAGACATGAAGCTGAAACTTGAGTTGATGAAAGATGATTTATGCAAATACCTGATTGACTGCAAAACAAAAACAAAACCACATATTTTTTTTCCTTCCACGTAACAGTCGTAAAGTACTTCCCGGTGATCTGCTCCATGAAAAATCCCAACAAAATCCCAACAAAGTCCACTCTGAGATGCGATTTTAAACAAAGAAGTAGAAATCATTCAAAGGGTGTGAATACTTTTGACAGGCACACTAGTTACTCACCGTACAGTTCATGACAACACCAAGACCACTTCACAGGACATTCATTTATTAATCCACAATGCAGAATAGAATATGTGTGTTTATATAGATCGCAAACTTTTTAGTTTTTTTTTTTCTTAAGATTAGAAATCTCTTAAAGGCACAGGTCATCAGTTAGGTGGCCAAATCAAAAACAAACTATAAAAATAAAATAAAATAAAATATGGCAACCTCACCTAAAACTGTTCAGACATAATTCACGCTGCTGTATCGTTGCAGATGCTACTCTTAGATGTCCGTTTCTTACAGAGACATTAATTAAAGTCCTGCACCCCCTCCCCCCGCCCCCTTGCGCCCCACTGCATAGTCATTTCATTAAAGGCAAGCAATGGGTTTGAGTTAAAGAAGTACTGCTGAAGGAGACGGGACGATTCTCAGCGCTCCACAGCACTCAGGTCAGTGGTTAAGGCAGGACAGGAGGGAAGTCAAGAGCGTATTGTACTGACGGGTCAGGCTTTACGGGCGTGGGCGCTGGACAGACGGGGGAAAGGCACAGGGAGCGAGGGGAGAAGGGCCGGAGACGGTCGAGTGAAGGCAAAGAGGTCAACGACATCAACACAACAGTACAGAACAGAGAGAGAGAGAAAAAATTAAAAAACATTTTTAAAAATCTGAGATGGGCTCGTCCACATTCCCACGTTTCACAGACATGATGCAGACCACCGTGGTTTCAGGACAGGATGGCATGATCTGAAACGTGAAAGCGCGCGCGGTTAGCTCAGGGCGATGCGCCGTGGGCCTGGGTCAGGGCGTGGTGCAGGTTCAAGCTGGTCCTGGGCTGCTTGGCCGGCGGCTCCAGGTCGCACTTATCCTCGTCCACCTTCAGGGAGCTGGACTGCAGCATGATCTCGCCGCTCTCCTCCTCGCTGTCCTCCTCGTCGTCGTCCTCTTCTTCTTCTGGCGGACAAATGTCGGCGGTAAGGACGAGAGCACGAGCGAAAGCTGAGCGCGCATGGCCGTCACAGAGGAAAATACATCTTCGGACATTGTTACACAGTAACGTGATAATCAGACTGTACAAATGTGACGACTTCCTCCAGACGGTGGCGGTAGTGAGCTTTAGGCTGCATTGAGAGACTCAACAGGGGAAGAAGTTTATATACCAGCCTAATTTGGGAACGTTATGAGAAATAAATGGCTAAATATTTGGCTGGCTTATTGTACAAAAACAGTGTCGTAGAAATCGACATCCCCATGAAATTAGGTTCAGGATTTACGCAGAATCAACCGCTTCCTTTGCCTTCGTTCCAAACTGCTGGAATCAAGAAATTTGAACTAATGTCTTCAGCCCGTCAATTAGGAAAGCTGATGAAATCATCACATTTATACCACATAATTATCTCGTTTTGTACAACATAAGCGTGACGCTGTAATGTGACAGTGGGATAACGTTCAAAAAAGTATTTTCCTCCGTGACAGCAACGCTCCTCTGTGCATCAGGGATGTTTTCTTTACCTTTATCCAGATCTGGAGAGTTTCTGTTCTTAATGGTGCTGGCAAACTGCAACAGAGAAAAGACAAAACAGCAAAGATGAAAAGAAGATCGAATCAAAAAAATAAAAAAAAATAGCACCTTGCGCCGAGACAGAGGAAGAGCATGTGGCGTTACAACGTACTTCTCCCATGACTGCGATGGGCGTCTCCCCTTTGGCCTTGGCCACCCTGTGCTCGATCAGGTAGTACATGTACTCGTCGTACAGCAGGCGGATCAGGTGGAAGGAGCCGAAACTTGCGGCGCTGCGCAGAGTCAGGTCCCGGATCACCATGGAGCTGGGGAAGAGGGAGGTCATGTACAAAATGTACGTTGAAGGAAAAAACTTGAAGGGATTCCTGGTCCGGGTTTCAACCAACTTAAATTTAAGACTTTTTTTTTTTTTTTTTAGACAACTATGAATGGAATTTAAGACCTGCATCTCCACAGGAACGTACAAACTTCATCCAGCCAACCTGGCAACAAACGTGCACTTACCTATAGAAGGACCAGTTGAGCAGAAAGACTTTGGCCGCCTTGGGCAGCGACGCCGGGTTTTGCTCGTAGGGCTTCAGCACCTGGGAGACGACTCCGTCCAGCCAGGACGCCCACTGCTCCAGGGAGTTCTGCTGCTGCAGCGTGGCCTTGAAGTCCTGCTCCAGCCGCTGGACCACGCGGTCTTCACACTGACACACCCAGGATGCCTGCTCCTGAGGACGGGGACACGGGGCTCAGTGTCCGGCCCCGCGGAGACGGGCGGACAGCGAGCAACGGCACCGACCTGCACGTTGGTGAAATCGACGCGGTTGAGGTCGGAGAGCATTTGGTTGATCTGAGCCGAGTTCTTGAGGACGGCGCGGGCGGCCTGCGCCAGATGGTTCAGGCTGGTGTAGCGACGTAACGTCTGGGAGAACGAGCCCACGCACACCACCTGGAAACGAAACACGTAGTAGCCTTAGCAAACGGCTGAACGTCAGAAAATCACAACATAAACATCAATGTCAAGTTGTTGTTTTTTTTTTTTAACAGACGAGACGTAAAAATGAGGAAACGCATTTTCTCGACGTTTTTCTAAGGTCCTCATTTCTCCACATTTGTCATCTTACAACCAGATTTTAATTTGTGGGTCGCAGTTTCGCAAAACATTTTGGGCACCGCTAATCTGGGCATTCAAATTTTACATAAATCCCACCAAAAAGGCGGTTTGAGGAAATAACACGACGGAATGTGGAAACGCTCAAGGGGTGTAAATACCTTTGCAAGGTTCTGCATTCAAAGACATATTTAAACTTCTAACATGTTTCTAAAGCATGTTTCTAAATTAAGTTGTTCAAGTAGTAAAACTAAACAGGAAGTCTAAAACAACACAGCATGGCAACCGGTCTGTAAAAGTTCTCGCACCTTGATGCGAACCATTTCCTCAGGGATGTTCATCATGGCGCCCGTCAGCCAGTTCTCCAGACTCTTGGCAAAGTTGCGGATGGCCTGAGTTAAGGCACCTAAAGGTGGGAAATTTGTTATTAAGACAACGAAACGTAACCATAATCGCTCTAAACATTTGAAAACAAAAGGATCCGTTTTAAAACAAGCTAAATATGCAACCCACTGATTAAAAAAAAAAAAAATCACCACATTTACTGTAGTTCTTTTTAATCACAAATTATTTTACATATTAACATGAACAGATTAGATTTTTATTTTTTTGCTTTAAGTACAAATAGATTAAAAAAAAAAACAAACAAAAAAAACGCTGCTACATCAGCACGCCCTTGTTCTCTGATCGCCACGGTTGACGTTTTGTCCTCGCTGACTTACTGGGGATGGGTCTCAGCACGTCTGGGATCAGGATCTCCACCAGCGTCTGGTAGAGCAGGTTATCGCAGTCCCTGGTCCAGCGCAGCACCGGTTCAAACTTGCACAGAGCCACCAAACAGGACCTGGGCAACCGTTTCTCAGACTCGTCGTGACTGACGGAGGAGTTGCACAAGAGAAGAAGAGTGTTTCTGTCTGTCCCGTCGCAGGCAGCGAGCAAGGTCAGGCTGCGACCTTAAACGTTCATTTATCTTATTGGGATTCTATGTGATGAAGGAGCCCGCAGTCAGGAAGTGGAAGAAAGATACAGGGATTTTTTTTTTTGTTTTTTTTATGTAAATAGTAGTATGTGACACGTGCCACTGTGTCAATAAACTATTTGTTAATAAAGTGACATTTAAAAAGTTGGTTGTACTGAATTTTGCTTAGGGATGTCAGAGTAAAAAGGGGGCTAAATCCAGAGGCACACCACACTTTTTAGATTGGTATTTTTGAAAAAGTTTGATCATCCTGTCACTTCACTTCGGCGTCACATAAAATCCCAATAAAATGAGAATAAGGATACCATTTCTTGATCACCAGAGGTGACCCAGAAGTTACTCCAGCCAAAGTGCTAAGTATTAGCAAACATAACCATCAAATAAATAAAACTAAATAAAAACAAATATGTACATGGAAATACGCGAGTCTATAAATCTACAAACGAATCCAGAGTGAATGTAAAGGCGCTGAGTGGTCCGATGGCTACATGCAGAAATGACTTTCTGTGACAAAGTTCAAGGGGAGGATAATGAATCCTTTTGAGAAATTCTACTAAGACGTTCATAATCGTGTTTAAGAAGCTTACAGGTTGAGCGATTCTGCGTCGTTGCTCTGGCTGAACCTCCAGAAGGATTTCCACAGAGTCTCAACCAGAGTGAACTGAAGGTTGATCATCACATCCAGAACAGCCTGCAGGAAGAGGGAGAGGGAGGAGCGTTACGTCGACGTTCGACTAGCCGGTTGGAAATGTGTAAAAATCCAATAAGATAAAAAAATTAAAAAAATATGCAGAAACAAATGGAACGCCGTCAGCGAGTAAAGCCGTCCGGTTCCTACCTCACAGTGCTCTCTGTACAGAGCCTGGAAGGCCTTCAGGTGCTCCAAGTGGATCCCGTCGGGCAGCGCTTGATCTTGCAGATCAATTTTCACAAATTCTGGCAGCAGCTTCGATGCTTCTGAAAGCACAAAAAAAAAAAAGACAACAAACACTTAACTTTTTTTTTCTTCTCGTTTCAAGACAAAACAAACAAAAACACAAAGGTGTTGGCGTCTGTAGCCTTTCGCTTAGTCATCGGGCTAAGAAGAAATCAGCTGCTGTGATAAAACCACGTAGCAATAAAGAGAAGGGGAGACATTTGGGAGTTCACGTTTCTCACCGAGGAACTGCTGGTACTGTTGCACCTGGGCTGAAATATCAGAGAGCCCCGCCGCCTGCTGCTGACCCGCCAGACCCGATGTCCCGTTGGCGATCCCCTGTGTCTTCTGCAGTGGCTTTATCCTGTCAAAATTGTCATGGAAATGCATCGTAGCGCACAAAAACTGTCAGAATACGACACATGGAAAAGCAGCTCATACAACACAAAACAACAACAACAACAAAAAAAGTTGAAAATGCATTTCAGATGTTACCAGATTTTTTCACTGGATTTAGGTCTGGACTTTGACTAGGTCATTCTGACACATGAATATACTTTAATCCAAACTAATTCAACTGCAGCTCTGGTTGTAAATTTAGATTGCAGATATTTTTTACACATCTGCTCCATTCATCTCCCCATAATCTCTGTCCTTGCTGAAGAAAACATGCCCACAGCACAATGATGCCACCACCACGTTTTATCACTGCTAAGATGCCATTTTGTCTATGCGTTATGGAAATGTATTCAAAAACATTAAAATGAGTGTTTTACATGTGAGACTGTGTACCGTACAAACTGCGGGCAGTTCCATATGATTGGCCAATCACCACTAAAATGATTAGTTTGTATTTCAGTCAATCCGCTTCTTTAAACTATGATACAAGGATTGTATTTTTCACATAGTGCCATTTTACAGCACAATCAAGTAATTATGTTAGCTTCAGTTACTATAAATGTGCTTTATATATCAAGTTAAAGGAAATCTGATTTCACAATTTAGCACCTTGAAATTGGGACTCCGCCTCTTTAAGAAGCTGCTTTTCTGTCACACTCCGCCTTCAGCACATCATCACGGCAACGTTTCTCCACTAAGCTTTTAACATTATTCTTAGAAGCAGTTTGCATGATGAGCTCAGCAGGTCGTCGGGTGTTTGCTAATTGCTGCTGCCGCTAGTTTGAAGGAGCTGAGTGGGGAAGGTGATCCGTGAGGCAGAAGAGTGGAAACTGGAGGAGCTTTGTGGAAATACATGTTGCTTTTAGAGAACAAGCACTTGGGGACCCCGTGAACGGTTGCCACAGGAGATTCGAGGACTTCTCAAACGTGTGAAAGAATTAAGGCAACACTCCAGGTGTGTTTTTAATGAGGGGATTAACATTATAGCATGGCGTGAAGCTCAAAACGTAAGCCAATACCTGTTTTTCTGTGAGAAAGGCTGCTGCCTCATGGCCATGTGCTGCTGCTCATCCATGAGTCTGAGCAGAGGGGAGCCGGATTTGATCCGCAGGCCGTAGTAGTGGTACTTGGAGTTTCCTCTGCAGAGGAACGCAAAGAGAAGAAGTGATGCCTTCGCCCTGGACGCCGCTCCCCACGTAATTCGGGTAAAATGTGTCTACCTGGTGCCCAGTCTTCGCGTGCGGAGCCCCATGAAGACGGACCTGATGAGTTTACCAAAGGACGCGGCGTTAACTGGCTCTAGTTTCTGCTCCTGGCAGTGCAGGATGTAGTGGTAGTAGAGGGTGCAGCGGGGCAAGCTGACCCCTTCTGCCCCCTCGTAGTTTTCCAATAACCACTGGACCTGAGTGGAGGGAGGGAGGGAACGGACGGAGGACACCACGGACATGAATGGACTGGACTTCCTGGTCACCGCATCTCATTGGATTTCATATACTCACAGTAGCGGGAGGGGCGCGAGAGTTGGGGTTAGAGTAACTCTGTGCTCCCCCTCCCCCACCTGCTGCTGCTGTGCCTCCTCCTCCCAACAGATAGCCCCCCTGGATGACATATCCCGCCGCTCCCGCAGCGCCAGCCCCGCTGTTGGCTCCTGCCGTCGCCACGGAAACCGCCTGCGAAGTCACAGATCCGGGGAGGTCCGAGTCGGGGCTGGGCGTGGCCTCGTAGAAGGCGGAGGAGGACGCGGGAGGGGTCTGGGTGTAGAGGGGTGAGTCGGAGAAAGGGAAGCTGTTTGATCGACTGGAGGAGAGAGAGAGGGGAAAAAAAGAAAAAAAGAACTGATATCAACACCTGCAGACAGAATGTTTCCACCTGCGTGTCAAAAAGGACCGTGAGGCGACGCATACATTGCGGATGTGGTAAACACCGCGTCTTCTGCTCCATCCACGTACTGCACCTGGTCCGAGTAAACGTGCTCCACCTGAACAATCAGGAAAGAAGAGATTAGCATTAATGGTTTCCAGTCACATGGCAACGAAACTGCATTCCTTTCTTAATCCATTGGGAAGAGCATGATGCAGGATTTGGGCGAGTTTTAGAATCTTTAGGACATTTGTGAGGTCAGACACTGATGTTGGACAAGAAAGACAGACTCCAATTCATCTACAGTCTCCATTTTCTACCACAAAAATGACACAAAATTGTCCAAAATGTGCTTGTATGCAGAAGCATGAAGTTATTTTCATTGAAAATAAGGGTGGGGGGCGGGGGGGCAAAGATTATAACTAAAAAATAACAACAACACAAGGTTAGTGAAAATAGTTGACAGTAAAACACTTTGGGCTTCAAATTATTCCTGCTGTATATTTCTGCTAGTTTCCTTTGGCTGGAACAGCAAATGTGACTCATGCCTGATATGGCTGAGAGTCAAACGCAAAAACCAAACAATCGTTTACAAAAAGTTGAAGGAGATAGATAAAATAAACAAAAAAAATAAACAAGATAAAATAAAATAGGAAAATACTCTAATATAGCTAATGTTATGCTGGTGGTTTTATTTTGTAGGAATCCTGCATTCCTGTCATTTTCATACATTTCAGAGGAAGTCAAATATTTAGCCAGTATATTTTAGTCCTTCAAAGTAACTAAAGGGAGAACATTTTTGGATTTTGGTTTTTAGAATCGACATTTTTGAGGCCACCTTTAGCTTTAAAAAAATATTCAAAAATATCCGAAATTAGCACATCAAAAAATGTAAGCTTCGGTGTACTACAGCAGTCTATTTCTTCCACGTACTCATTTTCACTTTATTATTATTTTCTTAGGAGGCACCATAAAGTGACTACTTCATTCTACTAATATTGCAACTTTATTTATGAGTTTATTCTCAAATAGTTATGACTTTCTTTGTCGCAGTATTTTATTTTTTTTTTGTCACAATAATATGACTTTATTCTCAAAATTAAACAAATTCTTAGCCTGGTCTTGATCCTCGGTTGAAGCCAGATCTCTGATCCAAGGCAGTTTGAAGAGAAAGGGAGCACGGGTGAGCAAAGGGGCTGAGTTTTTTTTTTTGTTTGTTTGTTTATCATACCAATAAAACTCATTATCAGGAAATCAGTCGGTGCCCTGTTACCACATCCACTTGCTGACCAGACCAAAGATATTTAGCAGAGGGTTAATTTAAACGACAAACAATAAACTCACACCTTGTTTGCATAATCACAGGATCTTTAAAAAAAATAATAAAAAAATAAGCCGTTTCTAAAAAACAAAAAGAAAAACAAAAACAACCAATTAAGATCCAAATTTTCACTATGAACCAATCATTTTGACCTCCTTGACTTGAACTTTGAGCTTTCTCCCACAGAGTGCAATGTTACATAATCAGCAACGAAGCCATGTTACGCATCTTTTGTCTAACTACAAAGATGCGACTGAGGTATAAAATTCATGTGACATTACTGCACCAATCAGAGCCTACCTTATCTTATCTAGTGTGTACTATGCAGAGAGAGAGAGAGAGAGTCTGTTTACCTCCTGGTTAATATGCACAGACTGCAGGCTGCTGATGTGGCCTGTCTGAATCCTCTTGGTTGGCTGCGTCACTGCCTGCAACACTGACCTCTGTGGGAGAGGTAATCCCAAACTCGTCAGTTAAGGCAGGCTGCTGCACAGTCGTCTGCGCAGCAGCCTGTGCATTGTGCAGTTTCTCACCTGTGGCGGAGTCTGCACGGCCTGGACCACCTGAGTGGGGATGCCAGGAGCAGGTGGGCTGGAGTCCGACAGGCTGTCGTTGGAGTGAGCCGAACCCTCTGAAAGACAGGAGAGCAATGGAGGACGGAGATGTTCACAAGAAGAACAAGACAAAAAAAAAAAAACACAAAAAAAGCAAAAAGGACAGACGCAGAGAGCCCAACAACAAGTTTGGTACTCACGAAAAACCACCTCCAAGTCATAATAACAGCCGCTGCAAAACATATTGCTGATTAATTTCTTTTTTCGGCTCCACGGAGCAAACATGGAAGAGGGAAAGTGTGTCTGTCCATCTCTCCCCTTCTGTCCTTATATCTCGCATGCAAAAGGACAGCCTTGGACAGCTAATCTCCCCAGATGGAGAGAAAAATCCCTCCATCTTGTAAACATGCAGATCAGATGAGAGAGAGAAATGAGAGGTGCATGTGGGCCGACGGACGGGAGGAAGAAAACAAAGGATGGAGAGCAGGCAGTGGAGAGGGCAATCACTTCTTTGTAACCTTCAGGACTTAAATAAAAAAAAAAAACCGGAGCAGAACCCTTCTTATCATGTTGCTTTATTTTTTTTCTTCAAACCTTGGCTGAAAACAGCTAAGCTACTGAACTTCCACCTAACTGTGGCACATATGAATATTAAAGTTGGTAAACTATAGATCAATTCTCACATTAGATGTGCCTGGAGTGGCTTTTCTGTAAAACCCCCCCGCCCCCAAAAAAAAGAAAAGAAATGGTGGAGAGTTAACAATGAAACACAACAGGGTTTATTCAGGTTTCACCAACTCAAACTTAAGGCTTTTCCAGACCTTTTTTAAGATCATTATCATTTAAGACCTCTCCCACAACAGACATGTTCAAAAGAACATCGCAAATAAATCACATGGGTTGGCAACAGAAGTCAGCCGATGTTTAAGATGAACATCGTCCAGCCAGCGGGCGATAAATTTCCACTTATCCACAATGGATATAAAAAAAGGATAGCTAGCTTTAGCCTCGGTAGCTTACCGGTAGCCACAACCGCTTTGGGTCACAGAACACAGTGAAGATCTCTGCATGTGACTCAAACTTTTGCCTGACAAAAAGGTCCTGTGAGAAATTTTTTTAAATAATCTGACCACAACCAAATTTAAGACCTGTGATTTGAGGCCAGTTTACTTTGTTTTAAATGTAATTCAGAAATGTAAAGTCTTAATTTTAGATAAATTTATGACTTTTTACAGATGTAAGGACACCCTGAATAAAGACAATATCTTAATCCAGATAATTCTCACAATATTTACCAAAATATATATATATAAAAAAACTGCATGTCTTCCTGAAATAAGAGCTTTTTTTCCCCACTGCGCAATGATGATCGTTCAAAATGTTAATTTCAATAGCATTTTCAAATGTTGCTGACTGTAGTTTTAAGTCAGCAAAAGTGTTGTTTTAGGACAGGGGTGCCCAAAGTCGGTCCTCGAGGGCCGGCGTCCTGCATGTTTTTAGTTCTCTCCCTGGTTGTAGCAACAACCTTTTCAGCTTGTCAATGTTCTTCTTAGGCTTCTAACGAGCCATCATTTGATCCAGGTGCGTTAAACCAGGGAGAGAACTAAAACATGCAGGATGCCGGCCCTCCAGGACCCACGTTGGGCTCCCCTGTTTTAGGACAACACTTTCTAAACAGTGTTGTCCTAAAACAACACTTGTAGGAATTTTAAAAATCCTAAAAGCTCTTAGCAAAATAGAAAAAAAAAACCCCAACAACAAATAAGCTGAATGGGGTCATTTTATGAGTTGGAACTGCTAATAAATATTCAGATTCAGAGTTCTGGTCCAACAAGTTGCACTACATTATGAAATGGGAACCAGGCCCGGGCCTGTGAGCTTTTAACTCTAGGTGAGAGTGCACAGTGTTACCTGATACAATCAGGCAAAGCCATCTAGGAATAGATAGGCCCTAAATTTAACATACAAGACACATAGGATCAGGTTATGGGAGGTCCATTTGTTACACACATGAGAAAAAAACAACAAGATTGAGCTAGTAAATACCCATTAAAACTGATTAAAGGTATACCATGGTTTTAAAATCAGTTTGAAATCTTCTTTTAATGAGATGCCAAAGAAAGAACGAGCAAGAAGGGTTTTCAGCAGCTGTTTGGGAGCGTAGCGAATCTCCACACGGCCCCTCCCTCACCTACTGTTACACACTGTTACTCAACTGGCTTGGAGAAAGCTACCCTGTCTCCCCCCCCCTCCTTCCAGGGAAAACAAATTTAGCTGTTTGGAAGTATTTCCTTTTAGCAGCAGCGGGAACATTATTTTTCATTTTTGGTCTTAAACAAAAGCAAGTTAGACGTTTGTGTTACTTTTCTGTGAGTATTGAGAATACAGGTTGAAACCTTCATGCGTTAAACAGAACTGAAACACCAAGATCAGCTACAATCCGGCTTCAGGGGCAGAGAAGACGCTAAGTAAAACTGTTGTAGTAGCCGACCTACAGCTGCACACTGACAGTCAGCTGCAAACAGGCGAGGCTTTACCCCCAGTATACGAGAAAGACGAATTCAGTGGTTTGGAAATATATCGTGCTGATCTGGTAAAATTTGTGCTAGTGATTAGATCATGTTAGCAATCAAATCGTGCGATCGGCGTACGTCGATTGTGTCCAAACGTGATTCGGTGAAGCTGGTGTATTTCTACCCAAAGCCATATTAAAAATAAAGAATATATACGCTCAGGACTCCAGATCCAAAGATGGCGTCCAGCACGACTGTCACACAAATAAAGTTTCAAAAGTTATAATGCAAAAATATAAAACCATACCAAGTATTTTTGGTTTAGTTTCTAGTGCAAATATCTTAGTACAATTGAAATAAAGCAAAACTAGCTGACAAGTAACTTTATTCCATGTTATTAGTGAAATAATCTGTCAGTGGAGCTAGTACTTTTTAAATCAATAATAAGGAATTATTGATCAAAACCAAGCTCCTAAGAATAAATACTCGTAAGTTAGTTTTGTCTTAATCCCAGTGCACTAAGATATTTGACCAAATATACTTGATAAGATTTAGTGTTTTTGCAGTGTATTGATATCCAACAGGAGAGCAGACTTGCATAGAGCTGCTGCTTTATGGCATTTCTTAGTGTCATACACACAGACAGCAATGCGGCTTCTAAAATTCAAAGCAGATGGAAAGAGGATGCCATTATCTATTATTTTTTTATCTTTTTCTAAAGGGCGTAGCCTCTGCTTTGTGAATCTGGTCTGGTCACTTCGTGCTGAAACTAAACAATCACCAGACTGAGTTTAGCTAAGGGCCATAACGAATGAGGAGTAGGCGAACTAACTAATGCGATGTAATTACACGACAGCCTCTCACCTGTAACAGTCACTATGATGTACTGGGGCGAAGCGCTCTGGCCATTACTCTTCTGGACAGCAGCGTGCTGGATATCAGAGCCCACGTAGTGCTGCGTGGGCGTAGTTGGCACCACTGCCTTCTGGCTCTGGGTGGGTGGCGCTTGTGAACAAAGTGCATCCTGTCCTGCTTTAGAGGCCCTGGCCGCTTGGCTGGCCGACGAAACGCTTCCAGAGGCTGCCGGGAGCTCGGACAGGAAGTGTGCAGTTTTGGCAGATGAGGGCGTGGTGGTAGCAGGCGTTGCTATGGTTACTGCGTTGGCCTGCTGAGGCTGAAGGTCCTCAGAGTATCCACAAGTCGCCATGGCAACCAATCCGTTGAGGCACCAGTTCTGTGGATGAAAAGGAGGCAGCGCTCATTAACTAAAGTGCCGGGAACAAACAATGAAACCCAAATTGCTTACTTATTATCGATACGCTACATGTTTTTACTCAAGCAAACCTTGTGTGCACTATTTTGTGTGTGTGTGTGTGTGCCTGTGTGTGTGTGCCTGTGTGTGTGTGTGTGTGTGTGTGTGTGTGTGTGTGTGTGTGTGTGTGTGTGTGTGTGAAGCAGAATAGGTCTAAGAACTCAGGAGTTTCCTTTTTTTAAATCTGGTAAGGATGTTTTAATAATAAATAAGAACATGACCTCTCTTTCTAACTAATTTCTCTCACCTAATTTTATGTCAGTCTTTCACGCACAAGTGAAATATATTAATTGATAATAAGTTAATTTGTATTGCACATTTAAGGAACAAGGCAAATGCAAATCAAAATGCTTTACACAATAAAAGCAGAAGACAGCACCTAATTATGAAGCAAGCAGTAAGCATCACATCTTGTCAAATACCATCGTCAAAATCATCAGGAAAATATAAATTAAGCACATTGATCAATGCAGCTAATCAAAGGCAGCTCTAGACAGGTGGGTTTTCAGCCTTGATTTAAAGAAACTCTGTTTCAGAATTTTTAGTTTAGTTTTTTTTTTTGGAAGTTTGTTTTAAGTTTTGCACAAGCCTAATATGGGAAGCAATTTTATGACATAATATGTGGACAAAATCCTCCAACCAGATATTTGTCAAATCAGTTCTTCATATTTAAATAGAATATTTATTTCAGCTGCGCAAAAATACTGTTTGTGTCATTTCAGTTATCTTCAAATGTCATTCCTGCTACAATAAATGAGGCCACTGCTACAGCTCCTGATATCTTCCAGAAAATCCATCATATGTGCCTGATTTTTTTTTTTGACTAAGTAATCACATTTTACATAAGACCTCACTGCAGCAGTGAGAAACATGAGAATAAACAATTATGAATAAATTAGATAGATTGGGTTTATTATTACCACCAGTACTACAAAAAGGTGTTTTAGACATCAGCAAAGTAATTTCTGGCTGGAGCACACATGGAGTCATTTAACCCTTTAGTATATAAACCAGCAAGCAGAGTTATCCTGTTACCATTTGGAGGTTGCTATGGCAATCAGGTTATAGAGAGTACAGCTGCCTTGGATCAAGGCCAATGAAATAATAACTAACTAATAAATTGAAAACTCTTGGTAATTTTGATTAACTACCATACAGACTTTACTGGATTGGAAGAATTATTCAGAATAATTTCCTAACGATTGTGTTAAACTCTATTTATACTATTGATTACACTTGGACATCTGCAAATGCAAAGTCTTATACAACTTAAGGGAGGAAATTCAGGTTTTTGAAACAAAAATAATTACCTACATGATGGATGAAAAGTTGATTGCAGGAAAGAGTTGAAATCTGATGTATTGTTTATGTAAACGACAAATGTACAACTCACTGGCCAGCGCTCCCATCAAAGCATCGCTTATACCCTCTGATGTTTCTTTTACATATTAAATCATTTTCGCCCATTTAAATATTTCTAGCTGAAACCTTGAAATACTTGTTTTAAATAGATGTCTTTCATTTAATACTGATACGTAAAAAATATATATACATACTCCGACAAAGGGGAACCGTGTTATTTGCATTTAAAAGTAATTAGTAATCGCAGTGTGATTTCACAAACGGCCTGCCATACCCTCCACTCCCCACAACTCGTCGATCATGTGGCACACCGTGCGCTCGGGAGTGACTTCAAGAATCCAATGTCACACCAAAAACTTTTTCAAAGTCGTAAAAAGATTGTTAAACATACGCATCTCTCATTTTCAGAACGCATGCACACGAAAAATGTGTGCGTGTTTGACTCGCGTCGATGATTAATGCAGTTAGACAGCTGCTTGATAAGTGAGTTCAGCGCGAGAAAGTGATACGTAGCTTTCCTCGCTAGCAGCCTGCGTCGACTTGTGACGTTTAAGTGAGCTAGCTGCCTACTAGCTTCCTATATCTCAAGTGGACAACCACGCTACACAATCACGCCTCAGCATAGTTTCGTGGAAACTGTCAAAAAACCAACACGAACATGAGGTCAGATAGAGCTAAAATTAAAAATTAAAAAAAAGTACGATTGGCACTAGAAGCCAGCCGCCATCTTGTGCTCTTATCAAAGATCTGACATCGCCATAACAACGGTCTGCGTTTGGAAAGAAGCTAGCAACCACTTTTCATCACACGACACGCTCGACGGATTTCACGTTTCACCATAAAACGCACCAGCACACGCATGTAATCAACATAAAAAATACATGATCACTTCTGAGATGTTTTCACCTGTATTTCCCGGCGTTGTCCTGAATAGTCGATAAAGTTTATTCCCTTTGATCCCGCTTGTTGTTGTTGACTCCGGTTGCTTGGCTCTTGTCGCCAGGACTACCGTGACTATGGCGCCTAGCCTTCACCGGGGCAACTGTTGCTACCCTCCATACATTGTGCCGCCCCTTCTCAAATGCTGATTGGCTTACACGTGAGGCGGTTCTAACGTCAGTGCAATATTCGCTTTCTGATTGGGGGACAGGTTCTGTCTGTAACTTTCACAGAGGCCTGGCATTAAATCGCCACTTGTGGTGCTGTAATTCTTTTGTAAATTGCACACTGTTGATTGATTAAATCTGAAATTATTTTTTCTTGTCTAGTCATAATCTTTATAAATTCTCAGTATTTTATGCAAGATTGCACAGAATACATTTTACGCTGAGCTCGTGGGACACAAATTACTTTAAAATCCAGCAGCAAAGTGGACAATTACTTGGTAAGTTGCAAAAGGCTGCAGAGGTACTCAATTCATGAATCTCATGTTCTATTTGCTTCTAATCAACCAGTGCGTGTTCTTGTCTTGAGAGAGCACTTCCAGTTCCTGTTTGTGCTTTTTCCATTTGAGATTAGCTTTGATGCTGCTTTGTAAAATACATCAAGAACCAGGATCAGAGGTATGGAGCCTTGCTATCTTGCAGATAGCACATAATTGTGAAATCAAAAATGATACATACATACAAAAAACACTCAATAAACATTGAAAAAAGGCGCACTGATTACATCAGACCAAACCAACTTTTTGTCCCAATGGTGACGCCCAATCCTGAAGCCATTTCCTATATTTCTGAACAAAACAAAACAATAATAAGGACAGAGTATCTTGTGTGTGTCACCAGCCTATGGCATCGTGGGGAATCTTTGGCTGAATGGATTGTAATCTCCATCCAAAGTGGAACAGATATCGACAAGGAGACGATGCTGATGACATACGGCACAACCTGACTGATGTCAGGGACTGAAAGGCCAGCTGAAGGTCACAGGTGATTGGATTACCGAGAGTTCTGTTGACACCAGTTCTCCCATCATTCTTTTTCTGCCAGCATTGTTGCCCCTAAAGGTTACCAGTTTTATCTCTGAGGATGCTGATAAGTGGAAGTGAGGCTCTGAAGCCTTTATAAAGTGATGAGACCATCCAAAAATAAAAGATACAAAATAAATATCCTGAGCCACAGAGACATTCATTCTTTCAGCATGTTGAAAGGAGCCCTGCTGACATTAGGCCTGTTCATGGTATTTGTGCACCTTGCACAGTGTACCGACGGTCATTCCTCATTTTATGGGGTAAAACTGTGCGGAAGAGAGTTCATACGAGCCGTCATTTTCACATGTGGTGGTTCTCGCTGGAGAAGAAGCGCGGAAGACTCAGGTAAGATAATAAAAATTCACTTTGAATTTATGGCTATTTTCATCATTCAAATTCAGATCTTCTTTACTGTCCCTAAAAGAGAAAAGATTGCATTGACAATCATAGTAACAAACAAAAACAACAACCAGTAATCAATAAAATAATAAAACAATGTTTAAAGTAGTTTATTGAGAGGTATAAAAACTGATAGAAAACCAAACAAAAATAACAGCAACAAGAAAAGATAAAGAAAAGTCTAGTAGTTCAAAGTGAAAATTAAACATCTGATGTAATTGCACATGTAATGAATGTGCAATTATTTCTTTGACTCCCTTTGTTAGGGAGGAGGTATGTTTTTCTTGAAAGAAGAATAAATTATAAAAAGGGACCAATCATTTGGCCAGAGAACAAAATTTACCAGTTTTTCTTGAATGACTCTAATTGGTGATCTACTGGTCAAATAGTTAAAAATCTGATTCCCCCCATCCCCCCATTCATTAAATTCGTCAAAACTAACAATTTACCTTTTAAAACCTCATCAAACAACAACCTGCAAGTGCTATGGGCACGTGGCTTGATTCAACACATTGGGATAAATCTTGCATTTCTTTATTTTCAGTTGGACTAAAAACTACTACTTCTATCAAATTTGCAGCTCAAGCCTTAAATAAAACCTTGAATCTGTATCAGCCAGGATAAACATCATCGGCTCATCTCTAACAAGTTCCTTGAAAAGCTTTCTGTGAGCCTTTTCTGTCACTGCAATGCATCGCGCAATGCTGCTGTTCACCGGCTTTTTCACAGGCACCAATCACAAAATTGGACAGACATTTTTGCTTTGTAAAAGATCGAAATGAAAGAAGATTGTACAGGATGTCACACTTGATTATGTGACACTTCTTTAAAATAAAACCACTGAAGCATTTTTTTTTAACATGAAATGTTTTCAGTTTGCACACAAAAAAATAAAAAAAAATACCTTAAGGGTCATTTTTGTAGATTGCAGGAATGATGTAGTTATCCTGGATCAAGTTTTTGTTAGTCACTGTCTTGAAGAACCTACCACAATCAGTCATTTCCACAGCTAAAAAGAAATGACTGATGTAGGAAGAAAATGATTTATATGTCCTTAACTAATTAGTAAATGGATAGTTTGATATTTTTATTCCCGAGTGAAACATTTGATGTGAAAAGAAACTAAATTTAACTGGTTTGGAAAGCAGCCACGTGAAATGTTTCATGTTACTCAGCTTTAGTTTTACGTTAGTCACTCAGACTGGAAATGCTTTTGCTCTCAACAAACATCTCAACTATTAAAAGATTCTTGCAATGGCATTTGCCTAATCCACTATGACGTTCTTGATTTGTTTTAAGATGGTTTTAGCTTTAGTCTTGAATCCTCTTGGGAATGTCGTTGCCTTCAGCCACAGAACTAACTAACTAACTAACTAACTAACTAACTAACTAACTAACTAACTAACTAACTAACTAACTAACTAACTAACTAACTAACTAACTAACTAACTAACTAACTAACTAACTAACCTGGATTTAGAATAAATGAAAACACTAAGATAGTTATCTACTGCAGGTGAAATATGAACTTCTTATAACATTTTAATAGAGACGAAGGAAGTGGATGCTGCATCATTCCATAAAGTCTGTCACAACTTGATGGCTAACTTCTCCATCCTGTAGCAGACTGACTCTCTATAACTGTGCCATCAGCAAATTTCAGGAAATTCCTGAGTGTTGCAACTTTTGCTGTCGTTAATATATAAAATCACACAGAAACAGAAAAAAAATAACACTCTCCCTGTAGAGAGCCAGTGACCAACATCATCGTGCTTCTGTGTTTCCTCTGATGTCAAACCAGGATTTTGATACATGTTCTCCTTTTAATCAGGCCTTATTGGTGAAGAAATCCTGGATCCGTGGCGGGCGAATCCAATCCCTCAGCTTTCTGAGCAAGATCCTGCTAATTCCCAAGCACTGACAGATCAAGTGATGAATGCTGTTGGGTTCAGCCGCTCAGCTCGCTCGCCGCTCTCAGAGGAATTGCTGGAGGCTCTGCGGGGGGCAGGCAGGAAAGGACGGGAAGTAGAGTTCGGACTGTCCAACGCTTGCTGCAAGTGGGGCTGCAGCAAGAGTGAGATCAGCTCTCTTTGCTGAAGATGATTTACCCCCCTTAACTGACTGACATGCAGAATTTTTTTTTAAAATCCCATGTTAAAACTAATGATTTTCCATATATTAATGAAAAAAACTGCTACTGTGACTGTCATATGCTGAAAAAGTGTTTAATAAAGTTTCGAGTTATCGATTTAGAATCTGTTCCTCTGAAAAGAACAAATGTGATATTTCATGCAATTAAAGGTGTTTCCACTTACACGAAATCTTGTTTCACAAATTGTGTTGTCGAGGATTTCAAAATAAAGGAAGGAGTGATGACAATACAGAGAAGACGTAAAAGAGTTTCGAAAAGACACAATTTGTTATGAAATATAATTTTGTCCTGCAAGTTACAACTCGGGTGCCTTTTATTATGGGAGATTTGTTGTGTGCTTCAATAAGCTCCTTGTGTTTTCCTACCTTTATTTTTAAACAGGAGGACCTCCAGAAAGAAGAACATAAGAAATCATTCAACTGAGGTGAAGTATAACGTGAAATCCTGCCTTTTATGTATGAATTTGTGCTTTTAAGGACAATTCTAGAGATGCCAGTATGCAATAACCCGTCAAGCAAAAGCAGTGTCAAAAGAACAAACCCTTGTTTTAAATAAGAAAACAAGGTATCACATAATAGCATCATTAAAACAAAATATACATGCTTAAATACAAAGTGTGATTATTATTTATTACTAAATTTATTATAAATGAATATTTGTCTAATTTGTCTAGTTTATTTCATCCAAATGAGCATCAAACCAATACCTGTTGCATGTAGATGTTAATCAATCATGTTTGAACTACGGCAATCAGAACTTGGCGCCATCTAGTGGCCAAGAGTAGAGCTCAGAAGAAGTCATATACAGTATTCACGAAATTAAACGCGCAGCGTATTTTTGTACCAAAAAGATACATTTTAAAAACCGAACAGCCACACTTACAATAAGAAAAAGGCAGTAATTTTAAAACATGTCTTACTGCGTAATCACCTGGTTCAGCTCTGTTGTCTACGGAAGCCGGCAGGAATCAAACAGGTCACCCGGCTTGATCGCAAGGCATGCAATCTCTGTCATACACAAGCTAGCGTAACAAATACACAGACCTACAGAGACTGTCGCGTTTTTTTTTACACAGTCACACAGATAGCTGCGATATTTTGTTTAATGTTAGTTTTTTACAGCGTGACTGCACTCTTTTCCGTACAAATATAAAACCAGCATACCGGAGTAACCAGGTAAAATCTTTCGCGCTACTTTCATACAGATGCTAGCTAGACATGCTACATGTTCTAGCTTTGGGTTGATGTCCGGTTGTTTATATCATGCATATGAAAGCCTTTCTGTCATTGGTGTTAATTACACGTTCAGATATACAGTACAGTGACCGGGAATCTGTGTAATTTACGCCTTATAGCTGTTCAAAACTAGTGAATACGCATTTTAACCCATGTTGACGTTAAGCTAGCTTGCTAGCTGTCTCAGAGACATTGCGCCGTCTGGGCCTCATGGAGAAAACACTCCTAAGCTCTTAGTTTATAACTTATTACAACTTACCGAAGCTAATTAACCGTGGTTTAGCACTCGCTTGTATTAACTTTGGGATTCATACATCAGAAAACAGGAAATGCTCCTAGCCCCTCATGCTATCAAACCGGGTTCTCGATAGTATTTTCAGTCTTTTTTCATTTTCTGAGTATTTCAAAAGCCAGTTTCTGTTTGAGGCAAATAATATAACGGATGATCAACTATCATTAGTGAGTGGCTTCCTTGTTTTCTACGTACAGGTGTGAGTGAGAGCACTTAGAGGCGTTGTTGTCGTGCCTTTCAGACAGCTCATCAATGTGTTATCTTCACAGGATGGAGTGGCAGCCAGACGAACAGGGTCTGCAGCAAGTGCTTCAGCTGCTCAAAGATTCCCAGTCCCCAGATACAGCCACTCAGAGAGCTGTGCAAGAAGTATCCTTACCTCTCAGTCTGTGTGGAAATTTAACCATGTCTAAATGGATGCCTGGTGGAAAGCTGCTTTGCGGTGTTGCCTCACTGCAAAATGTTTGGTGCAAACCCAAGCTGGACCTTTTCAGAGTGGAGTTTGCATGTTCTGTGTGCAGGCACTCCGGCGTCTCCCAAAAGCCCAGGGTTTCTCTGTAAGCTGGAAAAGTATGGAATTTGATTCAAGTATTTTCCAGGTCTGGATTAGTAAGGAAAAATACATTTAATCATTTAATTGTGCAATCAGATATGTATTTTATCATATATATATATACATTTATTAAATTACAATTTTCATGGCTAAAATGTTTGAAATCTCTGGAAGCTGGAGTCTAGAAAGTCTAGAACTTGGACATCTCAAAGGTGTCAAGTGTAAAAATAGGTAGCATATGTTAAGTGTATACTTGTTTATTTGTCCTATGTCTCTTTCATGGATCCCAGTAATCTGCCTCAGCATCACTCTTGAGTAAGATTTATCACACATAGAAGATGCATAAATACCAAACAGAGGTCTAAGGGTGCATTCACACCAGCCCAGTTAAGTCTGCTTTCATCTAATTTTAGTTTATCTAGAAAGTCTGATTTGTTTGGGGAAGTGTGAATATGCAATCCTTCTCTGATGCAGACCAAAAAGGGAAACTCTGGTCCGCCTAAAAACCTAGATCTCAGCTTGGGTGAAGTGAACTCTGGTGAGGTTTGAATGCATATGAATGCCAAGTGGACCAGAGGCTGCAACAAAAGCAGAAAGTGAACTACTGCACAGGCAATTATTGGTAAATTCACCAAAACACACGCAAGACTCCTATGCCAGAGGGAGATAGTTTGTGGTCTTTTACCAAGACAAAAGAGAAATCATACAACCGTTAAAATCTGACACTACTCTGTTTTTGTTTGCATTTCACGAAGGAAGTTGTGCTCATGTCTTCTTCAGAAGTTTTTGTGTTGTTTCCTTCAGTGGTTCTTGGTGCAGCGTCACCACAGGCGAGAGAGGGAACCGGTTTTTCAAAGGGTTTGGTTTGTTTGACAGTGTGGCGTGAAAGCAACCTGCATCAGCTGAAAATGTAACAAGTGTTGCCACTTTGGTCCTCAATCGAACAGAGTTTATTGGGCTGTGAGGCGTGAAAACGCCCTTTGTTAGATGAGGGTGTGAGGATGTTTGTGCCGAGTGTGGATGGTTGAACTCCTTAACCGATGCCCCAGAAACTGGAGCAGCTTAACCAGTTCCCTGACTTCAACAACTATCTCATCTTTGTCCTCACAAGCCTCAAGTCTGAGGGTATGATTGAGTTTAAAAAAAAAAACATTTGATTGTCAATATTGCCGTCTTTTCTTTTCAGCTGTTTTCATGCTAATATTTCAAGTTCTGTATCTAGCATCCTGCTTCTCACATGGTAAAACGCTGTTTCATCCTCTCTCTCTGAAGACGAACCCACTCGCTCTCTCAGTGGTCTGATTTTGAAGAACAATGTGAAAGCTCACTACCAGAACTTCCCCCCTAACGTGGCAGACTTCATCAAACGAGAATGCCTCAACAACATCGGAGATCCGTCGCCGCTTATCAGAGCTACGATCGGTGAGGGTGTGGCAGAAAGGGGGAAGGTGGGAGGGGTGGGAGAAAAGCAAAAAGAAGAAGTGTTACCCTGTAGTGATTGTGAGTCAGTCTGCCATGTGGGAGGCTGACTTGTTACACAGAAAAGTTGCTGTGTGGGTGCTCGAAACAGTGTTTTGCAGATGTTTATAGCTGTAGAAGGCTGTGTTGTGTTAAATAATCCAGAACTTTCAGCTGCAGGTTTATTTAAATTATTATTTTTTCTTCGTCGTGAAGGGATTTTGATCACAACCATAGCCTCTAAAGGAGAGCTGCAGACTTGGCCGGAGCTCTTGCCTCAACTTTGCAATCTGCTCAACTCTGAGGACTACAACACCTGCGAGGTACGGCCTCTGCGCGACTTACTGGGACCGGTTTCTGATTGTTCATTTGATTGGATCGCTCTGGTTTCCTCGTTCTTTCAGGGTTCTTTTGGAGCGCTGCAGAAAATCTGTGAGGATTCGTCCGAGCTGTTGGACAGCGACGCTCTGAACAGACCCCTCAACATCATGATCCCCAAGTTTCTCCAGTTCTTTAAGCACTGCAGCCCCAAGATCAGGTTGGTAAACCTCTGTTGTTTTCCTGTCTTGTTCCTTCTCCTTTTTTCAGTCTAATTTAAGTAAGCTCTTGGTTTGGTTTTCCTTTAGATCCCACGCTATCGCTTGTGTGAACCAGTTCATCATTGGACGAGCTCAAGCTCTGATGGATAACATTGATACTTTTATTGAGGTGAGGGATAAAAAGATTTCATCTGGCTCGTTCTGCAGAGTAAAGCGTTTCAGCTGAACTTAGTGTTGAACTGAAGACTTAATTTGACTTTTGGAATGAGATTTTTGGAAGACCCAATCCTGGTTTAATATGCTCGGTTTCATATTTATTGAATGGTTTTAGAAAACAAAAGCAGTGAAAGAGTCGCTACTGTCTGTATGAACAGAAAAAAAACATTTTATGTTTTCTAGATTTGGAGAAGGAGCAAAATCTAAGATGGCAAAGAGGCCAAGCAGAGCATAAGAAATAGTTTTTTATCGTGCCGCTGAATTAAAAATATGACTTCAGGCT